>NC_054471.1:88756185-89084133 GCF_017639515.1 Carcharodon carcharias
GAGAACAGTCTAGACAGAAAACTCCAGAAGCAGCATACCTGCCTGGCAACAGCACCATGCAAGATTTAACCTGGGGTCTGTAAATAGTTAAAGATTACCAATAAAGAGCTCATGTTTAAACATTAAAATCTCAAGACTCTCCCATCAATGAGGCACAATGGCTAACACTATAATACAACGCTTCCCTTCATCATAAGGTCAGAAGTAGAGATGTTCGCGAATGAATGCACATTGTTCAGCACCATTCACGATTGCTCAGATACTGAAGCAGTCCATGTCCATATGCTGCTAGACCTGGACAGCATACAGGCCGGGGCTGATAAGTGACAAGTAACATTCATGCCACACAAGCGCCAGGCAATCACCATCTCCAATAAGAGAGCATCTAACCATTGCCCCTTGATGTTCAATGTCTTACCATCATTAAATCCCCCAACATCAACATATTTGGAGTTACTATTGACCAGAAATTGAACTGGACTAGCCAAATAAATACTGTGGCTACAAGAGCAGGTCAGAGACTGGGAATTCTGCAGAGAGTAACTCACCTTCTGACTCCCCAAAGTCTGTCCACAATCTACAGGGCACAAATCAGGAGTTTAATGGAACACTCTCCACTTGCTTGGATAAGTGCACCTCTAAAAGCACGCAAGATGCTCGACACCATCCAGTACAAAGCAGCCTGTTTGATTGGCACCCCGTTCATCACCTTAAGCATTCACTCCCTCCACCACTGATTCACGGTGGCAGCAGTGTATACCATCTACAAGATGCAATGCAGCAATGCAGCAAGGTTCCTTCAGCAGCGCCTTCCAAACCCATGACCTCTACCATCTCAAAGGGAAAGGGCAGCAGATGTGTGGGAACATCACCAATTGCAAGTTCCCCTCCAAGCCACTCGCCATCCTGATTTGGACTATTTTGCCATTCCTTCACTGTTGCTCGGTAAAAATCCTGGAACTCTCTTCTTAACAGCACGATGGGTGCACCGAGACCACATGGACTACAGCATTTCAAGAACTTGGTTCATCACAACCTTTTCAAGGTCAATAAGGGATGGGCAATAAATGCTGGCCCAGCCAGCAACGCCAACATCCCATGAAATAATAAAATTTAAAAATACAATTTATCAGCAAAATTGAGCCCAAGAGAGTTCAGAAAACTCTGGAGTTTTGAGAAATGAGTCCATCTTGGTGCAGCAGGTCTTAAGATGGTGTCACCTCCCATCGTCCCTTGTTTCTCTTTTTGTCAATATGTTCTGCTTTGGTGTGAAATGCTTGTAACCCAGTAAACACAGTCAGACTCCTGGACTGGAAGAACAGCTTTCTTGCTGGAGACAAGAGTTTTGGTCCTGGTAGCCTACATTATCTCCAGTGGAATCCTGCACATGATTGGCAAGTGTTTTTGTTGGTTTGAGGTCGGTTTGAGCATTTGTAAACTGCCATGTTGCCCAGAGTGTTCATTACCAATATTCCTGGCATATGAACCAGAAAATTATGTTTAGAAAAAAGATGCTGCTGTTCAGAGTGCAGACATAATATTTATTGTCAAATATTTTGAAACAACTTCAATCTGCCACGTTAGTTTAAAATTGGCCATTTCAATTTTTGACTTTTTGCGGTTCTGTAAATTTAATTAAAGTAATGCTATTGTTAAAGAAAGGCTTGCATTTGGAAAGCAATCTACTTGACCAGCTGACATCTCAAAGCACTTCACAGCTTATGAAGTATTTTTGAAGCGTTGTCACTGTTGTGATATGGAAAACACAGCAGCCAATTTTGTGCACAACGAAGTCCCACAGGCAGCAATGTGGTAATGAGCAGATAATCAGTTTTTATGATCTAGATTGGGGGATAAGTATTGTCCAGGATACCAGGGATAACTCCCCTGCTCTTCTTTAAAATAGTGCCATGAGGTCCTTCGCATACACACAAGTAGTCAGATGGGGTCTCAGTTTAACCTCTCACCTGAAAGATGGCACCTCCAACAGTGCAGTACACCTGAAGTGCTGTACTGGAGATTAAACAAATTATAAAAAATCTGATCTCATGCAGGAGAAAAATGTATAACATTCTGACAGGGATGAACAGGCTTGATGCAGGGATTTGTTTCCTTTGGCTGGGGGGGTGTCTAGAACAAGGGGTCACAGTCTCAGGATACAGAGTAGACCCTTTAGAACTGAGATGAGGAGAAACCTCTTCACTCAGAGGTTGGTGAGCCTTTGGAATTCTCTACCGCAGAAGGCTGTGGAGGCCAAGTCACTGAATATAGTTAAGGAGGAAATAGATTTCTGGTACTCTAAACATGTCAAGGGGTATGGGGGGGAGAGTGGGAGTATGGCATTGAGATACAGGGTCAGCCAGATAATATTGAATAGTGGAGCAGGCTCGAAGGGCCGAATGACCTACTCTTGCTCCTATTTTCCATGTTTCAATGGGTACAAGTCCGTGTTAGACAATGTAATCACCATTATGTTAGCTTTCATTTTGTAATACTCCTTCTACCAGCTTATATTTCATCTCATTTCTCTATGCCTTAGTTCTGATGAAGGGTCATACGGACTCGAAATGTCAACTGTATCTCTCTCCGCAGATGCTGTCAGACCTGCTGAGTTTTTCCAGGTATTTTTGTTTTTGTTCATTTTGTAATATCTGCCACTGAACAGTTTCTGACTTAAGTAGTCACTCTGAAACTGTTCAAAAACAATCACCTGACATTCAAGGAATAAACTATTGTCCACACTTTTGGGTATTTCTTACAAGGTGGCAATGATCTTTTTTAAAAACAGGTTAAAACATTGGAATAATCTGTAAAAGCAGATTTGAAGCAACTGGCGATGACCTTGAACACATATCTTTAGTTCACATTGAGCAGCAAAATGAGAAGCTAATTTCTAATTTCCTCCCTCTACCCCTATCGCTTGTAGATGAGGGTGATGATGCCTTTCCTCATGGATTCTGACATGTTGCTGGCCAGAAGTATACTCTTGTCAACCAGCAGATCTGGGCTGATCCAGTCCCACAGAGTTGATGTCTAGGGCAGTCACTTTCACCTCACCTCAGGAGTTCAGCTCTTTTGTCCATGTTTGGACCAATACTGTAATGAAGTCAGGAGCTGAGTGACCCTAGCAGAACCCAAACTGAGTGTCAGTAAGCAAGTTGTTGCTGTGCAAGTGCCACTTGATAGCACTGTTGACAACATGCTTCATCATTTTGCTAATGACTGAGGGTAGACTGATGGTAATTGGCCAGGTTGGATTTGTCTGTTTTTTATGGACAGAGCTAACCTGGACAACTTTCCACATTGCCAGGTAAATGCCAGTGTTGTAGCTGTACTGTAACAGCTTGGTTAGGGACTGGGCTGCTGGAGATTCTTCTTGACGTTGACCCCATCAACTACAGCAGGAACAGGTTCTGCATCCTTTTCTGGAGTCAGGACATTTGCCCTTGTTTCTGTCTCACCTCCTGAACACCTTTGAGTATGAAGTGTCTCTTGATGCTTACCTTGGCTGCTTCCCACCAGTGCGTCAGGGACTCAAAAACATTTTCATGGTTCTCCAACCTTTGTAATCCCTTTTGAATTCCTCAATGATTTCTATAGTTTAAAATCTCAAGTTCAGCTTCCAGATCCCCTCTGCCACCCCCAATCATCCTGTAGGTGACAGTTGGCCTAACTGTGAATGATCAGGATACTGTTTCGAGGCTATGCCCCTTTATTTTTGAAATTATGATTTTTCAACTTTCAACTGACTGTAAATTTTGCAATTTGAACTGAGACAGAACCAATTGCTTAAAAATGCAAGGCCACATTCCAAGATGAAGGTGAGAAACCAGCAATCACCCTCAGTAGATTGTGAAAAGAGAGATGTTTCCAGACGCAGATCGACACTCACAAGTGTCCAATGAAGAGACATTAAAAAATGCAAAGTACTGGCTATTGAAACAATGGCATTCACAAACAGACACACCCAAAACTTCTCGGAAATACACAATGGGTGAAGTATTTCAAGGCAAGGCTGCCTGGCCACTAGACAGAGATTGCAAGTGACACAGGCATTGTCCAGAAAGTGTTCAGCAGAGGAAACAGCCTGAAGACTGCTCTCTCTTTTGGAATAAAAGAAGCCAATTCTACCAGGAACCTACCAGCAAACTGAGGTCTCGTAATAATTGCATCATTTTCTATATCTGACCACATTCAAGAAACCAGCTAATCTAAATTGGCTACAAAATTTAAAATCTATGCCTCAAGGACAATCAAAGGACACTTCTTTACCTTTTTTTTATTAGACTTTAACTCCCCTTATTTCTGATACCTGTGTGTGTGTCTGTGTGTCTGTGTGAGTGTGTGTTTGTGTGTGTGTATGTGTCTGTGTGCGGGTGTGTCCATGTATTTTGCATTTGAGCATGTATGTGTGTTTGTGTCCATGTGTTTACATTTGTGTGTGTGTGTGTGTGTGTGTGTGTGTGCGCCCTTATTATTGCATGAGGCTGAATGCTTGATGTTGCATTTTTATTAATTTTCTCAGTTTAGCGGTTAATAAATTTGCTTTTTGACTCAAAAAATCCTTATTTGATTGGTTCCTTATTGCTCACAGCTTAAATAGTTAAATATATTTTGATTTGGAAATGGTGTATACTTGTGATAAAGAAATAAATCTTTGTTGTGACCAACTGAGGAGGTTGAATGGAGGGGAGCTAGTTCACTCCTTCTCACCTGGTTATAACAACACAAACAGGAATCTATCAATACATTTGATTCTGAATATACAGGGAATTTGGGCTTAAATTGCCCCTTAAGTTGGGTGAAGAAGGTGCTGGCTATTTAGCCCTTACATTATTTAAATTCACCACTTCAAAGATACATTATCCACCCATCCCAAAATACAATGGTGAATGAAATAACAGGACATTGGTATGGCGTGAGATTAAATACGTTATTTGAAATGATTTTACTTTATTTTCTATCAATTATTTATAGAGATTTTGTAAGTAGAACTCTATCACATTCTTTTCATCTGGAACCACATTACCCAGTCCCCAGGCCCCATTCAATCTCAATAGGTTTATAGCTGCAAAAAGTTTGAACACTTGACCTTATTTGGGAAGAGATAGTCACATGGTTCATTCTGGTGTGTTGGTTGGATGTGTGTTTAAATTATTTGTTTGAGGTTTCTCCTGATTGTTTGCTGAACTCCAAAAAAATTGAATAAAAGATGTTCTCCTGAGGTTGCTTGATGTTGAATTTAGGAAAGACCACAGCTAACTTCAAACCATAATGTGCTGTGACCTACTTAAATGTGTAAATGGGAATTGTCCCTGAATCAATGTATCCCAGTTTACTCAGTCAAATGAAGGGATGCTAATGGCAAGGAAATGTAAGAGAATAGACTATCATGCAAAACTACTTCCATCAGTCAGAAGGCAGATATAGACATGCCAACTCTCAACATCTCATAAATCAGAGTCAAATTCTTAAAAATCAAAGATTTGGCATAAAAATCTTGTGTTTCTATTTTTTCAGACATAAACCAATATGGATTGATAATTGGTTTATAAACTTCATTTGAGGATTTTTTGTAACAATGTTCACCGTAGCTCTGAGAAATTTATCTGTTAAAAGATAATTCTCTGGAAATATAGTACAAGTTATTCCAGGAAAATTAGAAAAAAACTTTTATTTATCATGACCTTTGGGCATCTTAATTTATACAGATTAAATTAAGACCTGCACTCTACTTAACAGGAAGATCTCTGAGAGCCTCTCACTACTCAGGGATGGAATCGCCTATGTTCAGGGCAGTGGGGGTGAATGCTTGTCTCATCAACTTGGATCAGGAGAAGGCCTTTAACAGAATATTGTACAACTACATGATGGATGTGCTCTCCATAATGGGGTTTGGATAAGGAAACTGCAATTGGATCCAATTGCTCTACACAAAACATCAGTAGTGCAGTTTCAATCAACCGGTGGGAATTGGAAAGTTTTTCGATCAAATCTGGATTCAGGCAGGGCTATCCTCTCTTCCCTGTCCTATTCACATGTTGTATTGAATGTGTCAATCAGGAAGGATGTGGTCATAAGACGGGTGACAATCATAGGAGCAGAGGCACTCAGGTCAAAGGACAGTGTCAGCGTATTCTGCTTGGATCTGCTGTCAGCGTGCAGACGGATAAGCATTTGTGAGAATTTCAAACTGGCCTCAGGAACCAAAGTAAATCATGGCAAGAGTGAGGTCATGTTCTTTGGGAACTGGACGTTTGATCCTTTGCTGTCAGAAGGCTTTCAGGAGATATTCAAAAGGCTTTTGATGAGGTCCCACACAACAAGTTAGTAAACAAAATTAGAGCACATGGGATTGGAGGTAATATAGTAATACCTGTAATATTACAGGTAATATCTGTATATAATATATACAGACAGTAGGAATAAATGGATCATTCTCAGGTTGGCAGGCTGCTACTAGGGGGATACTGCAAGGATCAGTGCTGGACCATAGCTGTTCACAATCTATATCAATGATTTGGATTTGGGGAACAAATGTAATATTTACAAATTTGTTGATGACACAAAACTAGGTGGGAGTGGGAGTTGTGAGGAGGAATCAAGGAGGCTTCAAGGGAACTTGGACAGGCTTGAACATGGCAGATGGACTATAATATGAATAAGTGTGAAGTTCTACTTTGGTAGAAAAAACAGAAAGGCAGGAGACTTTCTTAAAGGGCGAGAGATTGGGAAGTGTTGATGTCCAAAGGGACCTGGGTGTCTTCATGAGTCACTAAAAGTTAGCACGTAGGTGCAGCAAGCAATTATGAAGGCAAATGGTATGTTGGCCTTCATCACAAGGAGATTTTAGTACTTGAGTAAAGATGTCTTGCTGCAGTTTTAGAGCATTAGGGCCGCATCTGGAGATCTGGAGGACTGTGCACAGTTTTGGTCTTCTTATTTAAGGAAAGATATACTTGCCATAGAGGGAATGCAATGGAGGTTCACCAGACTAATCCCTGGGATGGCGGGATTGTCTTATGAGGAGAGATTGTAGAGACAGGGCCTGCATTCTCTAGAGTTGATAAGAATGAGAGGTGACCTCACTGAAGCATACAAAATTCTTACAGAGCTTGTCAGGGTAGATGCAGGAAGGATGTTTTCCCTGGCTGGTGGGTCTAGAACGAAGGGACACAACCTCAGAATAAGGGGCAGGTCATTTAAGACAGATTAGGAGGAATTTTTTCACTCAGAGGGTGGTGAATCTTTGGAATTCGCCACCCCAGAGGGCTGTGGAAGCTCAATCATTGAGCATGTTCAAGACAGAAATTGATATATTTCTAGAGACTAATGACATCACAGGATATGGGAAAATGATATTGATGCAGCTGATTATCCATGATCTAATTGAATGGCATATCATGCTCGACCAGCTGAATGGCCTCCTCCTGCTCCTATGCTCCTACTACCTGAGGGTGCTTGGGATATGGTTCAGAGGGGCTGGAGCATGTACCAAAAACTGGAAGGAGAAAATAGTTCTGGTGAAACAGAAACTAGGCATGTGGGAGCAATGCTCCTTCTCCATTGTGAGTAGGAACCTAGTCATCAGGTGCAAGGAGCTCTCGATGTTTCTGTACTTTGTGCAGATTTGGCCCATACTCCATTCCTGGGCCATGGTAGTCACCTGAGCCATTCTTTTGTTTCCTCCAGAGATTGAAACTTGACTGTATCTGCAGGAATGTGATGGACAAATCTCTAGACAAAGAGGGAGAAAGCATACCCATGCCCTCATCCTGATGACCACCTTTGTGTGCAAGCTATGTGTAGACCCTTGGTACCCAAACACCAAGTGTCTACAACTATCACTACTTGCTGAGCTTCTACTTGTCCCTGGTGTTGTGAAGGATGGATCTGGCCATGTTGCTGTGGGATGCTTCATTCAGTTGGACCTGTACTTCAAGGAAAAGTTTATGCAGAAAAACATCTTTGACCACAAGTCCACAGTGGTCCACAGGTAACATCCTCGAGGCCTGCGGGAAATGAGATGGTGGATCATGTTGGATAGTTCCCTGAGCAGACTGTCAAGGTTATTTGGCAGAATGCCTCATTGCCAGAACTTTCAAACAAGCACCAAACTTGGCTGGCAGTGAGAAGAGCTCTCCCCATCAGATCCCTCCTGCATGATTGGAGTCTCATTCCCTTGAGGTTGCTGTGGTGGGCAAGAGACCATTGTCCACCTCCTTCTGGAACATACAAAGAAGGTCTGGAGAGAGATGCAGTGGTTTTTGTCAAGGTTCATCTCAGGCAGTTCTGCAATGCAGGACTCTGTGTTCTATGGCTGTTCCCACAAATGCACACTGAGACAAACATCAACTGCAGCTAGAGGGCCATCAACTTGGTGAAAGGTGCTCTTTGGTCTGCCCGAAACTTGCTGTCCATGTTCAAGCATTGCAGACTGGCATATTCCAAGGTCCAGAGCCAGCTGCTGAGAGCTATATTAAAGACTGGGGCCTCTACCACATAGGCTCAATGAAGAAAGGACCATTCAGGCATTTTACCTCGAGGGGCTGCAACTGGATAAAAACCCCTTGGGCTGTATGTTTGACATGTAATGAGTATTGTGATTTTTACAAATTCTTTCATGGGATGTGGGCGTCTCTGGCTAGGCCAGCATTTATTGCCCTGAGAAGGTGATAGTGAGCCGCCATCTTGAACCACTGCAGTCCATGTGGTGTAGGTACACCCACTTGTTGGGAAGGGAGTTCCAGGATTTTGACCCTGTGACGTTGAAGGAACAGCGATATATTTCCAAGTCAGGATGGTGAGTGGCTTGAGGGGAACTTGCAGGTGGTGGTGTTCCCATGTGTCTGTTATCCTTGTCCTTCTATTTGGTAGCAGCCCTGGGTTTGGAAGGTGCTGCCTGAGGAGCCTTGACTGTATTGACTGTAATTGTATACGTAGTGAGTAACATACAGTATTGGGTAAAACTGATTTGATTTGCACTTTATATAATGTCAACTTTGAACAGTCATGTAATGTACTTTTATAAAGTGCATGAATCAAGTATATTTTGGAAAGGAAACAAGCATATTGATAACGTTTGGCAGATTTAAACGGTAGCTGTTATCATCAGGAGAAAATCTGTAAAAACATATTTTAAGCATTGATGCACGTTTACAACTCGTTTCAAACTATACGTTTGTGTTTCCTTAAGAGTGAGGCGCATCGAAATAGTTCACTGTCAAATCAAAATCCCTCATGTCTGAGCTTTTTAAACAGCACCTTGCATTGAAATGGTTAAAGCATTCCATACTGAAACACTGCTCTTACGAAACCAATGAAGACTTTCTGTGCGGAAAATTCTCTCGAGTGTCGACAATCAAAAGCTGAATAAGACGGTGATGTGTTGCCCGGCTTTGAGAAGTGATCCTGGTTCAGTACAGACAACACTGGCTGCGTGTATTGTCAATTACTGCTGCCTGTAAAACTGTAATGAGTATCACAATTCACTTGTCATTCACTTTTCTAGTATCCTATATGCCAAGGATTAGTATTTTTGCAGATTTAATTTTCTTCGATGCAAGTTATAACGTTGCTTTTCGCACCGTTGCCTCCTGATGATAACTAGTTTTTAACCAGTATTCCTATCCAACCTTTCTTTTCGTTGACATCTGAGACCTGTATTATAAGTAATCTGACAGCAACAGGACTCTTACAATTCCGGAGTTTTGCCTGTGCGAGACACAGCATAAGTTTTGGCGGGATTTAGAATCTGTCCCACCTATACATCATTTGCAAGTTTCCTCATCATCATAGTTATGAACAATTCAGTCAACTTATTTGATTGACATTTCTATGTACAAGCCTGATAAACAGGAAATTCCAGCTCGGCAGGCCTGCCTTCAAATGCTTCACATTTACATCGCGTTCGGAGAATTGCTGCAGGTCTCCGGGCTTCGGAAGAAAAGATTTTTATTCGCTCTTCGAATTTAATTTACGTGTTACTTCAGAGATTGCCAAGCCCAGACCTCAGCAATCAAGTTAGTGTAACTGTGGCTTAATAACACATGAGCCGAGCTTCATTTCAGCGAAGTACTTCAGGCACAGATAGAGGCCAAGGTTTTTGTTTTATATTTGTAAGCTGAACGAGTGCAGCAGTTTATTTCCGCGATTCAAGTGTTTCAGCACCACAGACAGCGCTCGACTCCCCCGCCCTGTTTTAACTCAGAGATAAAAACAAAAAAAATGCGGATGCTGGAAATCCAAAACAAAAACAGAATTAGCAAGAAAAACTCAGAAAAACCTGCTGAGTTTTTCCAGGTAATTCTGTTTTAACTCATTTCTTTGTCGATTCCCATCTCCAGTTCCAACAGTTCAGTTTACAGGACTTTCTTTAAAGGGCCAACTTGTGTTGTTAACTAGACTTGCCCTTGGGTCTGCACGTGACGTCCTAGAGGCCCCGTGGGAAAAGGAGTTGGTGGATCCTGTCCAGTGGTTCCCTGAGCAGACTGTCAAAACCATTTAGCAGAATGTCTCATCACCAGAATGTTCAAACAAGCACCAAGACCTAGCTTGGCTCGTGATGTGAGAAAGGTCCTCCCCATCAGATCCTTCCTACCTGCCTGGAGTCTCACCTCCTCCGCACTTTTCGCATGAGGTAGTTGTGGTGGGCAAGAGAATGTGCCTTTGCAAAGAAGGTCTGGAGAGAGATAAATTGGCAGAATTTTCCATTACCCTGGCATCGGGCGTTATGACAGGCATGAGCAGACAACCTGGCAGGAAACCAAAAATCATTTTCATGTTGTGGTGAAATACATTTACATCTGTCTGCTCCGCCATTCGATGGTAAGCCACGTTTCCTGCCGTCAGACGTCGGAACCTCATTGTAATACATCTGCATATCATTATAAGGCCAGCCCACCAGAATCATCCCTCCACGCTGGATCATCTGGGTACATTGGTGTTTTATGACAGCATTTATAAGGTGTACACCTGACAAGCTACACTTCGAGAGGATCTCGGAGATGAGTGCACAGTAATGTTGTGTAGCACTCGCAAGTGACGACCATGGGACCTCAAGGTTGGGGCACGGTGCATTCAGGCGAGGTCACAGGCAAGTTGCCTTTTCTCAGCTGGCTGACAGTGCGGTGCTGGGGCAAGGGCTACACTGCGGTTGAGGCAAGTTGGGGAGGGCAAGGTCTATACAGTGGTTAAGGTGACTTGCGGGGACAAAGGCTGCACTGCACTTGATGGTGGTTCACAAGCACATGCTGGGGGGGGAGGGAAGTAGCCACACATTAGGGAAACCTGTATAAAGTGACCATTCCTCCGCAGCTGAGACAGTTCAGATACAGCCACATTGACATGCTTGGAAAACAAAAACAGAATTACCTGGAAAAACTCAGCAGGTCTGGCAGCATTGGCGGAGAAGAAAAGAGTTGACGTTTCGAGTCCTCATGACCCTTCGACAGAACTTGAGTGAGTCCAAGAAAGAGGTGGAATATAAGCTGGTTTAAGGTGTGTGTGTGTGGGGGGGCGTGGGGAGGGGGTGTGGGGAGAGAGAGAGAGAGAGAGAAAGAAGTGGAGGGGGTTGGTGTGGTTGTAGGGACAAACAAGCAGAAAGGGGGCGAGGAGACTACATTGGAGAGACCAAACGTAAACTGGGTGACCGCTTTGCAGAACACCTGCGGTCTGTCCGCAAGAATGACCCAAACCTCCCTGTCGCTTGCCATTTTAACACTCCACCCTGCTCTCTTGCCCACATGTCTGTCCTCGGCTTGCTGCATTGTTCCAGTGAAGCCCAACGCAAACTGGAGGAACAACACCTCATCTTCCGACTAGGCACTTTACAGCCTTCCAGACTGAATATGAATTCAACAACTTTAGGTCTTGAGCTCCCTCCTCCATCCCCACCCTCTTTCTGTTTCCCCCTTCCTTTTGTTTTTTTTCCAATAAATTATATAGATTTTTCTTTTCCCACCTATTTCCATTATTTTAAATATTTTTAAATCTTTTATGCTCCCCCCACCCCCACTAGAGTTATACCTTGAGTGCCCTACCATCCATTCTTAATTAGCACATTCGTTTAGATAATATCACCAAGTTTTAACTCCTATGTGTTCTTTTGTTCTGTTGTTTGTGACATCTTTTGATGATCTGCTTCTATCACTGCTTGTTTGTCCCTACAACCACACCAACCCCCTCCATTTCTCTCTCCACCCCCCCCCCACACACACACACCTTAAACCAGCTTAAACCAACAAGAGAGAATCCAACCATTGCCCCTTGATATTCAATGGCATTACCATCACTGAATTCCCCATTATCAATATCCTGGGGATCACCATTGACCAGAAACTGAACTGGACTAGCTATATAAATACTGTGGTTACAAGAGCAGGTCAGAGGCCAGGAATCGTGCAATGAGTAACTCACCTCCTGACTCCTCAAAGCCTGTCCACCATCTATAAGGCACAAGTCAGAAGTGTGATGGAATACTCCCCACTTGCCTGGATGAGTGCAGCTCCCACAATGCTCAAGAAACAGGACACCACCCAGGACAAAGCAGCCCACTTGACTGGAACCCATTCCGCAAACATTCACTCTCTCCACCACCGACGCACAGTAGCAGCAGTGTGTACAATGTACAAGGTGCACTGGAAGAACTCACCAAGCCTCCTTTGACAGCAGCTTCCAAACCCACAACCACTGCCATCTAGAAGGATGAGGGCAGCAGACATGTGGGAACACCACCACCTGCAAGTGCCCCACCAAGCCACTCACCATTCTGACTTGGTTTATTTAAGTCAATTTGGAAGGCAGTTCAATCTGTTTGATAAGACCAAGACTCCTGCTCCAGTGTCCAGTTTAAACTTTGTTCTGTAGCCTTGAACTTTCAAATACACAGACCAGTACTGTTTATCGGTTTCTTTCATCTCTTTAGGCAATCATCAGATTGGAGAGGTATATCTCATATTTCTTGGACTTCAAGCTGGCTCAGAATATGTTCCACGTTTCTTCCCTTGAATGTTGTTTATAATATCCAAAACTGTTTAAAGTGACCACTGCTGCCAGAGAGAAAGCAATCAGCTCCCCCTGCTGGGCAGCCTTCAGAGCAGTGTTGCACTTCGCATCACATCTGCAGCACCTGACTGTAGATGGAAGAGTTCTCCCTGCCCCTTCAATGGTTTTTTCAAGCTTTTTCATGGGATTTTTAATGGTTAGGGATCCCAACCTTGGGCCTACATACTGAACCAACACCTCCCAAGACTCGGTGTCACCCCAAGTTAAACCCCAATTTTGCAATTTTGCGATCTGTTCAGATTCTCTAGGGTCAAACCCTCTTTGGACTGTAGCAAATTGGACAGTGTGTGGTCAAGGATGCTGGCTATAATGTGGTCTCTAATCAATTCATGTTTTAAGGCTCCATGACTGCAGGTACTTGCTAACCGATATAGATCATTAACGAAGGGATCAATGGACTCCCCTGGCCTTTGAGTTCTCAGATTGAATTTTGCTCTTTCAATAACCAAATTCTTTTTGGGGCTGAAATATTTCTCAAAAGCTTCCGTCTCCTCATTGTATGATGCCAAGGTTTCCTCAATGCCTTGTCACATGAGAACATCAACAGCTACAGCTCCCACAGAATATAAAAGTATACCGACCTGGCATTTGAGGTTTCTCTGGTAACCCCAAAGCCGTTCAGTGCCTTTCAAACTGTCTCTTCCAGAGTCCTTGCTGTGGACCCTCAATGTGTTGGAAAGGCTGTGGAAGGGGTAGTGGCTGCTCACTGGCTATCAACATTATGTATCTCTCACAGTCCTCTTGCTGGGTCTGATCTTCATTGCTGTGAAGTCAATTTTCTTTTATCGCCAGTCGCCACTCATGGATTGCTGGTCAGTGGCCACAGTTTGCTAGGCTATGGCCTCCAGGCTGCCACCATATTTCAATGCTGTTGCCGAGCTTTAGTGAGGTTTTACTCATGCCATGCATTCTAGTCTTACAAACCTTGATGAACCTGTGCTTCCCTATTACATTTGAGATTGAGATTCCCTTGAGATTGTCGGTATAGTGGAACTTCAAACAATTTATTCTAAATTATTTACAAAGACCTCAGGGTATGCACATGGTATTCAGGACACAGACTATCCTGCACCTAGCTCTTTTGGAGCCTCTCGGTCATTTGACTACTGATGTCACAATTACATAATTAATAT
Source organism: Carcharodon carcharias (assembly GCF_017639515.1). Classification (NCBI taxonomy): domain Eukaryota; kingdom Metazoa; phylum Chordata; class Chondrichthyes; order Lamniformes; family Lamnidae; genus Carcharodon; species Carcharodon carcharias. The sequence continues at coordinate 88,770,384 of NC_054471.1, forward strand.
CATCATGGTCTTATTAACATATCCATTAACCCATTACTCTGCAATAGGCTCTGAGATTGGCTTTCATATTGTCTTTGTACCTAAGTCTGGGATGTTCTGTGGTCCGGGTTCCCATGCTCAGCTGGCCATAGATACTGTCTTTGGATGCGGGACTCCTCCATGTGAACCATATGACCAGCCCAGTGAAGCTGAGCTCTGATGAGCATGCTGTCAAAGCCAGGTATGTGACCATGCAAGAACTTACATGTTTGGGATTTTGCCCTGCCATTTGATATTGCGGGAGATCTTAAGCAGTGAAGGTGGAATACATCTAGTTGCTTCATGTGATGCCAGTTGGCTGTCCATGCCATAGAGAAATGATGTGAGAACCACTGCCTGCCAGATTTTGATCTCAGTTTTGAGACAAACTCCAAGTTATTCCCAAAGCCTATGGGTACCTGTTGGATGCTGAGCCTCCTTTTGTCAGGTGATGGGTGATTTCATCATTCAATGTTATTGGAGAGGATACTCCCAAAGTAGCAGAATTTCAGCAGTACATTGTTGATTGTGATTATGGGGTCTTGGAGTTTGTAGCCAGAAGCAGGTTTATACAGAATTTCTGTTTTGTCAGATTTATTATAAGGCCAAAATGTTCTGAGGTTTAGGCAACAAACAATTGGATGCCCTCTGGAGTATGTACTATGCTGGCAAACAAGAGTTCACTTAGTAGCTCTTCTGTGTTCTTTGTGCCAGCCTTGAGTCTTTGCAGATTGAAGAGGTTACCATCTGGACTGAACTCAATCTGTACTCCTATATCAAGATCTTTGAATGCATGGCCAAAAAGTAGATGGCAACAGAACTGGAGCCATTACACAGCCTTGCGTGGTGCCATTGGTGACAGGAAAAGCATCTGATGAGATGCCATTCTGCATCACACTGGCCCTCATACCATCATAAAGTGAATGGATGACCCTGATCATCTTCTCAGGGCAGCTATATTTGTACATTACCTTCCATAGACTTTCCTGGTTTACTATGTTGAAGGTCTTGGTCAGATTAATGAACACCATGTAGAGGTCCTTGTTCTGTTCAGGGGACTTTTCTTGAATTTAATGCATGACAAAGAATATGTTGACCACGTCTTGCCCAGCATGAAAGCCACACTGTGATTCCGGGTACAATGAGTCTAAGATAAGTGATAATCCTTTGAGTATAACCATTGCAACAATTTTCTCAATGTGGAGAGAAGTGAAATATCACAATGATTGTCACAGAGGGACTTGCTTTCATTTGTATATGTGAGTTATGGAAGCAACCCTCGTAATCTTGGGGCACAATGCCCTGGTTCCAGATTAAGCAGGAGAGGGTGGCGAGTTTCCTAACCATGTGAGCTCCTCCATACCTGGAACACTTTAGGTGGAATGCCATCGGTTCCTGGACACTTACTCACAGTTACTTTATAGTGACTTCAACTTGAGGTGGATTGAGCGGAAGCTTGCCCAGAATGTGATACTGTGGAAATGATGAAGTGACACCTAAGTTCAGGAGATTAGGAAAGTGCTCTGCCCAATGAGAGAGAATCACATGTTTGTTTGTAAGGAGCTGATTGCCATCTGCTGAGAGAACAGGTGTGGTACCATCGGTTTTGGGACCATGGACAGATTGGAGGCCTTCATGGAGAGTCTTCAGGTCATATTTATTGGCAGATTCCTGATGCTCTGCAGCCTTGTTCTCCCATCATCTCTCTTAGTTTGGCCTGCAGCGTGGGTTTTGCTTGATGGTATTTTCCCTGGTGGTGATTTTTCTTTGTCAGATATGTAGGATCTCGGAGCAATGTACACATAATCTTACTAGATGTTGGTTGATCATATTGAACCAACTTTGGTGCTTTTGTTTGATGAATCCAAGGCCCTTAGATGATGTGCAATTGGTGACACCCCTTAACTTCTTCCAAGAATCTTCCACATCTATTTTATCTTCTCAGATACCAGCAAGCTCTGTGGTTAATTTTTATGCCAGTTCCTGTCTCTTGGCCAAGGCTTTTAGGACAGTTACGTCAAATTTCCTTTGTGATTTGACTCTGTGTTGTGTCACTTTAGGTGTTATCTTCAATTACTTGATACTCCTGACAAGCTCATGGTCTGACCAGCATTCAGCATCTCTAAGGCAGCAGGTAGAGTGTTGGTCCTTGAGATCTTCCTGTCATACAATAGTGTAGTCCAATGTGTGCCAATGTTTTGATCTGTGCTGCGTCCATGTTTTCAGTTTATTGGAAGATTGTGTTTGAGATGGTGAGGTCAAACTTGCTGCACTCAGAGAGAAGAAGCTGGCCATTGGAGTGTATTCCACCAATGCCATGGTGTCCTAATGATCCCCTCCATGTATTATAATCTGTACCAATACCAAAGATGATGTGTCTGTCCTGATGTGGTATTCCACTGATGAGCTTGCTGAGATTATTGCAGGAGCTTCTTTGTCCATGAATGTCTTTGTTGGTGCATAGGTGCGGATCAATGATGTATAATGCTTTCTAGCAAGACTTATTCAAAGTACCCTGAGTCAGGCTTTGATACCCTGGGAAGTGAGTCAAGTTAAATGTTAATTGAGATTGAATGGCAAAGGCCTGTATGTCTGTTGGATTTGCCAACCCAGTAGAATGTGTGGCTTTCACCTACTTCCTCAAGATGAGGCTCCTCTGCAAACCTCGTTTGACTTCGATGTCAATATTGGCCTGGATTTTCACTCCCGAGTCGGGTATCGGGAGTTGGGAAATTTCCGAGTTTGCTGTACCTGCCTCGGGAAAAAGTGCCCCAAATGATGGGATCTCCATTCTAAAAAAGGGAGCGGGGGATGGAATTAGGAATGTAGTACTATTGGGGCCTGTGTAGTAGGGGACAACCATAGGTCTTTGCAGCCAAAAGCAGGAGTCCAGGTGGCTGTGTTGCTTGTCCAGTGCAGGGTTCAGGATAGCTGCTCTGGGCTGGAGAGGAACTTGCAGTGAGAGGGAGAGGATTCAGAGGTCGTGGACCACGTAGTTAACAACATAGGTAGAACTAGGAAAGAGATTCTGCTGAGGGAGTATGAGCAGCTAGGGCCCAAATTAAAAAGCAGAATCTCAAAGGTAATAATCTCTGGATTACTACCTGAGCCACGAGAAAATTGGCATAGGGTAAATCAGATTAAAGAGTTAAATGCGTGGCTCAAAGATTGGGTTTCAATTCATGGGGCACTGGCACCAGTACTGGGGAAAGTGGGAGCTGTACCACTGGGACAGTCTTCATCTGAATCGTGCTGGGAGCAGTGTTCTGGTGAGCTGTAGAGCTAAGGTGGTAGAGAGCGTTTTACACTAAATAGTGTGGGTGAAGGATCAAGTTTGGGAAGATGTGATAAATTAAATAGAGAAGACAAGGCAAGAGAGCAAGGTATAAATAAGGGAAATGATGATCAAAGTGGGGCAGGAAGGGTCAGAATGTACAAACCTAAGAGTGCACCAGCAGATAAGGCAAGAGATTACAAAAATAGCAGAAAGGCAGAATTAAAAGCTCTGTATCTGAAAGCATGTAGCATTTGTAACAAAACAGATGAATTGACAGCACAAATAGAAACAAATATGTATGATCTGATAGCCACTACAAAGACATGGTTGCAGGATGACAAAGGCTGGGGCCTGAATATTCAAGGGTACATGACATTTAGGAAGGGAGCCAGCTAGGAAAAGGTGGAGCAATAGCTCTGGTAGTTGAGGATGACGTTGGTACAATAAAGAGATGACCTTAGTTCTGGGGATCAAGATTTACAGTCTATTTGGGCAGAAATGAGAAATAGTAAAGATAAGAAGCCACTTGTGGGAGTAGTTTATAGCCCCGCCCCCCCCCCACCCTAACATTATAGGGAGGGGTATAAAGGAGAAAATAATGGGAGCTTGTGAGAAAGATTTGGCAATAATCATGGGTGATTTTAATCTACAAATCGATTGGACAAATCAGATTGGCAAAGGTAGCCTGGATGGTGAGTTAATAGAGTATTTTCAGGACAGTTCCTTAGAGCAGCATGTTTTAGCATCAACCAGAGAGCAGGCTATACTAAATCTGGTAATATGCAACGAGACAGGATTAATTAATGATCTCATAGTGAAGGTGTTCCTAGGTAGCAGTGATCATGATATTTTTGAACTTCACATTCAGTTTGAGGGAGAAAGGAGGGATCTAAGAGTAGCATTTTAAACTTAAATAAGGGCAACTATGAGGGTTTGAAGACAGAGCTGGCTAAAGTGAACTGGGAAATTAGGTTAAGGGATCGGTCAGCAGCGATGCAATGGCAGACATTTAAGAAGATGTTTCAGAATACTCAGAAAAGATACATTCCAGTGAAAAAGAAATGCTGTAAGGGAAGGTCAGACCATTCGTGGCTAACTAAGCTAAAGATAGTATCAAATTGAAAAAAAAGCTTATAATTCCGCAAAGGTGCGTGGCAGGTCAGAAGACTGGACAGAATATAAAGAACAGCAAAGAATGACTAAAAGCTGAATAAGGAGGGAGAAACTAGAGTATGGGAGAAAGCTAGCTAGAAATATAAAAACTACAGTTTCTACAGATATTTAAAAAGGGAAAGAATAAGTAAAGTGGGTGTTCATCCTCTAGCAAGTGAGTCAGGGGAATTAATAATGGAAAATAAGGAAATAGCAGATGAATTGAACAGATATTTTGTATCTGTCTTCACTGCAGAGGATACAAATAACATTCCAAAAAAATTGTGCATCAGGAGGGAAAAGGAGGGAGGAACATTAAAACAATTACAACCACCAAAGAAAGAGCACTGAGAAAATTACTAGAATTAAAAGCTGACAAGTCCCCAAGGTCCTGATGGATTTCATCATAGGATCTTAAATGAAGTGACTGCTGAGATAGTGGAAGCATTGGTTTTAAATTTTCAAAATTCCTTAGATTCTGGAAAGGTCCCATTCGTTTGGAAAATAGTTCTTCAAGAAAGAAAAAATTCTTCAAGAAAGGAGGGAGACAGAAAGCAGGAAACTACAAGCTTAACATCTGTCATAGGAAAATTGCTGGAATCTATTATTAAGGAGTTTACGGTAGGGCACTTAGAAAATCTCAATGCAATCAGGCAGAGTCAATATGGTTTTATGAAAGGTAAATCATGTTTAATTAATTTATTGGAGTTCTTTGAGGAAGTAACAAGCAACGTGGATAAACGGGAACCTGTGGATGTGCTGTACTTCGATTTCCAGAAGGCATTTGAAGGTGCCACATCAAAGGTTAATATGCAAAAGAAGAACTCATGGTGTCGGGAGTAACATATTTGCATGGATAGAAGATTGGTTAACCAATAGGAAAGAAAGAATAGGAATAAATGTCTTTTTCAGGCTGGCATGATGTGACGAGTGGAGTGCCACAGGTATCAGTGTTAGGGCCTCAACTATTTACAATTTATATCAATGGTTTGGATAAAGGGACTGAATGTACGGTTACTAAGTTTGCTGATGACACAATGATAGATAGGAAAGTAAGTTGTGAAGAAGAAATAAGGTGTCTGCAAAGGGACATAGATAGGTTAAGTGAGTGGGCAAGAATTTGGCAGATGGAGTATAATGTGAGAAAATGTGAACTTGACAACTTTGGCAGAAAGAATAGAAAAGTGGTATACTACTTAAATGGAGACAGATTGCAGAGCTCAGTGGTACAGAGGGATCTGTGTGTCCTGGAACATGCATCAGGACAGTTGGTATGCAGATACAGCAAGGATTAGGAAGGCAAACCGGAACGTTGTCGTTTATTGCAAGGGGAATGGAATATAAAAGTAGGGATGTTTTGCTACAGTTGTAGAGGGTGTTGGTGAGACCACATCTACAATACTGTGTACTCCTTATTTAAGAAAGGAAATAAATGTGTTGGAAGCTGTTCAGAGAATGTTCACTCGACAGATACCTGGGATGGGGGGAGTTATCCTATGAGGAAAGTTTGGACAGGCTGAGCCTGTATGCATTGGAGTTCAGAAGAAGAGGGATGATCTTATTGAAACATTTAAGATCCTGTTGGAATATGACATGGTGGATGCTGAAAGGTTATTTCCTTTTGTGGGAGCGACTAGAACTAGGGGACGCAGTTTTAAAATAAGGGGTCTCCCATTTAAGATGGAGATGAGAATAAATGTTTTCTCTTGGAGCATTGTGAATCTTTGGGACTCTCTTCTCCAGAGAGTGGTGAAGACCAGGTCAGTGAATATTTTTAAGGCAAAGGTAGATAGATTCTTTTCTAACAATGGAGTCAAAGGTTATTGGGGGTAGGCGCAATATGGAGTTGAGGCCACATTCAGATCAGCCATGATCTTAGTGAATGGTGGAGCAGGCTTGAGGAGCCAAAGGGTCGACTGCTGCTCCTAACTGGTATGTTTGCATGTTTGTGAACCAATCAGATAACAACACTCTCATTCACTTTTGTGTGCTCACATGCACTAACCGTTTTCAGCATCTCAAAAATGATTACTGTTAATGGTGTGGTGGAGAAACTGGCTCCACACAAATGCTTGGTGCAATGTATGTTGTGGCTGTGACTCCAAAGTAACATGCTGTGCTCCATGACCACTGACAGCCCTACCGGTTTCCGCCTCCTCAGTCCCACTGTTATATGGTGACAGTGTGCAGCTGTGAACGAGCTGGTCAAGGGTCAACAGTGTGGTCACATCCTGATAGATGGGTGGCAAGAGGGCAAGTGTGTGTGATAATGATCATGGCTCTGCTCGTCATTCATCTGCCCACAGAGTCTTGGCATATTTGTTCCAGGTAGTGGTGGCAGGGCAATGCCATCTCCATGGTTGTGTCTTGTGAACCCACTCCATGCTTTTAGTGGTTCAGTACAGTACACTTTGATTAGGCAGCAACAATGACAATTCTCCCAGAGGGAAAGACCATGATGGGCCATCCGTTCCAGGGTAAGCAAACAGTTGGACAATATTTACAGCTTGGACACTCACCTGACAAGACAATGATGTCTCCTCCGAGGCACAGGGGCTTTAACATTGATGACCAACCTATTGAATGGGCCTTTCTGAAGACCGACTTTTTATCTGCACCCAAGTCATCCAGCCTGTGCCAGCCTGCCTCTGACCCCTCACTAGTTCTGGGGTAGTCCACCCCGATTCCTATTCCAGCCTGTCCTCCTGGACCAAAAATCTGAAGTTTGGGCAGCCATTTTTATAAGGTGGGTTCATGTTAGATAGGTAGAAAAATAAGTTGTCAAGAGGGCATAAAGAGGCTACAGGCAGATTTAGATAGATTCAGTGAGTGGGCAAAAATTTGGCAGATGGTGTACAATGTGGGAAAATGTAATCTTGTCCACCTTGGCAGGAAGGATAGAAAAACAGCAAATTGTTTAAATTGAGAAATATTGCAGAACTCTAAGGTACAGAGGGCTCTAGGTGATCTGGTACACAAATCAAAAAAAGCTGGTATGCAGGTAGAGCAAGTGAATAGGAAGGCAAATGGAATGTTGTAGTTTATTGCAAAGCAAATGGATTATAAAAGGAGGAAAGTGTTGCTACAACTGTACAGGGCATTGGTGAGATTGGATCTAGAATACTGTGAACAGTTTTGGTCTCCTGACTTAAGAAAGGATATAATTGTACTGGAAGCAGTTCGGAGAAGTTTCACTCCACTGATTCCTGTGGTGAAGGGATTATCTTATGAGGAAAGGTTGTAAAGTTTGGGCCTGTATCCATTGCAGTTTAGAAGAATGAGAGGTGATTTTATTGAAACATATAAGATCCTGAGGGTCTTGACAGGGTGGATGCTGAGAAGATATTTCCACTTGTGGGAGAAACTAGAGCTATGGGACATAGTTAAAGAATACGAGGTCTCCCATTTAGGATGGACATAAGGAGAATTTCTTTCTCCCAGAGGGTCATTAGCCTGTGTAATTCTCTTCCCCAGAAAGCAATGGAGGCTGGATCATTGAATGTATATATAAGGCAGTGAATCAGTTCCTTGACTGGATTATGGAATCCACATACAGTGTCACCTGATGTTCAACTACCATTTTGAGGATACAGTGACTTTCTTTTTAAACCAATATTTTGGACAGCTTCTCTATTCAATGTCCACATTGAATAAGGTCTGTCCTTTAAATTATACATATGCCATGTCTTGCATTTCATGTTCATCATTCTGTGCACTGACAGTGGATCTGAGCAGAAGATGGTGTCATCGTCCATGTACAGGGGAATTTTGACCTGAGTGCCTCCAATTCCTGGGTTTGTCACTCCTCTTATGCCCAAATCCTTCCTGACGGACTCAGCAAACCGTTCAATGCAGCACACAAACTGAACAGGGGAAAGAGAACAGCTCTACTTGACTTCAGACTTGATCAGAAAACTTTGCGATTCCATCCATTGATTGAAACTGTGCTCCCCAAACCCCATTTTGGAGAGCACATCCATTGTGTTATGGTGGTGTTGTGTTACAGTTCACTCAGGGAGTCCAAGTTGCTGTTGCAACAAGCACTTTCACATGCATGTTGTAGTCTGGAGCAATGGATAGTGATGGTAGAGGCTCCAATATTGTTTCCTTCATATGGCTGATCAGGAATCTCACCTGCTGTTACTGTTGAACCATTGGAGTGTGATGGAAGGATTTATAGGTTGATAGTCAACCTGTTTGGCCATGTTATGAACCTCCTGTGGCCACCAAGTCCTGGAGTGGAACTTGAACCCGCGGCTTCTAGCTCAGAGGTAGGGGCGCTACCCACCGCGCCATTATGTCAGTGTGCAACCTTCCATTAAAGGCCTTCTCTTGGTCCAAGCTGATAAAGGAAGTATCCGTCCACAGACCTGCACATCAGTGGTCATACCCCTGAGAAGCACAAGGCTATCAGAGATCTTGCTGCCTGCTACAGTGCAGGTCTGGTCAGGGTGGATCACAACTCCAGAGCAAACTTGACCTGACTGGTGATAACCTTGAACACAAATCTTTAGTCCACATTAAGCAGTGAAATGGTTGCCAATTTCTGATTTCCTCCCTCTTCCCCCTTCCGCCTGTAGATGAGGGTAATGTTACCTTTGCTCATGGATTCTGACATGCTGCCGGCCGGAAGTATACTCTCGTACACTTCCAGCAGGTCTGGGCTGATTGAGTCCCACAGAGTTGGCAGATAAACTGTTGCTGCTCGAAATTTTACTTGTCACAAAGAACTTGACATCATCTGTCAGCTTGTCCAAAGTTAACACCTTATCCAGACTCTGCTGCATGCTGTCATTTTAAAATCTCTTTGATAGAGAACGGGAAGGCCTGGGAAAGCGTGCTGTCTGTGGGCTTCATGTCATACAATCTGGCATAAAATGATTTGTTGATCCTTAGTATGTCAGACTGTGATGATGCTACTCATCCATCTTCTTCCTTCAGCTATTGATCACAGAGCTCTCTCTGTGCACTTTTTGGAATAAGGTACGTGAGTATGTCTCATTCTGCTCCATGGAGTGGACTCTGGACCGGAAATGATTTGGAGGTCTCTGAGGCAAAGAGTGAGGCTTGTTGGCTCTTTGCCTCTTGGAAGGTCCTCCCTGACATTGACCCCCATTAACTGCAACCAGAGAAGATTCTGAGTACTTTTCTGGAGTCAGGGCATTTCTCTCACCTTCTGAACACCTTTGAGAATGAACTCTTGATGTTTACCTTGATCACTTCCCACCAGTGTGTCAGAGACTCAGAGGATTTCACAGTCCTCCAATCTTTGTGATCCCATTCGAGTTGCTTAATGGATGGAATTTTATGCCGGTGGAATTTTACGGTCCAGCCGAAGTCAATGGAGTTTAGAATGGCTCGCCGTATTTTATGGCCCCATTCTCATCACGAGGGAGCTGTAAAATTCCAGCCAATGTTTTCAGAATCGCAGAATTGTCACGGCACAGAAGGAGGCCAATCGGCCATCGTGCGCTGGAATTCCGAATAAGTATTATGGCTCAGCGCCATCCTTCTGCCTTTTCTCTTCTCTATAACCCTGCACATTACTTCTATTTAAATAATCATCTAATGCCCTCTTGAATGCCTCGATTGAACTTGCCTCCACTAACCTTTCAGGCAGTACATTTCAGACTCGAACAACTCGCTGTATGAAAAGCTTTTCCCCACATCGCATTTGCTTCTTTTGCAAATCACTTTAAATCTGTGCCCTCTCGTTCTTGATCCTTTTACGAGTGGGAACAGTTTCTCCATACCTACTCTATCCAGCCCACTCATGATTTTTAACACTTCTATCAAATCTCCTGTTAGCCTCTCCTCTCCAAGGAGAACAGACCCAACCTCTCCAATCTATCTTCATAGTTGAAGTTTCTCATCCCTGCAACCATTCTTGTAAATCTCTTCTGTACTCTCTCCAAAGCGTTCACATCCTTCCTATAGTGTGACACCCAGAACTGTACACAATACTCCAGCTGAGATCTAACTAGTGTCATATATAAGCTCAGCATAACCTCCTTGCTCTTGTACTCTATGCCCCTATTAATAAAGCCCCATATGCTTTATTAACTGCTCTCTCCACCTGTACTGCCACCTTCAATGATCTATGCTCATACACACCCAGGTTCCTCTGCTCCTGCACCCCCTTAAGAATTGTACCGCTTATTTTGTATTGTCTGTCCATGTTCTTCCTACCAAAATGCATCACCTCACACTTCTCCGCATTGAACTTCATCCGCCACTTGTCTGTCCACTCCGCCAATTTGTCAATGTCCTTTTGAAGTTCTACGCTGTCCTCCTCACAGTTTACTATGCTTCCAAGTTTTGTATCATCTGCAGACTTTGAAATTGTCCCCTGCACACCAAGAACTAGATAATTGATATATAACAGGAAAAGCAAGGGTTCCAATAGCGACCTGTGGGAAACTCCACTTAAAACCTTCCTCCAGCCATAAAAATATACATTGACATTACCCTCTGTTTTCTATTACTCAGCCAATTTTGTTTCCACATTGCTTCTGTCCTTTTTATTCCATGAGCTGTAACTTTTCTCAAACTTCTGTTGTGCAGCACTGCATCAAATGCCTTTTGAAAGTCCATGTACACCACATCAACAGCATGACCTTCATCAACCCTCTCTGCCACCTCTTCAAAAAACTCCAGCAAGTTAGTTAAACATGTTTTTCCCTTTAGAAATCCATGCTGGCTCTTCCTAAGCAACCCACATTTTTCCATGTGATTACTAATTCAACCCTGAATAATTGTTTCTAAAAGCTTCTTGACCACTGAAGTTAAACTGACTGGTCTGTAATTGCTGGGCTTAGCCTTATAATTTTTTGAACGAGGGTGTAATGTTTGCAATTCTGCAGTCCTCTGGCACCTCCCCTGAGTCTAGGGAAGACTGAAAGATTATGGCCAGTGCCCTTGCAGTTTACACTCTTGGTTCCTTCAACATCCTTGGATGCACCTCATCCAGTCCTGGTGTCTTGTCAACTTGAAGTACTGACAGTTTATCCAACCCCTCCCCTTATCAATTTTGAACCCTTCTAGTTTCCTTCTAGGGTCAACGTTCAACTTCCATGATCCCTGCCATCCCTGTGGTCTTCTTGTATGTCACAATTGGTCAGGAGGAGGCAGTGATCAGAGAAGAACACCAACTTGACATTGGTGAATCTGACCATGAAGGTTCGGGACACAAGCAGGGATTCTATCCTAGAACAACAGACTCACCATAGTGCTCCCTCTACAGGGTTGCTGAGATCGTCAGGCATCTTTACTGTTTCTATCAACGGTATGGATGTGGCATCCAGTTTGCTATTGGCACTGCTTTGATTGTTCAGCCAATGATGCAGCTGAATCACCAGCTAAAACAACCAGCCTGGATGTCACCAGCAACTGTCAGAGCTGATGAAGGATGGCCAGCAGCTCGCTAGTTGGAGACAGGGCATATGTTATGACCCAGCAGTTGGTAAAGGGGAGTTATTTAAAAATCCCAGAGGGAAACTTTAAACAACTGTCATAACCTATATTTTAAGTGATATGTTTGAGATGCAGCTCTAAATTCAGGAATCAGACCATCAGTTCTCAGAGGATTTAGGTTAAACTAAATGAAACATTTTATGAAGTTACAGCACATTAAACACATATACATTGCTACAAATTACGACTATCATAACTTTTAACAAATTTCCAGACAAATCTCCATTAAGGCAACAGCAATCCATAGACTTAACCAAAACACCAGGCAAAGCATTTTCAACTTAGGAATTCAAAATGAGGTTCCTCTCACTTTGGTTCCTGTGCAGACAGTTGTAGGCTTATAGCTGCTTTGATGTTACATTGCTTCTCTGCCCTGCACACACAAAACTGCTGTCTGTTATACCTAACACAGCTCATTGAAAGTAAATTCTCCCCACTGTATCACCAGCCCCTTTGTACTCCATCTCTTCTAACAATAAAACCCCTTTCATAGCAGCAATTTTATTAGTAATGTGAACATTTTGCTTGGTCTCTGCCATCTGGGTGCCAGAATTCACTCCCCTTCTTGACTGCTCTATTCAACAAAATGCAAATTTACCCTACCTGCCTTACATCTCAAAACTAGTATACATCAAAGCACACAGACTAGCTGGCTTTAATCCAATTAAGACACAACCACAGACTAATCCTTTATTTTTAAAAGAAAAATAATTTCCAATAATATATAAATTAATAGCTTCATGACAGCTTACATGATGATTAACTGGAGCGGGGCATTATTACATTAACTCCACTATGAGGAGGTGCCCATCCCCTTTAATTTCAGGAGTTGAAGTTGCCTTCCTATAGCGGAATACCCAGGCTGGAAGAACGGAAAGAAATTCCTGCTGACAAGATTGATGGCCCATGGAATCACCATTGTGACCATTGCCTGTAGGAGCTAAGATGCAGTATTTCACACTCCTTCAGAAACAGCACATCAGCTTTGACCTTGGCAAGGTAACCCAATGGTGAAACAAGTTGTGTAGTTGAGTTAATGCTATGTATATTGATGGAAGCAATCTGAAGGACTGTTTTAAAGCATTTTGTCGCTTAACAATCCAGTTGTCTTCAATAGCACCAGATCTTGGTTTTGCTCCAGCATGCCCATAGTATTTGCAAACACATTCACGGTTGTAGGTCAGAGAAAGCCATTCTGAACAGCCCAGCTTGCGTTGTTACACCTGGGTGACATGGATGGTGAGGGTAGTGGTATTGCAAATAGCAAGGTATCTGCTGCCCTCTGTTGGAGCAGTCTTACACTCTGTTCCTCCTTTAGGAAGTTGCTGGTCCTGTCTTCCCAGAGTTGAAGAGCGCTGCGCATTGAATTGTTCCCGGCTTCCAAGAGCTAGAGTGTGCTGGGTGTTTAAGTGCTCCTCTCTTCCCAGAACTGGAGTTTTCTGGGTATTTAACTGTTCCTGTCTTCCTGCAGCTGGAGAATGCTGGGTATGTCACTGTTGCTCTCTTCCCGGAACTGGAACGTGCTGGCTGACTCATTGCTCCTGTCTTCCCGGAGCAGGAAAGTGCTGGGTGCTTCATTGTTCCTGTATTCCTGGAACTGGAGTGTGCTGGGTGATTCACTGCTCCTGTCTTTCTGAAGCTGGAATGTGCTGGGTGTTTCACTGTTCCTGTCTTCCCGGAGCTGGAATGTGCTGGGTGATTAACTATGCCAGTCTTCCCGGATCTGGAGTGTGCTGGGTGTTTCACTGTTTCTGTCTACACGGTGCTGGAGTGTGCTGGGTGATTCACTGTTCCCGTCTTCCCTGAACTGGAACTTGCTGGGTGATTCACTGATCCTGTCATCCTGGAGCTGGAGTGTGCTGGTTGTTTCACTGCTCCTGTCTTGTCGGAGCTGGAATGTGCTAGGTGATTCACCGTTCCTGTCTTCCTGAAGCTGGAATGTGCAGTACGATTCACTGCTCCTGTCTTCCTGGAACTGGAACGTGCTGGGTGTTTCACTGTTCCTGTCTTCCTGGAACCGGAACTTGCTGGATGATTCACTGCTCCAGTCTTCTTGGAACTGGAATGTGCTGGGCGATTAGCTGTTCTGTGCTTCCCGGAGCTGGCGTGTGTTCGGTGTTTCACTGCTCCTGTCTCCCCGGAGCTGCATTGTGCTGGGTGTTTCACTGTTCCATTATTGCCGAGTTGGAATGTGCTGGGTGTTACACTGTTCCTATCTCCCCGGAGCTGGAATGTGCTGGGTGTTTCACTGCTCCCGTCTTCCTAGAACTGGAATGTGCTGCATGTTACACCTCTCCTGTCCTCCCAGTACATGAATGTACTGGTTGTTTCACTTTTCCTGTCTTCCGGGAACTGGAACTTACTGGGTGTTTAACTATTCATGTATTCCCACAGCTGGAATATGCTGGGCGATTCACTGATTCCTGTCTTCCCAGAACAGGAACGTGCTGGGTAATTCACTGCTGCTGTCATCACGGAGCTGCAGTGTGCAGGGTGTTACACTGCTCATGTCTTCCCAGAGCTGGAATGTGCTGGTGTTACACTACTCCTGTCTTCCTGGAACTGGAACATGCTGGGATTTTCACTGTTCCTGTCTTCTCAGCGCTGGAATGTGCTCGGTGTTTCACTGTTCCTGTCTTCCCGGAACTGGAATGTGCTAGGATTTTCGCTGTTCCTGTCTTCCCGGAGCTGAAACATGCTGGGTGATTCAGAGTTCCTGTCTTCCCAGAAATGGAATGTGCTGGGTGTTTCACTGTTCCCGTCTTCACGGAGTAGGAGTTTGCTGGTTGTTTCACTGCTCCTGTCTTCCTGGAATAGGAATGTGCTGTGAGTTCCACTGTTCCTGTCTTCAAGTAACTGGATGCTGCTGGGTGTTTCGCTGTTCCTGTCTTCCCGGAACTGGAACGGGCTGGGTTCACTGTTCCTGTCTTCCCGGAACTAGAATGTGCTGGGTGTCTCAATGTTCCTGTCTTCCAGGAACTGGAATGTGCTGGGTGTTTTATTGTTCCTGTCTTCCCAGAGCTGGTATGTGCTGGGGGCTTCACAGCTCCTGATTTGGGGGAGGTGGAATGTGCTGGGTGATTCCCTGTTCTTGTCTTCATGGAACTGCATACTGCCGGGTGTTTCACAGTTCCTGTCTTCCTGGAACTGGAATGTGCTGGGTGTTTCACTGTTCCTGTCTTCCCGGAGCTGGAACGTGCTGGGTGTTTCACTGTTCCAGACTTCCCAGAGTTGGAATATGCTGGATGATTCACTGCTCCTGTCTTCCTGGAACTGGAATGTGCTGTGTGATTCACTGTTACTGTCTTCCCGGAGCTGGAAAGTGCAGGGTGTTACACAGTTCATGTCTTCCCAGAGCTGGAATGTGCTGGGTGTTACACTACTCCTGTCTTCCTGGAACTGGAATGTGCTGGGTGATTAACTGTTCCGGTCTTCCAGGAACTGGAATGTGCTGGGTGATTCACTGCTCCTGTCTTCCCGGAGCTGGAAAATGCTGGGTGATTCACTGCTCCTATCTTCCTGAAGCTGGAATGTGCTGGGTGTTGCACTGTTCCTGTCTTCCCTGAACTGGAATGTGCTGGCTGATTCATTGCTCCTGACTTCCTGGCGCTGGAATGTGCTGGGTGATTCACTGCTACTGTCTTCTCAGAGCTGGAGTGTGCTGGGCATTTCACTGTTCCCGTCATTCCTGTACTGGAACTTGCTGGATGATTCACTGATTCTGTCAACGTGGAGCTGGAGTATGCTGGTTGTTTCACTGCTCCTGTCTTGCCGGAGCTGGAATGTGCTGGGTGATTCACTGTTGCTGTCTTCCTGAAGCTGGAATGAGCTCGGTGTTTCACTGTTCCTGTCTTCCCTGAGTTGGAGTGTGCTGGGTGTTTCAATGTGCCTGTCTTCCCAGAGCTGGAATATTCTAGGCGATTCACTACTCCTTTCTTCTTGGAACTGGAATGTGCTGGGTGTTTCACTGTTCCTGTATTCCCGGAAATGGAATGTGCTGGCTGATTCGTTGCTCCTGTCTTCCCGGCGCTGGAAAGTGCTGGGTGATTCACTGTTTCTTTATTCCTGGAACTCAAGTGTGCTGGACGATTCACTGATCCTGTCTTCCAGAATCTAAAATGTGCTGGCTGAAACACTACTCCAGTCTTCCCGGAGTTGCAATGTACTGGGTGATTAACTATGCCCATCTTCCCTGAGCTGGAGTGTGCTGGGTGTTTCACTGATCCTGTCATCCCGGAGCTGGAGTGTGCTGGGTGTTTCACTGTTCCTGTCTTCCTGGAGCTGGAGTGTGCTGGGATTTTCACTGCTCCTATCTTCCTGGAACTGGAATGTGCTGGGTGTTTCACTGTCCCTGTCTTCCTAGACATGGAATATTCTAGGCGATTCGCTACTCCTTTCTTCCCAGAACTGGAATGTGCCGGGTGATTCACTGCTCCTGTGTTCCTGAAGCTGGAGTGTGCTGGGTGTTTCACTGTTCCTGTCTCCCTAGAGCTGGAATGTGCTGGGTGTTACACTACTCCAGTCTTCCCGGAGTTGCAATGTGCTGTGTGATTAACTATGCCGGTCTTCCCAGATCTGGAATGTGCTGGGTGTTTCACTGTTCCCGACATCCCTGTACTGGAACTTGCTGGATGATTCACTGATCCTGTCATCCTGGAGCTGGAGTGTGCCGGTTGTTTCACTGCTCCTGTCTTGCCGGAACTGGAATGTGCTGGGTTATTCACTGTTCCTGTCTTCTCGGAGATGGTGTGTGCTAGGTGTTTCACTGCTCCTGTGTTTCCGGAGCTGAAATGTGCTGGGTGTTTCACTGTTCCTGTCTTCCCTGAGTTGGAGTGTGCTGGGTGTTTCACTTTTCCTGTCCTCCTAGAGCTGGAATATTCTAGGCGATTCGCTACTCCTTTCTTCCTGGAACTGGAATGTGCTGGCTGTTTCACTGTTCCAGTCTTCCCGGAACTGGAATATTCTAGACGATTAGCTACTCCTTTCTTCCCAGAACTGGAATGTGCTGGCTGTTTCACTGTTCCTGTATTCCCGGAACTGGAATGTGCTGGCTGATTCGTTGCTCCTGTCTTCCCGGCGCTGGAAAGTACTGGGTGATTCACTGTTCCTGTATTCCCGGAACTGGAGTGTGCTGGACAATTCACTGATCCAGTCTTCCAGAATCTGGAATGTGCTGGCTGAAACACTACTCCAGTCTTCCCGGAGTTGCAATGTACTGGGTGATTAACTCTGCCTGTCTCCCCGGAGCTGGAATGTGCTGGGTGATTCACTGTTCCGGTCTCCCTGGAGCTGGAATGTGCTGTGGGTTTCACTGTTCCTGTGTTCCTGGAGCTGGAGTGTTCTGGATTTTTCACCATTCCTGTCTTCCTGGAACTGGAATGTGCTGGGTGCTTCAGTGTTCCTGTCTTCCAGAACAGGATCGTGCTGGCTGATTTATTGCTCCTGTCTTCTTGGAGCTGGAATGTGCTGGGAATTTCACTGTTCCTGTCTTCCTAGACATGGAATACTCTAGGTGATTCTCTACTCCTTTCTTCCCAGAACTGGAACGTGCTGGGTGTTTCACTGTTCCTGTCTCCCTAGAGCTGGAATGTGCTGGGTGTTACAGTACCCTAGTCTTCCCAGAGTTGCAATGTGCTGTGTGATTAACTATGCCGGCCTTCTCATTTCTGGAGTGTGCTGGGTGTTTCACTATTCCTGTCAACTCGGAGCTGCAGTGTGCTGGCTGATTTACTGCTCCTGTGTGCCCGGAGCTGGAATGTGCTGGCCGATTCACTGTTCCTGTCTTCCCGGAGCTGGAATGTGCTGGGTGATTCATTGCTCGTCTTCTCGGATCTGGAATGTGCTGGCTGATTAACTATGCCGGTCTCCCCAGATCTGGAGTGTGCTGGGTGTTTCACTGTTGCTGTCTTCCCTGAACTGGAACTTGCTGGTTGATTCACTGATCCTGTCATCCCGGAGCTGGAGTGTGCTGGTTGTTTCACTGTTCCTGTCTTGTCGGAGCTGGAATGTGCTGGGTGATTCGCTGTTCCTGTCTTCCTGAAGCTGGAATGTGCTGGGTGATTCACTGTTCCTGTCTTCCCGGAACCGGAACTTGCTGGATGATTCACTGCTCCAGTCTTCTTGGAACTGGAATGTGCAGGGCGATTAGCTGTTCTGTGCTTCCCGGAGTTGGCGTGTGCTCGGTGTTTCACTGCTCCTGTCTCCCCAGAGCTGCATTGTGCTGGGTGTTTCACTGTTCCATTATTCCCGAGTTGGAATGTGCTGGGTGTTACACTGTTCCTGTCTCCCTGGAGCTGCATTGTGCTGGATGTTTCACTGTTCTATTATACCCGAGTTGGCATGTGCTGCCTGTTACACTGTTCCTGTCTTCCCGGAACTGGAATGGGCTGGGTTCACTTTTCCTGTCTTCCCGGAACTGGAATGTGCTGGGTGTCTCAACGTTCCTGTCTTCCAGTAACTGGAATGTGCTGGGTGTTTTACTGTTCCTGTCTACCCAGAGCTGGTGTGTGCTGAGGGCTTCACAGCTCCTGATTTGGGGGAGCTGGAATGTGCTGGGTGATTCCCTGTTCTTGTCTTCATGGAACTGCATACTGCTGGGTTTTTCCTGGAACTGGAATGTGCTGGGTGTTTCACTGTTCCTGTCTTCCCGGTGCTGGAATGTGCTGGGTGTTTCACTGTTCCAGACGTCCCAGAGTTGGAATATGCTGGGTGATTCACTGTTGCTGTCTTCCCATTGTTGGAATGTGCTGGGTGTTACACAATTCCTGTCTCCCTGGAGTTGGAGTGTGCTGGGTGTTTCAATGTTCCTGTATTCCCGGAAGTGGAATGTGCTGGGTGATTCACTGCTCCTGTCTTCCTGGAACAGGAACGTGCTGTAAGTTCCACATTTCCTGTCTTCCTGGAATTGGACGCAGCTGGGTTTTTCACTGTTACTGTCTTCCCGAAGCTGGAAAGTGCAGGGTTTTACAGAGCTCATGTCTTCCCAGAGCTGGAATGTGCTGGGTGTTACACTACTCCTGTCTTCCTGGAACTGGAATGTGCTGGGTGATTAACTGTTCCGGTCTTGCAGGAACTGGAATGTGCTGGGTGATTCACTGATGCTGTCTTCCCGGAGCTGGAAAATGCTGGTTGATTCACTGCTCCGGTATTCCTGAAGCTGGAATGTGCTGGGTGTTACACTACTCCTGTCTTCCAGGAACTGGAATGTGCTGGTTGATTAACTGTTCCGGTGTTCCAGGAGCTGGAGTGTGCTGGGTGTTACACAGCTCATGTCTTCCCAGAGCTGGAATGTGCTGGGTGTTACACTACTCCTGTCTTCCAGGAGCTGGAGGGTGCTGGGTGTTTCACTGTTCCTGTATTCCTGGAACTGGGTGATTCACTGCTCCTGTCTTCCCGGAACTGGAATGTGCTGGCTGATTCGTTGCTCCTGACTTCCTGGTGCTGGAATGTGCTAGGTGATTCACTGCTACTGTCTACTCAGAGCTGGAGTGTGCTGGGTGTTTCACTGTTCCTGTCATCCCTAAACTGGAACTTGCTGGATGATTCACTGATCCTGTTAACCTGGAGCTGGAGTGTGCTGGTTGTTTCACTGCTCCTGTCTTGCCGGAGCTGGAATGTGCTGGGTGATTCACTGTTCCTGTCTTCTCGGAGCTGGAGTGTGCTGGGTGTTTCATGGTTCCTGTCTTCCCTGAGCTGGTGTGTGCTAAGTGTTTCACTGCTCCTGTATTCCCGGAAATGGAATGTGCTGGGTGATTCAAAGTTCCTGTCTGCCCGGTGTTGGAGTGTGCTGGTTGATTCACTGCTCCTGTGTTTCCGGAGCTGGAATGTGCTGGGTGTTTCACTGTTCCTGTCTTCCCTGAGTTGGAGTGTGCTGGGTGTTTCACTGTTCATGTCTTCCCAGAGCTGGAATATTCTCGGCGATTCGCTACTCCTTTCTTCCCAGAACTGGAATGTGCCGGGTGATTCACTGCTCCTGTCTTCCTGAAGCTGGAGTGTGCTGGGTGTTTCACTGTTCCTGTCTCCGTAGAACTGGAATGTGCTGGGTGTTACACTACTCCAGTCTTCCCGGAGTTGCAATGTGCTGTGTGATTAACTATGCCGGCCTTCCCAGATCTGGAGTGTGCTGGGTGTTTCACTATTCCTGTCAACTCGGAGCTGCAGTGTGCTGGCTGATTCACTGCTCCTGTGTTCCCGGAGTTGGAATGTGCTGGCCGATTCACTGCTCGTGTGTTCCCGGAGCTGGAGTGTGCTGGCTGATTCACTGTTCCTGTATTCCCGGAGCTGGAATATGCTGTGTGATTCACCGCTCCTGTCTTCCTGGAACTGGAGTGTGCTGGGTGATTCACTGCTACTGTCTTCTCAGAGCTGGAATGTTCTGGGAGTTTCACTGTTCCCGTCATCCCTGAATTGGAACTTGCTGGGTGATTTACTGTTCCTGTCTTCCCGGAGCTGGAAAATGCTGGGTGATTCACTGTTCCTGTTCCCCGGAGCTGGAACATGCTGGGTGTTACACTGTTCCTGTCTTCCCTGAGCTGGAATGTGCTGGGTGATTCACTGTTCCTGTATTCCCGGAACTGGAATGTGCTGGTTGTATCACTGTTCCTGTCTTGTCGGAGCTGGAATGTGCTGGGTGATTCACTGTTCCTGTCTTCCTGAAGCTGGAATGTGCTGGGTGTTTCACTGTTCCTATCTTCCTGGAACTGGAACTTGCTGGATGATTCACTGCTCCAGTCTTCTTGGAACTGGAATGTGCTGGGCGATTAGCTGTTCTGTGCTTCCTGGAGCTGGTGTGTGCTCGGTGTTTCACTGCTCCTGTCTCCCCAGAGCTGCATTGTGCTGGGTGTTTCACAGTTCCATTATTGCTGAGTTGGAATGTGCTGGGTGTTACACTGTTCCTGTCTCCCCGGAGCTGGAAAGTGCTGGGTGTTTCACTGTTCCTGTCTCCCCGGAGCTGGAATGTGCTTGCTGTTTCACTGTTCCTGTCTCCCCAGAGCTGGAATGTGCTTGCTGTTTCACTGTTCCTGTCTCCCCAGAGCTGGAATGTGCTGGGTGATTCACTGATCCTGTCTCCCCGGAGCTGGAGTGTGCTGGGTGTTTCACTGATCCTGTCTCCCCGGAGCTGGAGTGTGCTCGGTATTTCACTGCTCCTGTCTTCCCGGAACTGGAATGTGCTGGGTGTTTCACTGTTCCTGTCTTCCTAGACATGGAATATTCTAGGCGATTCGCTACTCCTTTCTTCCCAGAACTTTCTTCCCGGAACCGGAACTTGCTGGATGATTCACTGCTCTAGTCTTCTTGGAACTGGAATGTTCTGGGCGATTAGCTGTTCTGTGCTTCCCGGGGCTGGCGTGTGCTCGGTGTTTCACTGCTCCTGTCTCCCCGGAGCTGCATTGTGCTGGGTGTTTCACTGTTCCATTATTGCCAAGTTGGAATGTGCTGGGTGTTACACTGTTCCTGTCTCCCCGGAGCTGGAATGTGCTGGGTGTTTCAATGCTCCCATCTTCCCAGAGCTGGAATATTCTAGGCGATTAGCTACTCCTTTCTTCCCGGAACTGGAATGTGCTGGCTGATTCACTGTTCCTGTACTCCCGGAACTGGTGTGTGCTGGACGATTCACTGATCCTGTCTTCCAGAATCTGGAATGTGCTGGCTGAAACACGACTCCAGTCTTCCCGGAGTTGCAATGCACTGGGTGATTAACTATGCCTGTCTTCCCTGAAGTGGAGTGTGCTGCGTGTTTCACTGATCCTGTCTCCCCGGAGCTGGAGTGTGCTGGGTGTTTCACTGATCCTGTCGCCCTGGAGCTGGAGTGTGCTGGGTGTCTCACTGTTCCGTTCTTCCTGGAGCTGGAATGAGCTGGGTGTTTCACTGTTCCTGTCTCGCCGGAGCTGGAATGTGCTGTGGGTTTCACTGTTCCTCTCTTCCTGGAGCTGGAGTGTTCTGGGTTTTTCACCGTTCCTGTCTTCCTGAAGCTGGAGTGTGCTGGGATTTTCACCCCTCCTGTACTCCTGGAACTGGAATGTGCTGGGTGTTTCACTGTTCCTGTCTTCCTAGACATGGAATATTCTACGCGATTCGCTACTCCTTTCTTCCCAGAACTGGAATGTGCCGGTGATTCACTGCTCCTGTCTTCCTGAAGCTGGAGTGTGCTGGGTGTTTCACTGATCCTGTTTCCCCGGAGCTGGAGTGTGCTGGGTGTTTCACTGATCCTGTCTCCCCGGAGCTGGAGTTTGCTGGCTGATTCAGTGCTCCTTTGTTCCCGGAGCTGGAACGTGCTGAGTGATTTATTGCTCTTGTCTTCTCGGATCTGGAATGTGCTGGGCGTTTCACTACTCCTGTATTCCCGGAACTGGAATGTGCTGACTGATTCGCTGCTCCTGTCTTCTTGGCGCTGGAAAGTGCTGGGCGTTTCACGGTTCCTGTCTTCTCGGAACTGGAATGTGCTGTGGGTTTCACTGTTCCTGTCTTCCTGGAGCTGGAATGTGCTGGGTGTTTCATTGTTCCTGTCTTCCTAGCCATGGAATATTCTAGGCGATTCGCTACTCCTTCCTTCCCAGAACTGGAATGTGCCGGGTGATTCATTGCTCTCGTCTTCTCAGATCTGGAATGTGCTGGCTGATTCGTTGCTCCTGTCTTCTTGGCGCTGGAAAGTGTTGGGCGTTTCACTGTTCCTGTCTTCCTGGAACTGGATTGTGCTGGGTGATTCACTGTTCCTTTCTTCTTGGATCTGGAATGTGCTGGGTGTTTCACTGTTCACGTCTTCCCGGAGCTGGAATATTGTACACAATTAGCTACTCCTTTCTACCCAGAACTGGAATGTGCTGGGCGTTTCACTGTTACTGTCTTCCTGGAACTGGAGTGTGCTGGGTGATTCACTGCTACTGTCTTCTCAGAGCTGGAATGTGCTGGGTGATTCAAAGTTCCTGTCTTCGTGGAACTGGAATTTGCTTGGTGTGTCACTGTTCCTGTCTTCCCGGAGCTGGAATGTGCTGAGTGTTTCACTGTTCCTGTCTTCCCGGAGCTGGAATGTGCAGTGGGTTTCACTGTTCCTGTCTTCCCTGAGCTGAAGTGTGCTGGGTGGTTCACTGCTCCTGTATTCCCGGAGCTGGATTTTGTTGGGTGATTCACTGCTCCCGTCTTATCGAAGCTGGATTGTGCTCGGTGTTTCACTGTTCCTGTCTTCCCGGAGCAGGAATGTGCTGGGTGCTTCACTATCCCTCTCTTCCCGGAACTGGAATCTGCTGGCTGATTCGTTGCTTCTGTCTTCTCGGTGCTGGAAAGTGCTGGGTGTTTCACTGTTCCTGTCTTCCCGTAATTGGAATGTGCTTGATATTTCAATGTTCCTGTCTTCCCGGAGCTGGAATGTGTTGTTTGTTTCACTGCTCATGACTTTCTGGAATTGGCAAGTGCTCGGTGTTTCACTGCTCCTGTCTTCCCGTAGCTGGAATGTCCTGGTTGATTCACTGCTCCTTTGTTCCCAGAACTGGAATATGCTGCATTTCACTGCTCCTGTCTTCCCGGAGCTCGAACGTCCTGGTTGATTCACTGCTCCTTTGTTCCCAGAACTGGAATGTGCTGGGTGTTTCACTGTTCCCGTCTTCCTGGAGCTGGAACGTGCTGGGTTTTTCACTGCTCATGTCTTCCCGGAGCTGGAATGTGCTGGGTGTTTCACTGTTCCTCTCTTCCCATAATTGGAAGGTGCTCGGTATTTCACTGCTCCTGTCTTCCCGGAACTGGAATGTGCTGGGTGTTTCACTGTTGCTGTCTTCCCGGAGCTGGAGGATGCTGGGTATTTCACTGCACCTCTCTTCCCGGAATTGGAGTGTGCTGGGTGTTTCACTGTTCCTGTCTTCCCGGAGCTGGAATGTGCTGGGTGATTCAATTTTCCAGTCTTCCCGGAGCTCGAATGTGCACCAACTCCAGAGCAGATCTCACTCAATTGGTGATGACCTTGAACAGATTTTTACAGTCCACATTCAAACAGCAGGTCTGGGCTGATCCAGTCCCACAGAGCCAAATACAACTCTGGGGCCTTAGTCAGCTCATCCAGAGTTAGTGATTTGTCCAGACTCTCCCGCGTACTGTCATCTAAGACCTCCATGATAGAGGAAAGGAAAAACTGGGAGGCTGTGCTCTCTGTGGGCTTCACATCATATAATCTGGCGTAAAAGGATTTGCTGACTCTCAAAATGTTGGACTGCGATGACCTTACTGAGCCATCTTCTTCCTTCATGCTGCTGATCACAGAGCTCTCTCTGTGCACCTTCTGGAAGGAGAAACGAGTACACATCTCATCCTGCTCCATGGAGTGGACTCTGGACCAGAAGATGATCTTAGAGGTCTCCGAGGCAAAGAGCAAGGCTTGCTGGCTCTTCACGTTTTGGAGGTCCTCCTTGACATCGACCCCCATCGACTGCAGCCAGAGCAACTTCTGCAGGCTTTTCTGGAGCTGGGACATTTTGCTCTGTTCCTTTCTAGCCTTCTGAACACCTTTGAGGATGAAAAACCTCTTGATGTTCTCCTTGATTGCTTCCCAACTGTATGTCAGGGACTCAATGAGGAGTTTCATGGTTTTCCAATCTTTATAATCCCTGCATTTTCTCAATGTTCTCTGGGGGTCAACAGCTTCACGTTCAGCTTCCATGTCCCCCTGCCAATCCCCTGCTCTTGCTATAAGTGACAGTCAGCCAGTAGGGGGCAAAGGTCAGAGAAGAACACCAAGTTGACATTGGTGAACCTGACTGTGAATGCTCGGGATACAGACAGGAAGTCTATCCTGGAAAAGATGGACCTGTCTGGCCACAACCAGGTGTATCTATGCTATGCTGCATCTGCAGGGTTGCTGAAGATATCGTGCAGCTTGGCATCCTTTACTGTTTCCATCAGGAAGCTCCTTGCTGCTCCTGCGTTCCTGGAGCTGGGATGAGCTGAGCTCTTCACTGCTCCCAGCTTCCCAGAGCTGGGGTACACCAAGCTCATCAGGGCTCCTGGCTCCCTGGAGCTGGAATCAGCTGAGCTCTTTACTGCTCCCAGCTTCCAGGAGCTCAGGTGCGCCAAGCTCCTCATGGCTCCCAGCTTCCTGGAGCTGGGGTGCGCCGAGCTTCTCATCACTCCCAGCTTCCAGGAGTGGGGTGTTCCAAGCTCGTCACGGCTCCCAACTTCCTGGAGCTGGTGTGCACCAAGCTTCTTACTGTTCCCAACTTCCTGGAGCTGGGCTGCGCTGAGCTCTTCATTGTACCTGACTTCCTGGAGCTGGGCTGCGCTGAGCTCTTCATTGTTCCTGACTTCCTGGAGCTGGGCTGTGCTGAACTCCTTCCTGCTCCTGTCTTCCTGGAGCTGGGCTGCGCTGAGCTCTTCACCTTGAGATTGTAATCGGGGTGTGTTGGTCTCTTCGTTGTCTCTCATGTTCTGGAGCTCGGGTGTCTCCTCTTCCAGCTCCCTGGAGCTTTGCCAGTTCTTCTGTAGGTGCTGCCAACAGAAGAAAGAGGCTTTCAAGTCTCCTTGGCATTATTCACATTCATCATTCTGTCTGCTTGGCGCTCCTTGCTTTTTGCTACCTGTGCATCAGTAGTGAGGCAGCATTTGGGGCAGGTCTTGTAGAGATGGCCTGACCTGCCACACAGGTTGCAGCACTTAGACTGCTTGCAGTCCTTTGTCTGATGCCCTTCCTGACTGCAGATCTTGCAGGTGACGGTATTGCAGTTGGCCGCCACATGAGCAGATACTGCAGGAAGGACAAACTTTGGGCTGCCAGGCGTAGACAAGGTAGCCGTGGCTTCCCCCGATAGTGAAGCTGGAGAGAGGGTGGAGGTTTGTTCCCTTACTATCAACCTTGTGAGTCACCTTGACCTGCTGTTTGCTGGTCCAAATCCTTGACCTCGGTGCAGTTCCCTAACTTGTCGACCTACTTGACAAAGAAGGTGAGCACATGGCTGACAGGAACAGTAGAGGTACACAGTCACTATGTGATCCTGTTGTGACGGCAGAGTAAAGAGCAGCACCACCTTGAGGATTCTCAGCTGTGGCAGCCTTCTCTTCTCCTCAAACACCTTCAGGAACTTGATGCAGGCACCAACATTCTTGAAGATCACGTCAAAGTATTCAGCGCTGGGGAAGTCCTGCAGATAGTAGATGTCTGCAGCTTCGAACCCACAGGATTCCGAAAGAATTCTCTTAATGAAAAAGGCACAGACAATGGGAACGCCTCCTTCGCTGTCTTTCACCGCCACCCTAGTGGGTGGTTTGGGCTCGACTGGTTGCAGCGATCACCTCTTTAAGTTTCCGACATTAGGCACTGAAGACTTCACTGAAACCCCCCAGTTAAACAAATGAAACCCAAAAAAACACTTGCACACATGCAGGGAGAAACCTGATCATGGTCTTTACCCTGCTACATAAACACTCACACACATGAATAATTATTCATAAAATTTGTGGAAGTACATGACAAACTATTTCAATACAATTTCAATACTCCTGATATTTACAATATACATTCAATATCAGGCATACAGCCTGAAGGTAAAAACATTTTAAATTGAAACATGACATAAAATGCAATATAATTCAACATTCTTTCATGCAGCATGTTCCTCTCTGAGGTGCCTCAATTCAATTTCAATACTCTTGACAGGCCTGAGGGGTTCTACACCAGCCCTTTGGTGTACTATAACTGAAAGACCTTAGACAGTAACCTTTCCTTATTATGCCCCTGTGGAGGTTACCCCAAGCTTCAGTGCATCCCTCAGTGTGTAGTCCTGGGCCTTGGAATGTGCCAATGTGCAACACTCGATTGAGGACAACTCTGCACTGTACGACCAGCAAGTTCCAGGCAGACCAAAGAGTGTCTTTCACTGAGCTGATAGTCCTCTCGCTGCAGTAATGTTTCTCTCAGTGTGCATCCCTGGGAATGGTCCATAGAGCACAGAGTCCTGCTGCTTGGAATGAATCTCAACAAAAACTATTGCTGGACTGAAAGTTGATAAGTTCCCTGGATCTGATGATTTATATCCCAGAATGTTGAAAGAGGTGGCTGTAGAGATAGTGGACATATTGTAATTTACTCCTGTACTCAAATCCTCTTGTAATAAAGGCCAGCATACCATTGTCTGTAACCCCACTATTTAAGAAAGGAGGTAGAGAACAAATGGGGAACTACAGACCTGTTAGCCTGAGATCAGTAGTAGGGAAAATTCTGGAATCTATTCTAAAGGATGTGACAACTGAACACTTACAAAAGAACAACAGGCTTGGGCAGAGTCAACAAAGGGAAATCATGTTTGACAAAAAAGTTGGAGCTCTTTGAGGGTGTAACTAGTAGAACAGATAAGAGGGAACCAGGGGATGTGATGTATTTAGATTTTCAGAAGGCTTTTGATAAGGTCCCACACAAGAGATGAGTAAGCAAAATTAGAGCACATGGGATTGGGAGTAATATGCTGACATGGATTGAGAATTGGTTAATGGGCAGAAAAATAAATGGATCATTCTCAGGTTGCAGGCTCTGACTAGTGGATACTGCAAGGGTCAGTAGTTGAGCCCCAGCTATTCACAAACTATATCAATAATTTGGATGTAATATTTCCAACTTTGCTGATGACATAAAACTAGGCGGGAATGTGAGTTGTGAGGAGAATGCAAATAGGTTTCAAGGGGATTTAGATAGGCTGAGTGGGCAAGAACATGGCAGATGGAATATAATGTGGAAAAAATTGAAGTTATCCACTTTGGTAGGAAAAATAGATGTGCAGAGTATTTCTTAAATGGTGAGAGATTGGGAAGTGTTGATGTCCAAAGGGACCTGGATATTGTTGTTCCTAAGTCACTGAAAAGTGCAGCAAGCAATTAGGAAGACAATGGTTTGCTGGCCTTTATTACAAGAGGATTTGAGTACAGGTGTAAAGAGGTCTTGCTGTGATTATATGGAGCCTTGGTGAGGCCGCACCTGGAGTGTTGTGTTCAGTTTTGGTTTCCTTACCTAAGGAAAGATATACCTGCTGATAGGACCCATATTTTCTAGAGTTTAGAAGGATGAGAGGTGGTCCCATTGAAACATATAAAATCCTTACAGGGATCAACA
The DNA here is from genome assembly GCF_017639515.1 of Carcharodon carcharias. Classification (NCBI taxonomy): domain Eukaryota; kingdom Metazoa; phylum Chordata; class Chondrichthyes; order Lamniformes; family Lamnidae; genus Carcharodon; species Carcharodon carcharias. The sequence continues at coordinate 88,798,382 of NC_054471.1, forward strand.
GGTTGGATGCAGGAAGGATGTTTCCCTTGACCTGTACATGTACACCACATCAACAGCATTACCGTCATCAATTCTCTCAGTAACCTTATCAAAGCTCAAACAATTTAGTTAAATACAATTCTCTTTGAACAATTCTGTGCTGGCTTTCCTTAAAGATGCATTTTGAAATCACACTCTTTTGGAGTCTATCTGTCCATACACTATCAATATGCATTTAATAACCCTGATCTGCACTCTGTCTGTATTATACCCCTGACAGACACAGATACCTTTTGCAATCTCCCTCTGTTCATCTCTACTTGCATTACATCTGGTCAACTCACACAATCAGCTTTAGCAAATGCCTCTGTTGGATGACCTCTGGGTTATACACAGTCCATACCTTTAGCATTCCAACTGTTTCCTCCACCTGTTTTTACATGCTGGTCACAGAAACTGATATCTGTGACAAACTCCCTCTGTTGGACTCTATCTGTTTTTACACCCAGTCCACACACACACACACACACACACACACACATCCTCTGTTTGTCTCCATCTATTTGACACAGTATCCACAACCAGACACCTTTAGCAATCTTAAATGCAAAGAACTGCGGATGCTGGAAATCCAAAACAAAAACAGAAACAGAAATACCTGGAAAAACTCAGCAGGTCTGGCAGCATCGGTGGAGAAGAACACAGTTGACGTTTCGAGTCCTCATTACCCTTCAACAGAACTAAGTAAAAATAGGAAAGAGGTGAAATATAAGCTGGTTTGGGGGGGGCAGGGGGTGGGGGGTGGGGCTTGTTGGGACAAGCAGCCAGTAATAGGTGGAGATAACCAAAAGATGTCACAGACAAAAGGACAAACAGGTGTTGAAGATGGTGATATTATCTAAATAATTGTGCTAATTAAGAGTAGAAAGCAGGACAGACAAGGTACAGATAGGTGGCGTGAAGGAATACTAAAAGGTAGAGATAAACAATGGGTGGAAATACATTTAAAAATAGTGGAAATAGGTGGGAAAAGTAAAATCTATATAAATTATTGGAAAAAACAAAAAGGAGGGGGAAGAAATGGAAAGGGGGTGGGGATGGAGGAGAGAGTTCAAGATCTAAAATTGTTGAACCCAATATTCAGTCCAGAAGACTGTAAAGTGCCTAGTTGAAAGATGAGGTGCTGTTCCTCCAGTTTGCGTTGAGCTTCAATGGAACAATGCAGCAAGCCAAGGACAGACATGTGGGCATGAGAGCAGGGTGGAGTGTTGAAATGGCAAGTGATAGGGAGGTCTGGGTAATGGTTGCGGACAGACTGAAGGTGTTCTGCAAAGCGGTCACCCAGTCTGCGTTTGGTCTCTCCAATGTAGAGGAAACCGCATTGGGAGCAACGAATGCAGTAGACTAAGTTGAGAGAAGTGCAAGTGAAATGCACTTGAAAGGAGTGTTTGGGCCCTTGGACGGTGAGGAGAGAGGAAGTGAAGGGGCAGGTGTTGCATCTTCTGCAGTTGCATGGGAAGATGCCGTGGGAGGGGGTTTGGGAGTAGGGGGTGATGGAGGAGTAGACCAGGTTGTCACGGAGGGAACGATCCCTACGGAATGCCGCCGGGGGGTCGATGGGGGTGGGGGGTGGCGGGGGGGGGGGGGGGGGGGGGGGGGGGGGGGGGGGGGGGTGGGGGTGGGGAGGTGGCGCTGCAGTGTGGTGAAGGGAAGATGTGTTTGGTGGTGGCATCATGCTGGAGTTGGCAGAAATGGCGGAGTATGATCCTTTGAATGCGGAGGCTGGTGGGGTGATAAGTGAGGACAAGGGGGACCCTATCATGCTTCTGGCATGGAGGAGAAGGCGTGAGGGCGGATGCACGGGAGATGGGCTGGACACGGTTGAAGGCCCTGTCAACCACCATGGGTGGAAAACCTTAGGAAGAAGGAGGACATTTCAGAGGAACTGTTTTTGAAACTGAACTGGACCAGCCATATAAATACTGTGGCTACAAGAACATGTCAGAAGCTGGGAATTCTGTGGAGAATAACTCACCTCCTGACTCCCCAAAGCCTATCCACCTTCCATAAGGCACAAGTCAGGAGTGTGATGGAATACTCTGCACTTGCCTGAATGAATGCAGCTCCCACAACACTCAAGAAGCTCAACAAGGTGAAGCTCGTACTGCAGTGGTACTATTGCCGGCATGTCATCAGGGCCCACAGCCCTTGTTGTATCCATTGCCATCAGCCGTTTCTTGATATCACGTGGAGTGAATTGAATTGGCTGAAAATTGGCATCAGTGATGCTGGGGACATCTGCAGGAGGCTGAGATGGATCATCCACTCGGCACTTGCGGCTGAAGCTGGTAGTAAATGCTTCAGCCTTGCCTTTTGCACTGATGTGCCGGGCTCCATCATCATTGAGAATGGGGATATTCCTGGAGCCTCCTCCTCTGGTTAGCTGTTTCATTGGCAGGGTGACACACACACTGTGTGTTGGCAATGGTGAGAAAGAGTAGCCCAGGGACCTGTTGACAGCATTGGATGATGCAGTGCCACTTGGCAATTGACTGTAACTCATGTTGAATTGATATCTCCAATAACTGAACTGTCATGATCTGCACCATGATGAGTTTATATCATTTCTTAACATTAGCAATATCTCATTGTCTTTCACCTCTTTCAAGGTCTTTCAAAGGTAATGGAGGAGATCATGAGGGATCAAACCAAGGAGCCTTCAGAGGACGGAAAGGATCCATCATCATGTGAGCACTCTCCACCAGTCCAGGTACACGCGCCTTATTAGAGATGGCTAAACTGCCACATCATGAGGAACCTGTGAGAGAAGCAGCTGAGCTTTGGGTGCCAGCCATGAGAAGGAAATTTGCGGAACAGCAATGGGAAATATGTAAACTACTGACAGCATTTCCAAAAGCAGTGAGCAGATTGAAGAGAGAATGAAGAAATCCATCTCTAGCATGAGCACAATGATAACTACGGAAGTTACGCTGAAGTCCACCTTCATGTAAAGAGTGGCCACTCGCATGGAGAATCAAACACAGCAGGTGCCCGAGTGCATGATGGCCCAGACTAATAGCCTGCACTCTGTGATTGTCATTTTACACAGGATGGAGGAAAGCCTTGTCTTAGCTGTAGACAGCTCACTGCCATGCAGCAAATCATCCTCTGGCTCTTGGCTAGCAGTGAATTTCAGGTGAGCTATGGAGGAGAAGGTGGAAAAGGGCCATATGGCAATAAGAACTTTACTTAAGGTGCTCCAATTTCTCAGCCCTTGCACATACAACCCTGAACCCCTGCCCACTCGACACCCCCAACCCTGTTGCAGTCAGAGCCCCAATCAAGGCTGGAAAAGTTAGGGGAGGGGCATTAGGTGAGTTACACTTGCAGAGAGACAGCCCAGACACAATGGGCTAAATGGACTCCTTTTCTGCGATAACAATTCTATGATTCTATATGCAACCTCTTGTGCTTGTGACCAAACGTGTCCCGATGCAGGTGGGGTGGTCTTTGGCAGAACACTCGTGCTTAAAATCCAGCGGATATGTGCCTCTATTCCCACATTCAACATGGCCACAATTCTGTTTAATTATCAAGGATATGAGAGGAATAAGCATAATGTGTTTCAGAAATATCAAGAGCCAGCAGGCTGTATATCAGTGATCTGAGCAGCTAGCACACTTTGTTTCAGGGATATGAGAGCAGTTAGCATGATGTGAATCAGGGATATGAGAGCAGTTAGAATGTTGTGTATCAGGGAGATGAGATCAGTTAGAATGCTGTGTATCAGGGAGATGAAAGCAGTTAGCATGCTGTGTATCAGGGATATAAGAGAAGTTAGCATGCTGTGTATCAGGGATAAGAGAGCAGTTAGCATGCTGTCTATCAGGGATATGAGAGCAGTTAGCATGCTGTGTATCAGGGATATAAGAACAGTTAGCATGCTGTGTAAAAGGGACATGAGAGCAGTTAGTATGCTGTGTAACAGGGAAATGAGAGCAGTAAGTATGCTGTGTGTCAGGGATATGAGAGCAGTTATCATGTTGTGTATCAGGGATATAAGGGCAGTCAGCATGCTATGTATCAGGGATATGAGAGCAGTTTGCATGCTGTATATCAGGGATATGAGAGCAGTTAGCATGCAGTGTATCAAGGATATAAGAGCAGTTAGTATGCTGTGTATCAGGGATATGAGAGCAGTTTGCATGCTGTGTAACAGGGATATGAGAGCAGTTAGCATGCTGTGTATCATGGATATGAGAGCAGTTAGTATGCTGTGTATCAGGGATATGAGAGCAGTTAGCATGCTGTGTATCGGGTATATGAGAGCAGTTAGAATGCTGTGTATCGGGTATATGAGAGCAGTTAGCATGCTGTGTATCAGGGATATGAGATCAGTTAGTATGCTGTGAAAAAGGGATATGAGAGCAGTTAGCATGCTGTGTAAAAGGAATATGAGAGCAGCTAGCATGCTGTGTATCAGGGATATAAGATAAGTAAGCATGCTGTGTATCAGGGATATGACAGCAGTTAGCATGCTGTGTATCAGGGATATAATCGCAGTTAGCATGTGTATTAGGGATATGAGAGCAGATAGCATGCTGTGTATCAGGGATATGAGAGCAGTTAGTATGCTGTGTATCTGGGATATGAGAGCAGTTAGTATGCTTTGTATCAAGGATATGAGAGCAGTTATTATGCTTTGGATCAGGGATATGAGAGCAGTTAGCATGCTGTGTATCGGGGATATGAGAGCAGTAAGCATGCTGTGTATCAGGGATTTGAGAGCAGTTAGCATGCTGTGTATCGGGGATATGAGAGCAGTTAGTATGCAGTGTAAGAGGGATATGAGAGCAGTTAGCATGCTGTGTCTCAGGGATATGAGAGCAGTTAGCATGCTATGTATCGGGAATGTGAGAGCAGTTAGCATGCTGTACATCAGGGATATAAGAGCAGTTAGCATGCTGTGTATCAGGGATATAAGAGCAGTGAGCATGCTTTGGATCAGGGATATGAGAGCAGTTATTATGCTTTGGATCGGGGATATGAGAGCAGTTAGCATGCTGTGTTACCGGGATATAAGAGCAGTTAGCATGCTGTGTATCAGGGATATGAGAGCAGTTAGTATTCGGTGAAAAAGGGGTATGAGAGCAGTTAGCATGCAGTGTATAAGGTATATAAGAGCAGATAGCATGCTGTGTATCAGGGATATTAGAGCAGTTAGCATGCTGTGTAAAAGGGATATGAGAACAGTTAGCATGCGGTGTAAAAGTGATATGAGAGCAGTTAGCATGCTGAGCATCAGAGAAATAAGAGCAGTTAGTATGCTTTGTATCAGGGATATGAGAGCAGTTATAATGCTTTGGCTCAGGGATATTAGAGCCGTTAGCATGCTGTGTATCGGGGATATAAGAGCAGTTAGCATGCTGTATTACCGGGATATAAGAGCAGATAGCATGCTGTGTATCAGGGATATGAGAGCAGTTAGCATGCTGTGTATCAGGGATATGAGAGCAGTTAGTATGCTGTGTATCAGTGATATGAGAACATTTGGTATGCAGTCTAAAAGGGATATGAGAGCAGTTAGCAAGCTGTGTATCCGGGATATAAGAGCAGTAAGCGTGCTGTCTATCAGGGATATGAGAGCAGTTAGTATGCTGTGTAAAAGTGATATGAGAGCAGATAACATGCTTTGTAACAGGGAAATGAGAGCAGTGAGCATGCCGTATATCGGGGATATGAGAGCAGTTAGCATGCTGTGTTACCAGGATATAAGAGCAGTTAGCATGCTATGTATCAGGGATATGAGAGCAGTTAGTATGCTGTGTAAAAGGAATATGAGAGCAGTTAGCATGCTGTGTATCAGGTATATAAGAGCAGTTAGCATGCTGTGTATTAGGGATAAGCGAGCAGTTAGTATGCTGTGTATCAGTGATACCAGAACAGTTGGTATGCAGTGTAAAAGGGATATGAGAGCAGTTAGCAAGCTGTGTATCCGGGATTATAAGAGCAGTTAGCATGCTGTGTATTGGGAATATGAGAGCTGTTAGCATGCTGTACCAGGGATAGAAGAGCAGTTAGTATGTTGTGTGAAAGGGATATGAGAGCAGTTAGCATGCTGCGTATCGGGGATATGAGAGCAGTTAGCATGCTGTTTATCAGGGATATGAGAGCAGTCAGTATGCTGTGAAAAAGGGATATGAGAGCAGTTAGCATGCTGTGTAAAAGGAATATGAGAGCAGTTAAATGCTGTGTATCAAGGATATAATCGCAGTTAGCATGTTGTGTATTAGGGATATGAGAGCTGTTAGCATGCTGTGTATCAGGGATATGAGAGCAGTTAGTATGCTGTGTATCTGGGATATGAGAGCAGTTAGTATGCTGTGTATCAGGTACATGAGAGCAGTTAGCATTCTGTGTATCAGGGATATGAGAGCAGTTAGTATGCTTTTTATCAAGGATATGAGAGCAGTTATTATGCTTTGGATCAGGGATATGAGAGCAGTTAGCATGCTGTGTATCAGGGATATGAGAGCAGTTAGTATGCAGTGTCAGAGGGATATGAGAGCAGTTAGCATGCTTTGTCTCAGGGATATGAGAGCAGTTAGCATGCTATGTATCGGGAATGTGAGAGCAGTTAGCATGCTGTACATCAGGGATATAAGAGCAGTGAGCATGCTTTGGATCAGGGATATGAGAGCAGTTATAATGCTTTGGATCAGGGATATTAGAGCCGTTAGCATGCTGTGTATCGGTTATATAAGAGCAGTTAGCATGCTGTGTTACCGGGATATAAGAGCAGTTAGCATGCTGTGTATCAGGGATATGAGAAGAGTTAGTATGCTGTGTATCAGTGAAATGAGAATAGTTGGTATGCAGTTTAAACAGGATATGAGAGCAGTTATCAAGCTGTGTATCCGGGATATAAGAGCAGTAAGCGTGCTGTCTATCAGGGATATGAGAGCAGTTGGCATGTTGTGCAAAAGTGATATGAGAGCAGATAACATGCTTTGTAACAGGGATATGAGAGCAGTTAGCATGCTGTGTATTAGTGATATGAGAGCAGTTAGCATGCTCTGAATCAGGGATATGAGCGCAGTTAGTTTGCTTTGTATCTGTGATATGAGAGCAGTTATGCTTTGGATCAGGGATATGAGAGCTGTTAGCATGCCGTATATCGGGGATATGAGAGCAGTTAGCATGCTGTGTTACCAGGATATAAGAGCAGTTAGCATGCTGTGTATCAGGGATATGAGAGCAGTTAGTATGCTGTGTAAAAGGGATATGAGAGCAGTTAGCATGCTGTGTATCAGGTATATAAGAGCAGTTAGCATGCTGTGTATTAGGGATAAGCGAGCAGTTAGTATGCTGTGTATCAGTGATATCCGAACAGTTGGTATGCAGTGTAAAAGGGATATGAGAGCAGTTAGCAAGCTGTGTATCCGGGATGATAAGAGCAGTTAGCATGCTGTGTACAAGAGATATGAGACCAGTTAGCATGCTGTGTATCACTGATATCAGAGCAGTTAGCATGCTGCGTATCAGGGATATGAGAGCAGTTAGCATGCTGTGTATCGGGAATATGAGAGCAGTTAGCATGCTGTACATCAGTGATAGAAGAGCAGTTAGCATGTTGTGTGAAAGGGATATGAGAGAAGTTAGCATGCTGTGTATCAGTGATATCAGAGCAGTTAGCATGCTGCGTATAAGGGATATGAGAGCAGTTAGCATGCTGTGTATCGGGAATATGAGAGCAGTTAGAATGCTGTACATCAGGGATAGAAGAGCAGTTAGCTTGCTGTGTATTGGGGATATGACAGCAGTTAGCATGCTATGTATCGGAAATGTGAGAGCAGTTAGCATGCTGTCCATCAGGGATAGAAGAGCAGTTAGCATGCTGTGTATCGGGTTATATGAGAACCGTTAGCATGCTGTGTTACCGGGATATAAGAGCAGTTGGCATGATGTGTAACAGGGATATGAGAGCAGTTAGTATTCTGCGTAAAAGGGGTATGAGAGCAGTTAGCATGCAGTGTGTCAGTTATATAAGAGCAGATAGCATGCTGTGTATCAGGGATATTAGAGCAGTTAGTATTCTGCGTAAATGGAGTATGAGAGCAGTTAGCATGCAGTGTATCAGGTATATAAGAGCAGATAGCCTGCTGTGTATCAGGGATATTAGAGCAGTTAGCATGCTGTGTAAAAGGGAGATGAGATCAGTTAGCATGCGGTGTAAAAGTGATATGAGAGCAGTTAGCATGCTGAGCATCAGAGATATAAGAGCAGTTAATATGCTTTGTATCAGGGATATGAGAGCAGTTATAATGCTTTGGATCAGGGATATGAGAGCCGTTAGCATGCTGTGTATCGGGGATATAAGAGCAGTTAGCATGCTGTGTTACCGGCTTATTAGAGCAGTTAGCATGCTGTGCATAAGGGATATGAGAGCAGTTAGTATGCTGTGTATCAGTGATATGTGAATAGTTGGTAAGCAGTGTAAAAGGGATATGAGAGCAGTTAGCATGCTGCGTATCAGGGATATGAGAGCAGTTAGCATGCTGTGTATCAGGGATATGAGAGCAGTTAGTATGCTGTTAAAAAGGGATATGAGAGCTGTTAGCATGCTGTGTAAAAGGAATATGAGAGCAGTTAGCATGCTGTGTATCATGGATATGAGAGCAGTTAGCATGCTGTGAATTAGGGATATGACAGCAGTTAGCATGCTGTGTATCATGGATATGAGAGCAGTTAGCATGCTGTGAATTAGGGATATGACAGCAGTTAGCATGCTGTGTATCAGGGATATAACCGCAGTTAGCATGCTGTGTATCAGGGATATGAGAGCAGTTAGTATGCTGTGTATTAGTGATATGAGAGCAGTTAGCATGCTGTGTATCTGGGATATGAGAGCAGTTAGTATGCTTTGTATCAAGGATATGAGAGCAGTTATTATGCTTTGGATCAGGGATATGAGAGCAGTTAGCATGCAGTGTATCGGGGATATGAGAGCAGTTAGTATGCAGTGTCAGAGGGATATGAGAGCAGTTAGCATGCTGGGTCTCAGGGATATGAGAGCAGTTATCATGCTATGTATCGGGAATGTAAGAGCAGTTAGCATGCTGTACATCAGGGATATAAGAGCAGTGAGCATGCTTTGGATCAGGGATATGAGAGCAGTTTTTATGCTTTGGATCAGGGATATGAGAGCAGTTAGCATGCTGTGTATCGGGTATATGAGAGCAGTTAGCATGCTGTGTTACCGGGATATAAGAGCAGTTAGCATGGTGTGTATCAGGGATATGAGAGCAGTTAGTATTCTGCGTAAAAGGGGTATGAGAGCAGTTAGCATGCAGTGTATCAGGTATATACGAGCAGATAGCATGCTGTGTATCAGGGATATTAGAGCAATTAGCATGCTGTGTAAAAGGGATATGAGACCAGTTAGCATGCGGTGTAAAAGTGATATGAGAGCAGTTAGCATGCTGAGCATCAGAGAAATAAGAGCAGTTAGTATGCTTTGTATCAGGGATATGAGAGCAGTTATAATGCTTTGGCTCAGGGATATTAGAGCCGTTAGCATGCTGTGTATCGGTTATATAAGAGCAGTTAGCATGCTGTGTTACTGGGATATAAGAGCAGTTAGCATGCTGTGTATCAGGGATATGAGAGCAGTTAGTATGCTGTGTATCAGTGATATGAGCATAGTTGGTATGCAGTTTAAACGGGATATGAGAGCAGTTAGCAAGCTGTGTATCCGAGCAGTTATAATGCTTTGGATCAGGGATATTAGAGCCGTTAGCATGCTGTGTATCGGTTATATAAGAGCAGTTAGCATGCTGTGTTACCGGGATATAAGAGCAGTTAGCATGCTGTGTATCAGGGATATGAGTGCAGTTAGTATGCTGTGTATCAGTGATATGAGAATAGTTGGTATGCAGTTTAAACGGGATATGAGAGCAGTTAGCAAGCTGTGTATCCGGGATATAAGAGCAGTAAGCGTGCTGTCTATCAGGGATATGAGAGCAGTTGGCATGCTGTGTAAAAGTGATATGAGAGCAGATAACATGCTTTGTAACAGGGATATGAGAGCAGTTAGCATGCTGTGTATTAGTGATATGAGAGCAGTTAGTCTGCTGTGTATCTGGGATATGAGAGCAGTTAGTATGCTTTGTATCAAGGATATGAGCGCAGTTATTATGCTTTGGATCAGGGATATGAGAGCAGTTAGCATGCTGTGTATCAGGGATATGAGAGCAGTTAGTATGCAGTGTCAGTGGGATATGAGAGCAGTTAACATGCTGTGTCTCAGGGATATGAGAGCAGTTAGCATGGTATGTATCGGGAATGTGAGAGCAGTTAGCATGCTGTACATCAGGGATATAAGAGCAGTGAGCATGCTTTGGATCAGGGATATGAGAGCAGTTATTATGCTTTGGATCAGGGATATGAGAGCAGTTAGCATGCTGTGTATCGTGTATATGAGAGCAGTTAGCATGCTGTGTTACCGGGATATAAGAGCAGTTAGCATGCTGTGTATCAGGGATATGAGAGCAGTTAGTATTCTGCGTAAAAGAGATATGAGACCAGTTAGCATGCGGTGTAAAAGTGATATGAGAGCAGTTAGCATGCTGAGCATCAGAGAAATAAGAGCAGTTAGTATGCTTTGTATCAGGGATATGAGAGCAGTTATAAAGCTTTGGCTCAGGGATATTAGAGCCGTTAGCATGCTTGTATCGGTTATATAAGAGCAGTTAGCATGCTGTGTTACCGGGATATAAGAGCAGTTAGCATGCTGTGTATCAGGGATATGAGAGCAGTTAGTATGCTGTGTATCAGTGATATGAGAATAGTTGGTAAGCAGTTTAAACGGGATATGAGAGCAGTTAGCAAGCTGTGTATCCGGGATATAAGAGCAGTAAGCGTGCTGTCTATCAGGGATATGAGAGCAGTTGGCATGCTGTGTAAAAATGATATGAGAGCAGATAACATGCTTTGTAACAGGGATATGAGAGCAGTTAGCATGCTGTGTATTAGTGATATGAGAGCAGTTAGCATGCTGTGAATCAGGGATATGAGCGCAGTGAGTTTGCTTTGTATCTGTGATATGAGAGCAGTTATGCTTTGGATCAGGGATATGAGAGCAGTTAGCATGCTGTGTTACCAGGATATAAGAGCAGTTAGCATGCTGTGTATCAGGGATATGAGAGCAGTTAGTATGCTGTGTAAAAGGGATATGAGAGCAGTTAGCATGCTGTGTATCAGGCATATAAGAGCAGTTAGCATGCTGTGTATTAGGGATAAGCGCGCAGTTAGTATGCTGTGTATCAGTGATATCAGAACAGTTGGTATGCAGTGTGAAAGGGATATGAGAGCAGTTAGCAAGCTGTGTATCCGGGATTATATGAGCAGTTAGCATGCTGTGTACAAGAGATATGAGACCAGTTAGCATGCTGTGTATCACTGATATCAGAGCAGTTAGCATGCTGCGTATCAGGGATACGAGAGCAGTTAGCATGCTGTGTATCGGGAATATGAGAGCAGTTAGAATGCTGTACATCAGTGAAAGAAGAGCAGTTAGCATGTTGTGTGAAAGGGATATGAGAGCAGTTAGCATGCTGTGTATTGGGGATATGAGAGCAGTTAGCATGTTGTGTATCTGGAATATGAGAGATGTTAGCATGCTCTACATCAGGGATAGAAGAGCAGTTAGCTTGCTGTGTATTGGGGATATGACAGCAGTTAGCATGCTATGTATTGGAAATGTGAGAGCAGTTAGCATGCTGTCCATCAGGGATAGAAGAGCAGTTAGCATGCTGTGTATCGGGTATATGAGAACCGTTAGCATGCTGTGTTACCGGGATATAAGAGCAGTTGGCATGATGTGTAACAGGGATATGAGAGCAGTTAGTATTCTGCGTAAAAGGGGTATGAGAGCAGTTAGCATGCAGTGTGTCAGTTATATAAGAGCAGATAGCATGCTGTGTATCAGGGATATTAGAGCAGTTAGTATTCTGCGTAAAAGGGGTATGAGAGCAGTTAGCATGCAGTGTATCAGGTATATAAGAGCAGATAGCATGCTGTGTATCAGGGATATTAGAGCAGTTAGCATGCTGTGTAAAAGGGATATGAGACCAGTTAGCATGCGGTGTAAAAGTGATATGAGAACAGTTAGCATGCTGAGCATCAGAGATATAAGAGCAGTTAGTATGCTTTGTATCAGGGATATGAGAGTAGTTATAATGCTTTGGTTCAGGGATATGAGAGCTGTTAGCATGCCGTATATCGGGGATATGAGAGCAGTTAGCATGCTGTGTTACCAGGATATAAGACCAGTTAGCATGCTGTGTATCAGGGATATGAGAGCAGTTAGTATGCTGTGTAAAAGGGATATGAGAGCAGTTAGCATGCTGTGTACCAGGTATATAAGAGCAGTTAGCATGCTGTGTATTAGGGATAAGCGAGCAGTTAGTATGCTGTGTATCAGTGATACCAGAACAGTTGGTATGCAGTGTAAAAGGGATATGAGAGCAGTTAGCAAGCTGTGTATCCGGGATGATAAGAGCAGTTAGCATGCTGTGTACAAGAGATACGAGACCAGTTAGCATGCTGTGTATCAGTGATATCAGAGCAGTTAGCATGCTGCGTATCAGGGATATGAGAGCAGTTAGCATGCTGTGTATCGGGAATATGAGAGCAGTTAACATGCTGTACATCAGTGATAGAAGAGCAGTTAGCATGTTGTGTGAAAGGGATAAGAGAGAAGTTAGCATGCTGTGTATCAGTGATATCAGAGCAGTTAGCATGCTGCGTATCAGGGATATGAGAGCAGTTAGCATGCTGTGTATCGGGAATATGAGAGCAGTTAGAATGCTGTACATCAGTGATAGAAGAGCAGTTAGCTTGCTGTGTATTGGGGATATGACAGCAGTTAGCATGCTATGTATCGGAAATGTGAGAGCAGTTAGCATGCTGTCCATCAGGGATAGAAGAGCAGTTAGCATGCTGTGTATCGGGTTATATGAGAACCGTTAGCATGCTGTGTTACCGGGATATAAGAACAGTTGGCATGATGTGTAACAGGGATATGAGAGCAGTTAGTATTCTGCGTAAAAGGGGTATGAGAGCAGTTAGCATGCAGTGTGTCAGTTATATAAGAGCAGATAGCATGCTGTGTATCAGGGATATTAGAGCAGTTAGTATTCTGCGTAAATGGGGTATGAGAGCAGTTAGCATGCATTGTATCAGGTATATAAGAGCAGATAGCCTGCTGTGTATCAGGGATATTAGAGCAGTTAGCTTGCTGTGTAAAAGGGATATGAGACCACTTAGCATGCGGTGTAAAAGTGATATGAGAGCAGTTAGCATGCTGTGAATTAGGGATATGACAGCAGTTAGCATGCTGTGTATCAGGGATATAACCGCAGTTAGCATGTTGTGTATAAGGGATATGAGAGCAATTAGCATGCTGTGTATCAGGGATATGAGAGCAGTTAGTATGCTGTGTATTAGTGATATGAGAGCAGTTAGTATGCTGTGTATCTGGGATATGAGAGCAGTTAGTATGCTTTGTATCAAGGATATGAGAGCAGTTATTATGCTTTGGATCAGGGATATGAGAGCAGTTAGCATGCTGTGTATCGGGGATATGAGAGCAGTTAGTATGCAGTGTAAGAGGGATATGAGAGCATTTAGCATGCTGTGTCTCAGGGATATGAGAGCAGTTAGCATGCTATGTATCGGGAATGTGAGAGCAGTTAGCATGCTGTACATCAGGGATATAAGAGCAGTGAGCATGCTTTGGATCAGGGATATGAGAGCAGTTATTATGCTTTGGATCAGGGATATGAGAGCAGTTAGCATGCTTTGTTTCGGGTATATGAGAGCAGTTAGCATGCTGTGTTACCGGGATATAAGAGCAGTTAGCATGCTGTGTATCAGGGATATGAGAGCAGTTAGTATGCTGTGTATCAGTGATATGAGAATAGTTGGTATGCAGTTTAAACGGGATATGAGAGCAGTTAGCAAGCTGTGTATCCGGGATATAAGAGCAGTAAGCGTGCTGTCTATCAGGGATATGAGAGCCGTTGGCATGCTGTGTAAAAGTGATATGAGAGCAAATAACATGCTTTGTAACAGGGATATGAGAGCAGTTAGCATGCTGTGTATTAGTGATATGAGAGCAGTTAGTATGCTGTGTATCTGGGATCTGAGAGCAGTTCGTATGCTTTGTATCAAGGATATGAGTGCAGTTATTATGCTTTGGATCAGGGATATGAGAGCAGTTAGCATGCTGTGTATCAGGGATATGAGAGCAGTTAGCATGCTATGTATCGGGAATGTGAGAGCAGTTAGCCTGCTGTACATCAGGGATATAAGAGCAGTGAGCATGCTTTGGATCAGGGATATGAGAGCAGTTATTATGCTTTGGATCAGGGATATGAGAGCAGTTAGCATGCTGTGTATCGTGTATATGAGAGCAGTTAGCATGCTGTGTATCCGGGATATAAGAGCAGTTAGCATGCTGTGTATCAGGGATATGAGAGCAGTTAGTATTCTGCGTAAAAGGGGCATGAGAGCAGTTAGCATGCAGTGTATCAGGTATATAAGAGCAGATAGCATGCTGTGTATCAGGGATATTAGAGCAGTTAGCATGCTGTGTAAAAGGGATATGAGACCAGTTAGCATGCGGTGTAAAAGTGATATGAGAGCAGTTAGCATGCTGAGCATCAGAGAAATAAGAGCAGTTAGTATGCTTTGTATCAGGGATATGAGAGCAGTTATAAAGCTTTGGCTCAGGGATATTAGAGCCGTTAGCATGCTTGTATCGGTTATATAAGAGCAGTTAGCATGCTGTGTTACCGGGATATAAGAGCAGTTAGCATGCTGTGTATCAGGGATATGAGAGCAGTTAGTATGCTGTGTATCAGTGATATGAGAATAGTTGGTATGCAGTTTAAACGGGATATGAGAGCAGTTAGCAAGCTGTGTATCCGGGATATAAGAGCAGTAAGCGTGCTGTCTATCAGGGATATGAGAGCAGTTGGCATGCTGTGTAAAAGTGATATGAGAGCAGATAACATGCTTTGTAACAGGGATATGAGAGCAGTTAGCATGCTGTGTATTAGTGATATGAGAGCAGTTAGCATGCTGTGTATCAGGGATATGAGAGCAGTTAGTATGCTGTGTAAAAGGGATATGAGAGCAGTTAGCATGCTGTGTATCAGGCATATAAGAGCAGTTAGCATGCTGTGTATTAGGGATAAGCGCGCAGTTAGTATGCTGTGTATCAGTGATATCAGAACAGTTGGTATGCAGTGTGAAAGGGATATGAGAGCAGTTAGCAAGCTGTGTATCTGGGATTATATGAGCAGTTAGCATGCTGTGTACAAGAGATGTGAGACCAGTTAGCATGCTGTGTATCACTGATATCAGAGCAGTTAGCATGCTGCGTATCAGGGATACGAGAGCAGTTAGCATGCTGTGTATCGGGAATATGAGAGCAGTTAGAATGCTGTACATCAGTGAAAGAAGAGCAGTTAGCATGTTGTGTGAAAGGGATATGAGAGCAGTTAGCATGCTGTGTATTGGGGATATGAGAGCAGTTAACATGTTGTGTATCTGGAATATGAGAGATGTTAGCATGCTCTACATCAGGGATAGAAGAGCAGTTAGCTTGCTATGTATTGGGGATATGACAGCAGTTAGCATGCTATGTATCGGAAATGTGAGAGCAGTTCGCATGCTGTCCATCAGGGATAGAAGAGCAGTTAGCATGCTGTGTATCGGGTATATGAGAACCGTTAGCATGCTGTGTTACCGGGATATAAGAGCAGTTGGCATGATGTGTAACAGGGATATGAGAGCAGTTAGTATTCTGCGTAAAAGGGGTATGAGAGCAGTTAGCATGCAGTGTGTCAGTTATATAAGAGCAGATAGCATGCTGTGTATCAGGGATATTAGAGCAGTTAGTATTCTGTGTAAAAGGGGTATGAGAGCAGTTAGCATGCAGTGTATCAGGTATATAAGAGCAGAAAGCCTGCTGTGTATCAGGGATATTAGAGCAGTTAGCATGCTGTGTAAAAGGGATATGAGACCAGTTAGCATGCTGTGTATCAGGGATATGAGAGCAGTTAGTATGCTGTTAAAAAGGGATATGAGAGCAGTTAGCATGCTGTGTAAAAGGAATATGAGAGCAGTTAACATGCTGTGTATCAGGGATATGAGAGCAGTTAGCATGCTGTGAATTAGGGATATGACAGCAGTTAGCATGCTGTGTATCAGGGATATAACCGCAGTTAGCATGTTGTGTATAAGGGATATGAGAGCAATTTGCATGCTGTGTATCAGGGATATGAGAGCAGTTAGTATGCTGTGTATTAGTGATATGAGAGCGGTTAGTATGCTGTGTATCTGGGATATGAGAGCAGTTAGTGTGCTTTGTATCAAGGATATGAGAGCAGTTATTATGCTTTGGATCAGGGATATGAGAGCAGTTAGCATGCTGTGTATCGGGGATATGAGAGCAGTTAGTATGCAGTGTAAGAGGGATATGAGAGCATTTAGCATGCTGTGTCTCAGGGATATGAGAGCAGTTAGTATGCTGTGTATCAGTGATATGAGAATAGTTGGTATGCAGTTTAAACGGGATATGAGAGCAGTTAGCAAGCTGTGTATCCGGGATATAAGAGCAGTAAGCGAGCTGTCTATCAGGGATATGAGAGCAGTTGGCATGCTGTGTAAAAGTGATATGAGAGCAAATAACATGCTTTGTAACAGGGATATGAGAGCAGTTAGCATGCTGTGTATTAGTGATATGAGAGCAGTTAGTATGCTGTGTATCTGGGATATGAGAGCAGTTCGTATGCTTTGTATCAAGGATATGAGTGCAGTTATTATGCTTTGGATCAGGGATATGAGAGCAGTTAGCATGCTGTGTATCAGGGATATGAGAGCAGTTAGTATGCAGTGTCAGAGGGATATGAGAGCAGTTAGCATGCTGTGTCTCAGGGATATGAGAGCAGTTAGCATGCTATGTATCGGGAATGTGAGAGCAGTTAGCCTGCTGTACATCAGGGATATAAGAGCAGTGAGCATGCTTTGGATCAGGGATATGAGAGCAGTTATTATGCTTTGGATCAGGGATATGAGAGCAGTTAGCATGCTGTGTATCGTGTATATGAGAGCAGTTAGCATGCTGTGTATCCGGGATATAAGAGCAGTTAGCATGCTGTGTATCAGGGATATGAGAGCAGTTAGTATTCTGCGTAAAAGGGGCATGAGAGCAGTTAGCATGCAGTGTATCAGGTATATAAGAGCAGATAGCATGCTGTGTATCAGGGATATTAGAGCAGTTAGCATGCTGTGTAAAAGGGATATGAGACCAGTTAGCATGCGGTGTAAAAGTGATATGAGAGCAGTTAGCATGCTGAGCATCAGAGAAATAAGAGCAGTTAGTATGCTTTGTATCAGGGATATGAGAGCAGTTATAAAGCTTTGGCTCAGGGATATTAGAGCCGTTAGCATGCTTGTATCGGTTATATAAGAGCAGTTAGCATGCTGTGTTACCGGGATATAAGAGCAGTTAGCATGCTGTGTATCAGGGATATGAGAGCAGTTAGTATGCTGTGTATCAGTGATATGAGAATAGTTGGTATGCAGTTTAAACGGGATATGAGAGCAGTTAGCAAGCTGTGTATCCGGGATATAAGAGCAGTAAGCGTGCTGTGTATCAGGCATATAAGAGCAGTTAGCATGCTGTGTATTAGGGATAAGCGCGCAGTTAGTATGCTGTGTATCAGTGATATCAGAACAGTTGGTATGCAGTGTGAAAGGGATATGAGAGCAGTTAGCAAGCTGTGTATCCGGGATTATATGAGCAGTTAGCATGCTGTGTACAAGAGATGTGAGACCAGTTAGCATGCTGTGTATCAGTGATATCAGAGCAGTTAGCATGCTGCGTATCAGGGATACGAGAGCAGTTAGCATGCTGTGTATCGGGAATATGAGAGCAGTTAGAATGCTGTACATCAGTGAAAGAAGAGCAGTTAGCATGTTGTGTGAAAGGGATATGAGAGCAGTTAGCATGCTGTGTATTGGGGATATGAGAGCAGTTAGCATGTTGTGTATCTGGAATATGAGAGATGTTAGCATGCTCTACATCAGGGATAGAAGAGCAGTTAGCTTGCTGTGTATTGGGGATATGACAGCAGTTAGCATGCTATGTATCGGAAATGTGAGAGCAGTTAGCATGCTGTCCATCAGGGATAGAAGAGCAGTTAGCATGCTGTGTATCGGGTATATGAGAACCGTTAGCATGCTGTGTTACCGGGATATAAGAGCAGTTGGCATGATGTGTAACAGGGATATGAGAGCAGTTAGTATTCTGCGTAAAAGGGGTATGAGAGCAGTTAGCATGCAGTGTGTCAGTTATATAAGAGCAGATAGCATGCTGTGTATCAGGGATATTAGAGCAGTTAGTATTCTGTGTAAAAGGGGTATGAGAGCAGTTAGCATGCAGTGTATCAGGTATATAAGAGCAGATAGCCTGCTGTGTATCAGGGATATTAGAGCAGTTAGCATGCTGTGTAAAAGGGATATGAGACCAGTTAGCATGCTGTGTATCAGGGATATGAGAGCAGTTAGTATGCTGTTAAAAAGGGATATGAGAGCAGTTAGCATGCTGTGTAAAAGGAATATGAGAGCAGTTAGCATGCTGTGTATCAGGGATATGAGAGCAGTTAGCATGCTGTGAATTAGGGATATGACAGCAGTTAACATGCTGTGTATCAGGGATATAACCGCAGTTAGCATGTTGTGTATAAGGGATATGAGAGCAATTAGCATGCTGTGTATCAGGGATATGAGAGCAGTTAGTATGCTGTGTATTAGTGATATGAGAGCAGTTAGTATGCTGTGTATCTGGGATATGAGAGCAGTTAGTATGCTTTGTATCAAGGATATGAGAGCAGTTATTATGCTTTGGATCAGGGATATGAGAGCAGTTAGCATGCTGTGTATCAGGGATATGAGAGCTGTTAGTATGCAGTGTCAGAGGGATATGAGAGCAGTTAGCATGCTGTGTCTCAGGGATATGAGAGCAGTTAGCATGCTATGTATCGGGAATGTGAGAGCAGTTAGCATGCTGTACATCAGGGATATAAGAACAGTGAGCATGCTTTGGATCAGGGATATGAGAGCAGTTATTATGCTTTGGATCAGGGATATGAGAGCAGTCAGCATGCTGTGTATCGTGTATATGAGAGCAGTTAGCATGCTGTGTATCCGGGATATAACAGCAGTTAGCATGCTGTGTATCAGGGATATGAGAGCAGTTAGTATTCTGCATAAAAGGGGCATGAGAGCAGTTAGCATGCAGTGTATCAGGTATATAAGAGCAGATAGCATGCTGTGTATCAGGGATATTAGAGCAGTTAGCATGCTGTGTAAAAGGGATATGAGACCAGTTAGCATGCGGTGTAAAAGTGATATGAGAGCAGTTAGCATGCTGAGCATCAGAGAAATAAGAGCAGTTAGTATGCTTTGTATCAGGGATATGAGAGCAGTTATAAAGCTTTGGCTCAGGGATATTAGAGCCGTTAGCATGCTTGTATCGGTTATATAAGAGCAGTTAGCATGCTGTGTTACCGGGATATAAGAGCAGTTAGCATGCTGTGTATCAGGGATATGAGAGCAGTTAGTATGCTGTGTATCAGTGATATGAGAATAGTTGGTATGCAGTTTAAACGGGATATGAGAGCAGTTAGCAAGCTGTGTATCCGGGATATAAGAGCAGTAAGCGTGCTGTCTATCAGGGATATGGGAGCAGTTGGCATGCTGTGTAAAAGTGATATGAGAGCAGATAACATGCTTTGTAACAGGGATATGAGAGCAGTTAGCATGCTGTGTATTAGTGATATGAGAGCAGTTAGCATGCTGTGAATCAGGGATATGAGCGCAGTGAGTTTGCTTTGTATCTGTGATATGAGATCAGCTATGCTTTGGATCAGGGGTATGAGAGCAGTTAGCATGCTGTGTTACCAGGATATAAGAGCAGTTAGAATGCTGTGTATCAGGGATATTAGAGCAGTTAGTATGCTGTATAAAAGGGATATGAGAGCAGTTAGCATGCTGTGTATCAGGTATATAAGAGCAGTTAGCATGCTGTGTATTAGGGATAAGCGCGCAGTTAGTATGCTGTGTATCAGTGATATCAGAACAGTTGGTATGCAGTGTGAAAGGGATATGAGAGCAGTTAGCAAGCTGTGTATCTGGGATTATATGAGCAGTTAGCATGCTGTGTACAAGAGATATGAGACCAGTTAGCATGCTGTGTATCACTGATATCAGAGCAGTTAGCATGCTGCGTATCAGGGAAACGAGAGCAGTTAGAATGCTGTGTATCGGGAATATGAGAGCAGTTAGAATGCTGTACATCAGTGAAAGAAGAGCAGTTAGCATGTTGTGTGAAAGGGATATGAGAGCAGTTAGCATGCTGTGTATTGGGGATATGAGAGTAGTTAGCATGTTGTGTATCTGGAATATGAGAGATGTTAGCATGCTCTACATCAGGGATAGAAGAGCAGTTAACTTGCTGTGTATTGGGGATATGACAGCAGTTAGCATGCTATGTATCGGAAATGTGAGAGCAGTTAGCATGCTGTCCATCAGGGATAGAAGAGCAGTTAGCATGCTGTGTATCGGGTATATGAGAACCGTTAGCATGCTGTGTTACCGGGATATAAGAGCAGTTGGCATGATGTGTAACAGGGATATGAGAGCAGTTAGTATTCTGCGTAAAAGGGGTATGAGAGCAGTTAGCA
Organism: Carcharodon carcharias; assembly: GCF_017639515.1. Taxonomy (NCBI): domain Eukaryota; kingdom Metazoa; phylum Chordata; class Chondrichthyes; order Lamniformes; family Lamnidae; genus Carcharodon; species Carcharodon carcharias. Next base: position 88,819,180 of record NC_054471.1, read on the forward strand.
TGCAGTGTGTCAGTTATATAAGATCAGATAGCATGCTGTGTATCAGGGATATTAGAGCAGTTAGTATTCTGCGTAAAAGGGGTATGAGAGCAGTTAGCATGCAGTGTATCAGGTATATAAGAGCAGATAGCCTGCTGTGTATCAGGGATATTAGAGCAGTTAGCATGCTGTGTATTAGGGATATGACAGGAGTTAGCATGCTGTGTATCAGGAATATAACCGCAGTTAGCATGTTGTGTAGACGGGATATGAGAGCAGTTAGCATGCTGTGTATCAGCGATATGAGAGCAGTTAGTATGCTGTGTATTAGTGATATGAGAGCAGTTAGTATGCTGTGTATCTGGGATATGAGAGCAGTTAGTATGCTTTGTATCAAGGATATGAGAGCAGTTATTATGCTTTGGATCAGGGATATGAGAGCAGTTAGCATGCTGTGTATCGGGGATATGAGAGCAGTTAGTATGCAGTGTAAGAGGGATATGAGAGCAGTTAGCATGCTGTGTCTCAGGGATATGAGAGCAGTTAGCATGCTATGTATCGGGAATGTGAGAGCAGTTAGCATGCTGTACATCAGGGATATAAGAGCAGTGAGCATGCTTTGGATCAGGGATATGAGAGCAGTTATTATGCTTTGGATCAGGGATATGAGAGCACTTAGCATGCTTTGTATCGGGTATATGAGAGCAGTTAGCATGCTGTGTTACAGGGATATAAGAGCAGTTAGCATGCTGTGTATCAGGGATATGAAAGCAGTTAGTATGCTGTGTATCAGTGATATGAGAATAGTTGGTATGCAGTTTAAACGGGATATGAGAGCAGTTAGCAAGCTGTGTATCCGGGATATAAGAGCAGTAAGCGTGCTGTCTATCAGGGATATGAGAGCAGTTGGCATGCTGTGTAAAAGTGATATGAGAGCAGATAACATGCTTTGTAACAGGGATATGAGAGCAGTTATTATGCTTTGGATCAGGGATATGAGAGCAGTTAGCATGCTGTGTATCAGGGATATGAGAGCAGTTAGTATGCAGTGTCAGAAGGATATGAGAGCAGTTAGCATTCTGTGTCTCAGGGATATGAGAGCAGTTAGCATGCTATGTATCGGGAATGTGAGAGCAGTTAGCATGCTGTACATCAGGGATATAAGAGCAGTGAGCATGTTTTGGATCAGGGATATGAGAGCAGTTATTATGCTTTGGATCAGGGATATGAGAGCAGTTAGCATGCTGTGTATCGTGTATATGAGAGCAGTTAGCATGCTGTGTTACCGGGATATAAGAGCAGTTAGCATGCTGTGTATCAGAGATATGAGAGCAGTTAGTATTCTGCGTAAAAGGGGCATGAGAGCAGTTAGCATGCAGTGTATCAGGTATATAAGAGCAGATAGCATGCTGTGTATCAGGGATATTAGAGCAGTTAGCATGCTGTGTAAAAGGGATATGAGACCAGTTAGCATGCGGTGTAAAAGTGATATGAGAGCAGTTAGCATGCTGAGCATCAGAGAAATAAGAGCAGTTAGTATGCTTTGTATCAGGGATATGAGAGCAGTTATAATGCTTTGGATCAGGGATATTAGAGCCGTTAGCATGCTGTGTATCGGTTATATAAGAGCAGTTAGCATGCTGTGTTACCGGGATATAAGAGCAGTTAGCATGCTGTGTATCAGGGATATGAGAGCAGTTAGTATGCTGTGTATCAGTGATATGAGAATAGTTGGTATGCAGTTTTAACGGGATATGAGAGCAGTTAGCAAGCTGTGTATCCGGGATATAAGAGCAGTAAGCGTGCTGTCTATCAGGGATATGAGAGCAGTTGGCATGCTGTGTAAAAGTGATATGAGAGCAGATAACATGCTTTGTAACAGGGATATGAGAGCAGTTAGCATGCTGTGTATTAGTGATATGAGAGCAGTTAGCATGCTGTGAATCAGGGATTTGAGCGCAGTGAGTTTGCTTTGTATCTGTGATATGAGAGCAGTTATGCTTTTGATCAGGGATATGAGAGCAGTTAGCATGCTGTGTTACCAGGATATAAGAGCAGTTAGCATGCTGTGTAAAAGGGATATGAGACCAGTTAGCATGCGGTGTAAAAGTGATATGAGAGCAGTTAGCATGCTGAGCATCAGAGAAATAAGAGCAGTTAGTATGCTTTGTATCAGGGATATGAGAGCAGTTATAAAGCTTTGGCTCAGGGATATTAGAGCCGTTAGCATGCTTGTATCGGTTATATAAGAGCAGTTAGCATGCTGTGTTACCGGGATATAAGAGCAGTTAGCATGCTGTGTATCAGGGATATGAGAGCAGTTAGTATGCTGTGTATCAGTGATATGAGAATAGTTGGTATGCAGTTTAAACGGGATATGAGAGCAGTTAGCAAGCTGTGTATCCGGGATATAAGAGCAGTAAGCGTGCTGTCTATCAGGGATATGAGAGCAGTTGGCATGCTGTGTAAAAGTGATATGAGAGCAGATAACATGCTTTGTAACAGGGATATGAGAGCAGTTAGCATGCTGTGTATTAGTGATATGAGAGCAGTTAGCATGCTGTGTATCAGGGATATGAGAGCAGTTAGTATGCTGTGTAAAAGGGATATGAGAGCAGTTAGCATGCTGTGTATCAGGCATATAAGAGCAGTTAGCATGCTGTGTATTAGGGATAAGCGCGCAGTTAGTATGCTGTGTATCAGTGATATCAGAACAGTTGGTATGCAGTGTGAAAGGGATATGAGAGCAGTTAGCAAGCTGTGTATCCGGGATTATATGAGCAGTTAGCATGCTGTGTACCGGGAATATGAGAGCAGTTAGAATGCTGTACATCAGTGAAAGAGGAGCAGTTAGCATGTTGTGTGAGAGGGATATGAGAGCAGTTAGCATGCTGTGTATTGGGGATGTGAGAGCAGTTAGCATGTTGTGTATCTGGGATATGAGAGATGTTAGCATGCTCTACATCAGGGATAGAAGAGCAGTTAGCTTGCTGTGTATTGGGGATATGACAGCAGTTAGCATGCTATGTATCGGAAATGTGAGAGCGGTTAGCATGCTGTCCATCAGGGATAGAAGAGCAGTTAGCATGCTGTGTATCGGGTATATGAGAACCGTTAGCATGCTGTGTTACCGGGATATAAGAGCAGTTGGCATGATGTGTAACAGGGATATGAGAGCAGTTAGTATTCTGCGTAAAAGGGGTATGAGAGCAGTTAGCATGCAGTGTGTCAGTTATATAAGAGCAGATAGCATGCTGTGTATCAGGGATATTAGAGCAGTTAGTATTCTGTGTAAAAGGGGTATGAGAGCAGTTAGCATGCAGTGTATCAGGTATATAAGAGCAGATAGCCTGCTGTGTATCAGGGATATTAGAGCAGTTAGCATGCTGTGTAAAAGGGATATGAGACCAGTTAGCATGCGGTGTAAAAGTGATATGAGAGCAGTTAGCATGCTGAGCATCAGAGATATAAGAGCAGTTAGTATGCTTTGTATCAGGGATATGAGAGTAGTTATAATGCTTTGGATCAGGGATATGAGAGCCGTTAGCATGCTGTGTATCGGGGATATAAGAGCAGTTAGCATGCTGTGTTACCGGCTTATTAGAGCAGTTAGCATGCTGTGCATAAGGGATATGAGAGCAGTTATTATGCTGTGTATCAGTGATATGTGAATAGTTGGTATGCAGTGTAAAAGGGATATGAGAGCAGTTAGCATGCTGCGTATCAGGGATATGAGAGCAGTTAGCATGCTGTGTATCAGGGATATGAGAGCAGTTAGTATGCTGTTAAAAAGGGATATGAGAGCAGTTAGCATGCTGTGTAAAAGGAATATGAGAGCAGTTAGCATGCTGTGTATCTGGGATATGAGAGCAGTTAGTATGCTTTGTATCAAGGATATGAGAGCAGTTATTATGCTTTGGATCAGGGATATGAGAGCAGTTAGCATGCTTTGTTTCGGGTATATGAGAGCAGTTAGCATGCTGTGTTACCGGGATATAAGAGCAGTTAGCATGCTTTGTATCAGGGATATGAGAGCAGTTAGTATGCTGTGTATCAGTGATGTGAGAATAGTTGGTATGCAGTTTAAACGGGATATGAGAGCAGTTAGCAAGCTGTGTATCTGGGATATAAGAGCAGTAAGCTTGCTGTCTATCAGGGATATGAGAGCAGTTGGCATGCTGTGTAAAAGTGATATGAGAGCAGATAACATGCTTTGTAACAGGGATATGAGAGCAGTTAGCATGCTGTGTATTAGTGATATGAGAGCAGTTAGTATGCTGTGTATCTGGGATATGAGAGCAGTTAGTATGCTTTGTATCAACGATATGACTGCAGTTATTATGCTTTGGATCAGGGATATGAGAGCAGTTAGCATGCTGTGTATCAGGGATATGAGAGCAGTTAGTATGCAGTGTCAGAGGGATATGAGAGCAGTTAGCATGCTGTGTCTCAGGGATATGAGAGCAGTTAGCATGCTATGTATCGGGAATGTGAGAGCAGTTAGCATGCTGTACATCAGGGATATAAGAACAGTGAGCATGCTTTGGATCAGGGATATGAGAGCAGTTATTATGCTTTGGATCAGGGATATGAGAGCAGTCAGCATGCTGTGTATCGTGTATATGAGAGCAGTTAGCATGCTGTGTATCCGGGATATAAGAGCAGTTAGCATGCTGTGTATCAGGGATATGAGAGCAATTAGTATGCTGCATAAAAGGAATAAGAGAGCAGTTAGCATGCTGTGTATAAGCTATATAAGAGCAGTTAGCATGCTGTGTATCAGGGATATGATAGCAGTTAGCATGCTGTGTAAAAGGGATATGAGACCAGTTAGCATGCGGTGTAAAAGTGATATGAGAGCAGTTAGCATGCTGAGCATCAGAGAAATAAGAGCAGTTAGTATGCTTTGTATCAGGGATATGAGAGCAGTTATAAAGCTTTGGCTCAGGGATATTAGAGCCGTTAGCATGCTTGTATCGGTTATATAAGAGCAGTTAGCATGCTGTGTTACCGGGATATAAGAGCAGTTAGCATGCTGTGTATCAGGGATATGATAGCAGTTAGTATGCTGTGTATCAGTGATATGAGAATAGTTGGTATGCAGTTTAAAAGGGATATGAGAGCAGTTAGCAAGCTGTGTATCCGGGATATAAGAGCAGTAAGCGTGCTGTCTATCAGGGATATGAGAGCAGTTGGCATGCTGTGTAAAAGTGATATGAGAGCAGATAACATGCTTTGTAACAGGGATATGAGAGCAGTTAGCATGCTGTGTATTAGTGATATGAGAGCAGTTAGCATGCTGTGTATCAGGGATATGAGAGCAGTTAGTATGCTGTGTAAAAGGGATATGAGAGCAGTTAGCATGCTGTGTATCAGGCATATAAGAGCAGTTAGCATGCTGTGTATTAGGGATAAGCGCGCAGTTAGTATGCTGTGTATCAGTGATATCAGAACAGTTGGTATGCAGTGTGAAAGGGATATGAGAGCAGTTAGCAAGCTGTGTATCCGGGATTATATGAGCAGTTAGCATGCTGTGTACAAGAGATATGAGACCAGTTAGCATGCTGTGTATCACTGATATCAGAGCAGTTAGCATGCTGCGTATCAGGGATACGAGAGCAGTTAGCATGCTGTGTATCGGGAATATGAGAGCAGTTAGAATGCTGTACATCAGTGAAAGAAGAGCAGTTAGCATGTTGTGTGAGAGGGATATGAGAGCAGTTAGCATGCTGTGTATTGGGGATGTGAGAGCAGTTAGCATGTTGTGTATCTGGAATATGAGAGATGTTAGCATGCTCTACATCAGGGATAGAAGAGCAGTTAGCTTGCTGTGTATTGGGGATATGACAGCAGTTAGCATGCTATGTATCGGAAATGTGAGAGCAGTTAGCATGCTGTCCATCAGGGATAGAAGAGCAGTTAGCATGCTGTGTATCGGGTATATGAGAACCGTTAGCATGCTGTGTTACCGGGATATAAGAGCAGTTGGCATGATGTGTAACAGGGATATGAGAGCAGTTAGTATTCTGCGTAAAAGGGGTATGAGAGCAGTTAGCATGCAGTGTGTCAGTTATATAAGAGCAGATAGCATGCTGTGTATCAGGGATATTAGAGCAGTTAGTATTCTGTGTAAAAGGGGTATGAGAGCAGTTAGCATGCAGTGTATCAGGTATATAAGAGCAGATAGCCTGCTGTGTATCAGGGATATTAGAGCAGTTAGCATGCTGTGTAAAAGGGATATGAGACCAGTTAGCATGCGGTGTAAAAGTGATATGAGAGCAGTTAGCATGCTGAGCATCAGAGATATAAGAGCAGTTAGTATGCTTTGTATCAGGGATATGAGAGTAGTTATAATGCTTTGGATCAGGGATATGAGAGCCGTTAGCATGCTGTGTATCGGGGATATAAGAGCAGTTAGCATGCTGTGTTACCGGCTTATTAGTGCAGTTAGCATGCTGTGCATAAGGGATATGAGAGCAGTTATTATGCTGTGTATCAGTGATATGTGAATAGTTGGTATGCAGTGTAAAAGGGATATGAGAGCAGTTAGCATGCTGCGTATCAGGGATATGAGAGCAGTTAGCATGCAGTGTATCAGGGATATGAGAGCAGTTAGTATGCTGTGTAAAAGGGATATGAGAGCAGTTAGCATGCTGTGTAAAAGGAATATGAGAGCAGTTAGCATGCTGTGTATCTGGGATATGAGAGCAGTTAGTATGCTTTGTATCAAGGATATGAGAGCAGTTATTATGCTTTGGATCAGGGATATGAGAGCAGTTAGCATGCTTTGTTTCGGGTATATGAGAGCAGTTAGCATGCTGTGTTACCGGGATATAAGAGCAGTTAGCATGCTTTGTATCAGGGATATGAGAGCAGTTAGTATGCTGTGTATCAGTGATGTGAGAATAGTTGGTATGCAGTTTAAACGGGATATGAGAGCAGTTAGCAAGCTGTGTATCTGGGATATAAGAGCAGTAAGCTTGCTGTCTATCAGGGATATGAGAGCAGTTGGCATGCTGTGTAAAAGTGATATGAGAGCAGATAACATGCTTTGTAACAGGGATATGAGAGCAGTTAGCATGCTGTGTATTAGTGATATGAGAGCAGTTAGTATGCTGTGTATCTGGGATATGAGAGCAGTTAGTATGCTTTGTATCAACGATATGACTGCAGTTATTATGCTTTGGATCAGGGATATGAGAGCAGTTAGCATGCTGTGTATCAGGGATATGAGAGCAGTTAGTATGCAGTGTCAGAGGGATATGAGAGCAGTTAGCATGCTGTGTCTCAGGGATATGAGAGCAGTTAGCATGCTATGTATCGGGAATGTGAGAGCAGTTAGCATGCTGTACATCAGGGATATAAGAACAGTGAGCATGCTTTGGATCAGGGATATGAGAGCAGTTATTATGCTTTGGATCAGGGATATGAGAGCAGTCAGCATGCTGTGTATCGTGTATATGAGAGCAGTTAGCATGCTGTGTATCCGGGATATAAGAGCAGTTAGCATGCTGTGTATCAGGGATATGAGAGCAGTTAGTATTCTGCATAAAAGGGGCATGAGAGCAGTTAGCATGCAGTGTATCAGGTATATAAGAGCAGATAGCATGCTGTGTATCAGGGATATTAGAGCAGTTAGCATGCTGTGTAAAAGGGATATGAGACCAGTTAGCATGCGGTGTAAAAGTGATATGAGAGCAGTTAGCATGCTGAGCATCAGAGAAATAAGAGCAGTTAGTATGCTTTGTATCAGGGATATGAGAGCAGTTATAAAGCTTTGGCTCAGGGATATTAGAGCCGTTAGCATGCTTGTATCGGTTATATAAGAGCAGTTAGCATGCTGTGTTACCGGGATATAAGAGCAGTTAGCATGCTGTGTATCAGGGATATGAGAGCAGTTAGTATGCTGTGTATCAGTGATATGAGAATAGTTGGTATGCAGTTTAAACGGGATATGAGAGCAGTTAGCAAGCTGTGTATCCGGGATATAAGAGCAGTAAGCGTGCTGTCTATCAGGGATATGGGAGCAGTTGGCATGCTGTGTAAAAGTGATATGAGAGCAGATAACATGCTTTGTAACAGGGATATGAGAGCAGTTAGCTTGCTGTGTATTAGTGATATGAGAGCAGTTAGTATGCTGTGTATCTGGGATATGAGAGCAGTTAGTATGCTTTGTATCAAGGATATGAGAGCAGTTATTAGGCTTTGGATCAGGGATATGAGAGCAGTTAGCATGCTGTGTATCAGGGATATGAGAGCAGTTAGTATGCAGTGTCAGAAGGATATGAGAGCAGTTAGCATTCTGTGTCTCAGGGATATGAGAGCAGTTAGCATGCTATGTATCGGGAATGTGAAAGCAGTTAGCATGCTGTACATCAGGGATATAAGAGCAGTGAGCATGTTTTGGATCAGGGATATGAGAGCAGTTATTATGCTTTGGATCAGGGATATGAGAGCAGTTAGCATGCTGTGTATCGTGTATATGAGAGCAGTTAGCATGCTGTGTTACTGGGATATAAGAGCAGTTAGCATGCTGTGTATCAGAGATATGAGAGCAGTTAGTATTCTGCGTAAAAGGGGCATGAGAGCAGTTAGCATGCAGTGTATCAGGTATATAAGAGCAGATAGCATGCTGTGTATCAGGGATATTAGAGCAGTTAGCATGCTGTGTAAAAGGGATATGAGACCAGTTAGCATGCGGTGTAAAAGTGATATGAGAGCAGTTAGCATGCTGAGCATCAGAGAAATAAGAGCAGTTAGTATGCTTTGTATCAGGGATATGAGAGCAGTTATAATGCTTTGGATCAGGGATATTAGAGCCGTTAGCATTCTGTGTATCGGTTATATAAGAGCAGTTAGCATGCTGTGTTACCGGGATATAAGAGCAGTTAGCATGCTGTGTATCAGGGATATGAGAGCAGTTAGTATGCTGTGTATCAGTGATATGAGAATAGTTGGTATGCAGTTTTAACGGGATATGAGAGCAGTTAGCAAGCTGTGTATCCGGGATATAAGAGCAGTAAGCGTGCTGTCTATCAGGGATATGAGAGCAGTTGGCATGCTGTGTAAAAGTGATATGAGAGCAGATAACATGCTTTGTAACAGGGATATGAGAGCAGTTAGCATGCTGTGTATTAGTGATATGAGAGCAGTTAGCATGCTGTGAATCAGGGATTTGAGCGCAGTGAGTTTGCTTTGTATCTGTGATATGAGAGCAGTTATGCTTTTGATCAGGGATATGAGAGCAGTTAGCATGCTGTGTTACCAGGATATAAGAGCAGTTAGCATGCTGTGTATCAGGGATATGAGAGCAGTTAGTATGCTGTGTAAAAGGGATATGAGAGCAGTTAGCATGCTGTGTATCAGGTATATAAGAGCAGTTAGCATGCTGTGTATTAGGGATAAGCGAGCAGTTAGTTTGCTGTGTATCAGTGATATCAGAACAGTTGGTATGCAGTGTGAAAGGGATATGAGAGCAGTTAGCAAGCTGTGTATCCGGGATTATATGAGCAGTTAGCATGCTGTGTACAAGAGATATGAGACCAGTTAGCATGCTGTGTATCAGTGATATCAGAGCAGTTAGCATGCTGCGTATCAGGGATACTAGAGCAGTTAGCATGCTGTGTATCGGGAATATGAGAGCAGTATGAATGCTGTACATCAGTGATAGAAGAGCAGTTAGCATGTTGTGTGAAAGGGATATGAGAGCAGTTAGCATGCTGTGTATTGGGGATATGAGAGCAGTTAGCATGTTGTGTATCGGGAATATGAGAGCTGTTAGCATGCTCTACATCAGGGATAGAAGAGCAGTTAGCTTGCTGTGTAGTGGCGATATGACAGCAGTTAGCATGCTATGTATCGGAAATGTGAGAGCAGTTAGCATGCTGTGCTTCAGGGATACAAGAGCAGTTAGCATGCTGTGTATCGGGTTATATGAGATCCGTTAGCATGCTGTGTTACCGGGATATAAGAGCAGTTGGCGTGATGTGTAACAGGGATATGAGAGCAGTTAGTATTCTGCGTAAAAGAGGTATGAGAGCAGTTAGCATGCAGTGTATCAGTTATATATGAGCAGATAGCATGCTGTGTATCAAGGATATTAGAGCAGTTAGCATGCTGTGTAAAAGGGATATGAGACCAGTTAGCATGCGGTGTAAAAGTGATATGAGAGCAGTTAGCATGCTGAGCATCAGAGATATAAGAGCAGTTAGTATGCTATGTATCAGGTATATAAGAGCAGTTAGCATGCAGTGTATTAGGGATAAGCGCGCAGTTAGTATGTTGTGTATCAGTGATATCCGAACAGTTGGTATGCAGTGTAAAAGGGATATGAGAGCAGATAACATGCTTTGTAACAGGGATATGAGAGCAGTTAGCATGTTGTGTATCATGTATATAAGAGCAGTTAGCATGCTGTGTATTAGGGATAAGCGAGCAGTTAGTATGCTGTGTATCAATGATATCCGAACAGTTGGTATGCAGTGTAAAAGGGATATGAGAGCAGTTAGCTAGCTGTGTATCCGGGATTATAAGAGCCGTTAGCATGCTGTGTATTGGGAATATGAGAGCTGTTAGCATGCTGTACCAGGCATAGATGAGCAGTTAGTATGTTGTGTGAAAGGGATATGAGAGCAGTTAGCATGCTGCGTATCAGGGATATGAGAGCAGTTAGCATGCTGTGTATCAGGGATATGAGAGCAGTTAGTATGCTGTTAAAAAGGGATATGAGAGCAGTTAGCATGCTGTGTAAAAGGAATATGAGAGCAGTTAGCATGCTCTGTATCAGGGATATGAGAGCAGTTAGCATGCTTTGTATCAGGGATATGAGAGCAGTTAGCATGCTGTGTATTCGGGATATGAGAGCAGTTAGCATGCTGTGTATCAGGGATACAACCGCAGTTAGCATGTTGTGTATAAGGGATATGAGAGCAGTTAGCATGCTGTGTATCAGGGCTATGAGAGCAGTTAGTATGCTGTGTATCTGGGATATGAGTGCAGTTAGTATGCTTTGTATCAAGGATATGAGAGCAGTTATTATGCTTTGGATCAGGGATATGAGAGCAGTTGGCATGCTGTGTATCAGGGATATGAGAGCAGTTAGTATGCAGTTTCAGAGGGATATGAGAGCAGTTAGCATGGTGTGTATCGGGTATATGAGAGCAGTTAGCATGCTGTGTTACCGGGATATAAGAGCAGTTAGCATGCTGTGTATCAGGGATATGAGAGCAGTTAGTATTCTGCGTAAAAGGGGTATGAGAGCAGTTAGCATGCAGTGTATCAGGTATATAAGAGCAGATAGCATGCTGTGTATCAGGGATATTAGAGCTGTTAGCTTGCTGTGTAAAAGGGATATGAGACCAGTTAGCATGCGGTGTAAAAGTGATATGAGAGCAGTTAGCATGCTGAGCATCAGAGAAATAAAAACAGTTAGTATGCTTTGTATCAGCGATATGAGAGCAGTTATAATGCTTTGGATCAGGGATATTAGAGCCGTTAGCATGCTGTGTATCGGTTATATAAGAGCAGTTAGCATGCTGTGTTACCGGGATATAAGAGCAGTTAGCATGCTGTGTATCAGGGATATGAGAATAGTTGGTATGCAGTTTAAACAGGATATGAGAGCAGTTAGCAAGCTGTGTATCCGAGCAGTTATAATGCTTTGGATCAGGGATATTAGAGCCGTTAGCGTGCTGTGTATCGGTTATATAAGAGCAGTTAGCATGCTGTGTTACCTGTATATAAGAGCAGTTAGCATGCTGTGTATCAGGGATATGAGAGCAGTTAGTATGCTGTGTATCAGTGATATGAGAATAGTTGGTATGCAGTTTAAACGGGATATAAGAGCAGTTAGCAAGCTGTGTATCCGGGATATAAGAGCAGTAAGCGTACTGTCTATCAGGGATATGAGAGCAGTTGGCATGCTGTGTAAAAGTGATATGAGAGCAGATAACATGCTTTGTAACAGGGATATGAGAGCAGTTAGCATGCTGTGTATTAGTGATATGAGAGCAGTTAGTATGCTGTGTATCTGGGATATGAGAGCAGTTAGTATGCTTTGTATCAAGGATATGAGAGCAGTTATTATGCTTTGGATCAGGGATATGAGAGCAGTTAGCATGCTGTGTATCAGGGATATGGGAGCAGTTAGTATGCAGTGTCAGAGGGATATGAGAGCAGTTAGCATGCTGTGTCTCAGGGGTAGGAGAGCAGTTAGCATGCTATGTATCGGGAATGTGAGAGCAGTTATCATGCTGTACATTAGGGATATAAGAGCAGTGAGCATGCTTTGGATCAGGGATATGAGAGCAGTTATTATGCTTTGGATCAGGGATATGAGAGCAGTTAGCATGCTGTGTTTCGTGTATATGAGAGCAGTTAGCATGCTGTGTTACCGGGATATAAGAGCAGTTAGCATGCTGTGTATCAGGGATATTAGAGCTGTTAGCTTGCTGTGTAAAAGGGATATGAGACCAGTTAGCATGCGGTGTTAAAGTGATATGAGAGCAGTTAGCATGCTGAGCATCAGAGAAATAAGAGCAGTTAGTATGCTTTGTATCAGCGATATGAGAGCAGTTATAATGCTTTGGATCAGTGTTATTAGAGCCGTTAGCATGCTGTGTATAGGTTATATAAGAGCAGTTAGCATGCTGTGTTACCGGGATATAAGAGCAGTTAGCATGCTGTGTATCAGGGATATGAGAGCAGTTAGTATGCTGTGTATCAGTGATATGAGAATAGTTGGTATGCAGTTTAAACGGGATATGAGAGCAGTTAGCAAGCTGTGTATCCGAGCAGTTATAATGCTTTGGATCAGGGATATTAGAGCCGTTAGCGTGCTGTGTATCGGTTATATAAGAGCAGTTAGCATGCTGTGTTACCGGGATATAAGAGCAGTTAGCATGCTGTGTATCAGGGATATGAGAGCAGTTAGTATGCTGTGTATCAGTGATATGAGAATAGTTGGTATGCAGTTTAAACGGGATATGAGAGCAGTTAGCAAGCTGTGTATCCGGGATATAAGACCAGTAAGCGTACTGTCTATCAGGGATATGAGAGCAGTTGGCATGCTGTGTAAAAGTGATATGCGAGCAGATAACATGCTTTGTAACAGGGATATGAGAGCAGTTAGCATGCTGTGTATTAGTGATATGATAGCAGTTAGTATGCTGTGTATCTGGGATATGAGAGCAGTTAGTATGCTTTGTATCAAGGATATGAGAGCAGTCATTATGCTTTGGATCAGGGATATGAGAGCAGTTAGCATGCTGTGTATCAGGGATATGAGAGCAGTTAGTAGGCAGTGTCAGAGGGATATGAGAGCAGTTAGCATGCTGTGTCTCAGGGATATGAGAGCATTTAGCATGCTATGTATCGGGAATGTGAGAGCAGTTAGCATGCTGTACATTAGTGATATAAGAGCAGTGAGCATGCTTTGGATCAGGCATATGAGAGCAGTTATTATGCTTTGGATCAGGGATATGCGAGCAGTTAGCATGCTGTGTTTCGTGTATATGAGAGCAGTTAGCATGCTGTGTTACCGGGATATAAGGGCAGTTAGCATGCTGTGTATCAGGGATATGAGAGCAGTTAGTATTCTGCGTAAAAGGGGTATGACAGCAGTTAGCATGCAGTGTATCAGGTATATAAGAGCAGATAGCATGCTGTGTATCAGGGATATTAGAGCAGTTAGCATGCTGTGTAAAAGGGATATGAGACCAGTTAGCATGCGGTGTAAAAGTGATATGAGAGCAGTTAGCATGCTGAGCATCAGAGAAATAAGAGCAGTTAGTATGCTTTGTATCAGGGATATGAGAGCAGTTATAATGCTTTGGATCAGGGATATTAGAGCCGTTAGCATGCTTGTATCGGTTATATAAGAGCAGTTAGCATGCTGTGTTACCGGGATATAAGAGCAGTTAGCATGCTGTGTATCAGGGATATGAGAGCAGTTAGTATGCTGTGTATCAGTGATATGAGAATAGTTGGTATGCAGTTTAAACGGGATATGAGAGCAGTTAGCAAGCTGTGTATCCGTGATATAAGAGCAGTAAGCGAGCTGTCTATCAGGGATATGAGAGCAGTTGGCATGCTGTGTAAAAGTGATATGAGAGCAGATAACATGCTTTGTAACAGGGATATGAGAGCAGTTAGCATGCTGTGTATTAGTGATATGAGAGCGGTTCGCATGCTGTGAATCAGGGATATGAGCGCAGTGAGTTTGCTTTATATCTGTGATATGAGAGCAGTTATGCTTTGGATCAGGGATATGAGAGCAGTTAGCATGCTGTGTTACCAGGATATAAGAGCAGTTAGCATGCTGTGTATCAGGGATATGAGAGCAGTTAGTATGCTGTGTAAAAGGGATATGAGAGCAGTTAGCATGCTGTGTATTAGGGATAAGCGAGCAGTTAGTATGCTGTGTATCAGTGATATCAGAACAGTTGGTATGCAGTGTGAAAGGGATATGAGAGCAGTTAGCAAGCTGTGTATCCAGGATTATATGAGCAATTAGCATGCTGTGTACAAGAGATATGAGACCAGTTAGCATGCTGTGTATCAGTGATATCAGAGTAGTTAGCATGCTGCGTATCAGGGATACGAGAGCAGTTAGCATGCTGTGTATCGGGAATATGAGAGCAGTTGGAATGCTGTACATCAGTGATAGAAGAGCAGTTAGCATGTTGTGTGAAAGGGATATGAGAGCAGTTAGCATGCTGTGTATCGGGGATATGAGAGCAGTTAGCATGTTGTGTATCGGGAATATGAGAGCGGTTAGCATGCTCTACATCAGGGATAGAAGAGCAGTTAGCTTGCTGTGTATTGGGGATATGACAGCAGTTAGCATGCTATGTAAAAGGGATATGAGACCAGTTAGCATGCGGTGTAAAAGTGATATGAGAGCAGTTAGCATGCTGAGCATCATAGATATGAGAGCAGTTAGTATGCTTTGTATCAGGTATATAAGAGCAGTTAGCATGCAGTGTATTAGGGATAATCGCGCAGTTAGTATGCTGTGTATCAGTGATATCCGAACAGTTGGTATGCAGTGTAAAAGGGATATGAGAGCAGATAACATGCTTTGTAACAGGGATATGAGAGCAGTTAGCATGCTGTGTATCATGTATATAAGAGCAGTTAGCATGCTGTGTATTAGGGATAAGCGAGCAGTTAGTATGCTGTGTATCAATGATATCCGAACAGTTGGTATGCAGTGTAAAAGGGATATGAGAGCAGTTAGCAAGCTGTGTATCCGGGATTATAAGAGCAGTTAGCATGCTGTGTATTGGGAATATGAGAGCTGTTAGCATGCTGTACCAGGCATAGATGAGCAGTTAGTATGTTGTGTGAAAGAGATATGAGAGCAGTTAGCATGCTGCGTATCAGGGATATGAGAGCAGTTAGCATGCTGTGTATCAGGGATATGAGAGCAGTTAGTATGCTGTTAAAAAGGGATATGAGAGCAGTTAGCATGCTGTGTAAAAGGAATATGAGAGCAGTTAGCATGCTGTGTATCAGGGATATGAGAGCAGTTAGCATGCTGTGTATTAGGGATATGATAGCAGTTAGCATGCTGTGTATCAGGGATATAACCGCAGTTAGCATGTTGTGTATAAGGGATATGAGAGCAGTTAGCATGCTGTGTATCAGGGATATGAGAGCAGTTAGTATGCTGTGTATCTGGGATATGAGAGCAGTTAGTATGCTTTGTATCAAGGATATGAGAGCAGTTATTATGCTTTGGATCAGGGATATGAGAGCAGTTAGCATGCTGTGTATCGGGGATATGAGAGCAGTTAGCATGCTGTGTATCAGGGATATGAGAGCAGTTAGCATGCTGTGTTTCAGGGATATGAGAGCAGTTAGTATGCAGTGTAAGAGGGATATGAGAGCAGTTAGCATGCTGTGTCTCAGGGATATGAGAGCAGTTAGCATGCTATGTATAGGGAGTGTGAGAGCAGTTAGCATGCTGTACATCAGGGATATAAGAGCAGTTAGCATGCTGTGTATCAGGGATATATGAGCAGTGAGCATGCTTTGGATCAGGGATATGAGAGCAGTTATTACGCTTCGGATCAGTGTTTATGAGAGCAGTTAGCATGCTTTATATCGGGTATATAAGAGCAGTTAGCATGCTGTGTTACCGGGATATAAGAGCAGTTAGCATGCTGTGTATCAGGGATATGAGAGCAGTTAGTATTCTGCGTAAAAGGGGTATGAAAGCAGTTAGCATGCAGTGTATCAGGTATATAAGAGCAGATAGCATGCTGTGTATCAGGGATATTAGAGCAGTTAGCATGCTGTGTATCAGAGATATAAGAGCAGTTAGTATGCTTTGTATCAGGGATATGAAAGCAGTTATAACGCTTTGGATGAGGAATATTAGAGCCGTTAGCATGCTGTGTATCGGGGATATAAGAGCAGTTAGCATGCTGTGTTACCGGATATAAGAGCAGTTAGCATGCTGTGTATCAGGGATATGAGAGCTGTTAATATGCTGTCTATCAGTGATATGAGAATAGTTGGTATGCAGTTTAAAAGGGAGATGAGAGCATTTAGCAAGCTGTGTATCCGGGATATAAGAGTTGTAATCGTGCTGTCTGTCAGGGATATGAGAGCAGTTAGCGTGCTGTGTATCAGGTATATAAGAGCAGTTAGCATGCTGTGTATTAGGGATAAGCGAGCAGTTAGTATGCTGTGTATCAGTGATATCCGAACAGTTGGTATGCAGTGTAAAAGGGATATGAGAGTAGTTAGCAAGCTGTGTATCCAGGATTATAAGAGCAGGTAGCATGCTGTGTATTGGGAATATGAGAGCTGTTAGCATGCTGTACCAGGGATAGATGAGCAGTTAGTATGTTGTGTGAAAGGGATATGAGAGCAGTTAGCATGCTGCGTATCAGGGATATGAGAGCAGTTAGCATGCTGTGTATCAGGGATATGAGAGCAGTTAGTATGCTGTTAAAAAGGGATATGAGAGCAGTTAGCATGCTGTGTATCAGGGATATGAGAGCAGTTAGTATGCTGTGTAAAAGGGATATGAGAGCAGTTAGCATGCTGTGTATTAGGGATAAGCGAGCAGTTAGTATGCTGTGTATCAGTGATATCAGAGTAGTTAGCATGCTGCGTATCAGGGATACGAGAGCAGTTAGCATGCTGTGTATCGGGAATATGAGAGCAGTTGGAATGCTGTACATCAGTGATAGAAGAGCAGTTAGCATGTTGTGTGAAAGGGATATGAGAGCAGTTAGCATGCTGTGTATCGGGGATATGAGAGCAGTTAGCATGTTGTGTATCGGGAATATGAGAGCGGTTAGCATGCTCTACATCAGGGATAGAAGAGCAGTTAGCTTGCTGTGTATTGGGGATATGTCAGCAGAAAGCATGCTATGTAAAAGGGATATGAGACCAGTTAGCATGCGGTGTAAAAGTGATATGAGAGCAGTTAGCATGCTGAGCATCATAGATATGAGAGCAGTTAGTATGCTTTGTATCAGGTATATAAGAGCAGTTAGCATGCAGTGTATTAGGGATAAGCGCGCAGTTAGTATGCTGTGTATCAGTGATATCCGAACAGTTGGTATGCAGTGTAAAAGGGATATGAGAGCAGATAACATGCTTTGTAACAGGGATATGAGAGCAGTTAGCATGCTGTGTATCATGTATATAAGAGCAGTTAGCATGCTGTGTATTAGGGATAAGCGAGCAGTTAGTATGCTGTGTATCAATGATATCCGAACAGTTGGTATGCAGTGTAAAAGGGATATGAGAGCAGTTAGCAAGCTGTGTATCCGGGATTATAAGAGCAGTTAGCATGCTGTGTATTGGGAATATGAGAGCTGTTAGCATGCTGTACCAGGCATAGATGAGCAGTTAGTATGTTGTGTGAAAGAGATATGAGAGCAGTTAGCATGCTGCGTATCAGGGATATGAGAGCAGTTAGCATGCTGTGTATCAGGGATATGAGAGCAGTTAGTATGCTGTTAAAAAGGGATATGAGAGCAGTTAGCATGCTGTGTAAAAGGAATATGAGAGCAGTTAGCATGCTGTGTATTAGGGATATGACAGCAGTTAGCATGCTGTGTATCAGCGATATAACCGCAGTTAGCATGTTGTGTATAAGGGATATGAGAGCAGTTAGCATGCTGTGTATCAGGGATATGAGAGCAGTTAGTATGCTTTGTATCAAGGATATAAGAGCAGTTATTATGCTTTGGATCAGGGATATGAGAGCAGTTAGCATGCTGAGTATCAGGGATATGAGAGCAGTTAGCATGCTGTGTATCGGGGATATGAGAGCAGTTAGCATGCTGTGTATCAGGGATATGAGAGCAGTTAGCATGCTGTTTATAAGTGATATGAGAGCAGTTAGTATGCAGTGTAAGAGGGATATGAGAGCAGTTAGCATGCTGTGTCTCAGGGATATGAGAGCAGTTAGCATGCTATGTATCGGGAATGTGAGAGCAGTTAGCATGCTGTACATCAGGGATAGAAGAGCAGTTAGCATGCTGTGTATCAGGGATATAAGAGCAGTGAGCATGCTTTGGATCAGGGATATGAGAGCAGTTATTACGCTTCGGATCAGGGTTTATGAGAGCAGTTAGCATGCTTTGTATCGGGTATATGAGAGCAGTTAGCATGCTGTGTTACCGGGATATAAGAGCAGTTAGCATGCTGTGTATCAGGGATATGAGAGCAGTTAGTATTCTGCGTAAAAGGGGTATGAAAGCAGTTAGCATGCAGTGTATCAGGTATATAAGAGCAGATAGCATGCTGTGTATCAGGGATATTAGAGCAGTTAGCATGCTGTGTATCAGAGATATAAGAGCAGTTAGTCTGCTTTGTATCAGGGATATGAAAGCAGTTATAACGCTTTGGATGAGGGATATTAGAGCCGTTATCATGCTGTGTATCGGGGATATAAGAGCAGTTAGCATGCTGTGTTACCGGGATATAAGAGCAGTTAGCATGCTGTGTATCAGGGATATGAGAGCTGTTAATATGCTGTCTATCAGTGATAGGAGAATAGTTGGTATGCAGTTTAAAAGGGAGATGAGAGCAGTTAGCAAGCTGTGTATCCGGGATATAAGAGTTGTAAGCGTGCTGTCTGTCAGGGATATGAGAGCAGTTAGCGTGCTGTGTATCAGGTATATAAGAGCAGTTAGCATGCTGTGTATTAGGGATAAGCGAGCAGTTAGTATGCTGTGTATCAGTGATATCCGAACAGTTGGTATGCAGTGTAAAAGGGATATGAGAGCAGTTAGCAAGCTGTATATCCGGGATTATAAGAGCAGTAAGCATGCTGTGTATTGGGAATATGAGAGCTGTTAGCATGCTGTACCAGGGATAGATGAGCAGTTAGTATGTTGTGTGAAAGGTATATGAGAGCAGTTAGCATGCTGCGTATCAGGGATATGAGAGCAGTTAGCATGCTGTGTATCAGGGATATGAGAGCAGTTAGTCTGCTGTTAAAAAGGTATATGAGAGCAGTTAGCATGCTGTGTAAAAGGAATATGAGAGCAGTTAGCATGCTGTGTATCAGGGATATGAGAGCAGTTAGCATGCTGTGTATTAGGGATATGAGAGCAGTTAGTATGCTGTGTATCTGGGATATGAGAGCAGTTAGTATGCTTTTTATCAAGGATATGAGAGCAGTTATTATGCTTTGGATCAGGGATATGAGAGCAATTAGCATGCTGTGTATCAGGGATATGAGAGCAGTTAGTATGCAGTGTCAGAGGGATATGAGAGCAGTTAGCATGCTGTGTCTCAGGGATATGAGAGCAGTTATCATGCTATGTATCGGGAATGTGAGAGCAGTTAGCATGCTGTACATCAGGGATATAAGAGCAGTGAGCATGCTTTGGATCAGGGATATGAGAGCAGTTATTATGCTTTGGATCAGGGATATGAGAGCAGTCAGCATGCTGTGTAACGTGTATATGAGAGCAGTTAGCATGCTGTGTTACCGGGATATAAGAGCAGTTAGCATGCTGTGTATCAGGGATATGAGAGCAGTTAGTATTCTGCGTAAAAGGGGTATGAGAGCAGTTAGCATGCAGTGTATAAGGAATATAAGAGCAGATAGCATGCTGTGTATCAGGGATATTAGAGCAGTTAGCATGCTGTGTAAAAGGGATATGAGACCAGTTAGCATGCGGTGTAAATGTGATATGAGAGCAGTTAGCATGCTGAGCATCAGAGAAATAAGAGCAGTTAGTATGCTTTGTATCAGGGATATGAGAGCATTTATAATGCTTTAGATCAGGGATATTAGAGCCGTTAGCATGCTTGTATCAGTTATATAAGAGCAGTTAGCATGCTGTGTTACCGGGATATAAGAGCAGTTAGCATGCTGTGTATCAGGGATCTGAGAGCAGTTTGTATGCTGTGTATCAGTGATATGAGAATAGTTGGTATGCAGTTTAAACGGGATATGAGAGCAGTTAGCAAGCTGTGTATCCGTGATATAAGAGCAGTAAGCGTGCTGTCTATCAGGGATATGAGAGCAGTTGGCATGCTGTGTAAAAGGGATATGAGAGCAGATAACATGCTTTGTAACAAGGATATGAGAGCAGTTAGCATGCTGTGTATTAGTGATATGAGAGCAGTTAGCATGCTGTGAATCAGGGATATGAGCGCAGTGAGTTTGCTTTGTATCTGTGATATGAGAGCAGTTATGCTTTGGATCTGGGATATGAGAGCAGTTAGCATGCTGTGTTACCAGGATATAAGAGCAGTTAGCATGCTGTGTATCAGGGATATGAGAGCAGTTAGTATGCTGTGTAAAAGGGATATGAGAGCAGTTAGCATGCTCTGTATCAGGTATATAAGAGCAGTTAGCATGCTGTGTATTAGGGATAAGCGAGCAGTTAGTATGCTGTGTATCAGTGATATCAGAACAGTTGGTATGCAGTGTGAAAGGGATATGAGAGCAGTTAGCAAGCTGTGTATCCAGGATTATATGAGCAGTTAGCATGCTGTGTACAAGAGATATGAGACCAGTTAGCATGCTGTGTATCAGTGATATCAGAGCAGTTTGCATGCTGCGTATCAGGGACACGAGAGCAGTTAGCATGCTGTGTATCGGGAATATGAGAGCAGTTGGAATGCTGCACATCAGTGATAGAAGAGCAGTTAGCATGTTGTGTGAAAGGGATATGAGAGCAGTTAGCATGCTGTGTATTGGGGATATGAGAGCAGTTAGCATGTTGTGTATCGGGAATATGAGAGCTGTTAGCATGCTCTACATCATGGATAGAAGAGCAGTTAGCTTGCTGTGTATTGGGGATATGACAGCAGTTAGCATGCTATGTCTCGGAAATGTGAGAGCAGTTAGCATGCTGTCCATCAGGGATAGAAGAGCAGTTAGCACGCTATGTATCGGGAATTTGAGAGCAGTTAGCATGCTGTACATCAGGGATATAAGAGCAGTTAGCATGCTGTGTATCAGGGATATATGAGCAGTGAGCATGCTTTGGATCAGGGATATGAGAGCAGTTATTACGCTTCGGTTCAGTGTTTATGAGAGCAGTTAGCATGCTTTATATCGGGTATATGAGAGCAGTTAGCATGCTGTGTTACCGGGATATAAGAGCAGTTAGCATGCTGTGTATCAGGGATATGAGAGCAGTTAGTATTCTGCGTAAAAGGGGTATGAAAGCAGTTAGCATGCAATGTATCAGGTATATAAGAGCAGATAGCATGCTGTGTATCAGGGATATTAGAGCAATTAGCATGCTGTGTATCAGAGATATAAGAGCAGTTAGTATGCTTTGTATCAGGGATATGAAAGCAGTTATAACGCTTTGGATGAGGAATATTAGAGCCGTTAGCATGCTGTGTATCGGGGATATAAGAGCAGTTAGCATGCTGTGTTACCGGGATATAAGAGCAGTTAGCATGCTGTGTATCAGGGATATGAGAGCTGTTAATATGCTTTCTATCAGTGATATGAGAATAGTTGGTATGCAGTTTAAAAGGGAGATGAGAGCATTTAGCAAGCTGTGTATCCGGGATATAAGAGTTGTAATCGTGCTGTCTGTCAGGGATATGAGAGCAGTTAGCGTGCTGTGTATCAGGTATATAAGAGCAGTTAGCATGCTGTGTATTAGGGATAAGCGAGCAGTTAGTATGCTGTGTATCAGTGATATCCGAACAGTTGGTATGCAGTGTAAAAGGGATATGAGAGCAGTTAGCAAGCTGTGTATCCGGGATTATAAGAGCAGTTAGCATGCTGTGTATTGGGAATATGAGAGCTGTTAGCATGCTGTACCAGGGATAGATGAGCAGGTAGTATGTTGTGTGAAAGGGATATGAGAGCAGTTAGCATGCTGCGTATCAGGGATATGAGAGCAGTTAGCATGCTGTGTATCAGGGATATGAGAGCAGTTAGTATGCTGTTAAAAAGGCATATGAGTGCAGTTAGCATGCTGTGTATCAGGGATATGAGAGCAGTTAGTATGCTGTGTAAAAGGGATATGAGAGCAGTTAGCATGCTGTGTATTAGGGATAAGCGAGCAGTTAGTATGCTGTGTATCAGTGATATCAGAACAGTTGGTATGCAGTGTGAAAGGGATATGAGAGCAGTTAGCAAGCTGTGTATCCAGGATTATATGAGCAATTAGCATGCTGTGTACAAGAGATATGAGACCAGTTAGCATGCTGTGTATCAGTGATATCAGAGTAGTTAGCATGCTGCGTATCAGGGATACGAGAGCAGTTAGCATGCTGTGTATCGGGAATATGAGAGCAGTTGGAATGCTGCACATCAGTGATAGAAGAGCAGTTAGCATGTTGTGTGAAAGGGATATGAGAGCAGTTAGCATGCTGTGTATTGGGGATATGAGAGCAGTTAGCATGTTGTGTATCTGGAATATGAGAGCGGTTAGCATGCTCTACATCAGGGATAGAAGAGCAGTTAGCTTGCTGTGTATTGGGGATATGACAGCAGTTAGCATGCTATGTAAAAGGGATATGAGACCAGTTAGCATGCGGTGTAAAAGTGATATGAGAGCAGTTAGCATGCTGAGCATCATAGATATGAGAGCAGTTAGTATGCTTTGTATCAGGTATATAAGAGCAGTTAGCATGCAGTGTATTAGGGATAAGCGCGCAGTTAGTATGCTGTGTATCAGTGATATCCGAACAGTTGGTATGCAGTGTAAAAGGGATATGAGAGCAGATAACATGCTTTGTAACAGGGATATGAGAGCAGTTAGCATGCTGTGTATCATGTATATAAGAGCAGTTAGCATGCTGTGTATTAGGGATAAGCGAGCAGTTAGTATGCTGTGTATCAATGATATCCGAACAGTTGGTATGCAGTGTAAAAGGGATATGAGAGCAGTTAGCAAGCTGTGTATCCGGGATTATAAGAGCAGTTAGCATGCTGTGTATTGGGAATATGAGAGCTGTTAGCATGCTGTACCAGGCATAGATGAGCAGTTAGTATGTTGTGTGAAAGAGATATGAGAGCAGTTAGCATGCTGCGTATCAGGGATATGAGAGCAGTTAGCATGCTGTGTATCAGGGATATGAGAGCAGTTAGTATGCTGTTAAAAAGGGATATGAGAGCAGTTAGCATGCTGTGTAAAAGGAATATGAGAGCAGTTAGCATGCTGTGTATCAGGGATATGAGAGCAGTTAGCATGCTGTGTATTAGGGATATGACAGCAGTTAGCATGCTGTGTATCAGGGATATGAGAGCAGTTAGTATGCTGTGCATCTGGGATATGAGAGCAGTTAGTATGCTTTGTATCAAGGATATAAGAGCAGTTATTATGCTTTGGATCAGGGATATGAGAGCAGTTAGCATGCTGTGCATCGGGGATATGAGAGCAGTTAGCATGCTGTGTATCGGGGATATGAGAGCAGTTAGCATGCTGTGTATCAAGGATATTAGAGCAGTTAGCATGCTGTGTTTCAGTGATATGAGAGCAGTTAGTATGCAGTGTAAGAGGGATATGAGAGCAGTTAGCATGCTGTGTCTCAGGGATATGAGAGCAGTTAGCATGCTATGTATCGGGAATGTGAGAGCAGTTAGCATGCTGTACATCAGGGATAGAAGAGCAGTTAGCATGCTGTGTATCAGGGATATAAGAGCAGTGAGCATGCTTTGGATCAGGGATATGAGAGCAGTTATTACGCTTCGGATCAGGGTTTATGAGAGCAGTTAGCATGCTTTGTATCGGGTATATGAGAGCAGTTAGCATGCTGTGTTACCGGGATATAAGAGCAGTTAGCATGCTGTGTATCAGCGATATGAGAGCAGTTAGTATTCTGCGTAAAAGGGGTATGAAAGCAGTTAGCATGCAGTGTATCAGGTATATAAGAGCAGATAGCATGCTGTGTATCAGGGATATTAGAGCAGTTAGCATGCTGTGTATCAGAGATATAAGAGAAATTAGTCTGCTTTGTATCAGGGATATGAAAGCAGTTATAACGCTTTGGATGAGGGATATTAGAGCCGTTAGCATGCTGTGTATCGGGGATATAAGAGCAGTTAGCATGCTGTGTTACCGGGATATAAGAGCAGTTAGCATGCTGTGTATCAGGGATATGAGAGCTGTTAATATGCTGTCTATCAGTGATAGGAGAATAGTTGGTATGCAGTTGAAAAGAGAGATGAGAGCAGTTAGCAAGCTGTGTATCCGGGATATAAGAGTTGTAAGCGTGCTGTCTGTCAGGGATATGAGAGCAGTTAGCGTGCTGTGTATCAGGTAGATAAGAGCAGTTAGCATGCTGTGTATTAGGGATAAGCGAGCAGTTAGTATGCTGTGTATCAGTGATATCCGAACAGTTGGTATGCAGTGTAAAAGGGATATGAGAGCAGTTAGCAAGCTGTGTATCTGGGATTATAAGAGCAGTTAGCATGCTGTGTATTGGGAATATGAGAGCTGTTTGCATGCTGTACCAGGGATAGATGAGCAGTTAGTATGTTGTGTGAAAGGTATATGAGAGCAGTTAGCATGCTGCGTATCAGGGATATGAGAGCAGTTAGCATGCTGTGTATCAGGGATATGAGAGCAGTTAGTCTGCTGTTACAAAGGTATATGAGAGCAGTTAGCATGCTGTGTAAAAGGAATATGAGAGCAGTTAGCATGCTGTGTATCAGGGATATGAGAGCAGTTAGCATGCTGTGTATTAGGGATATGAGAGCAGTTAGTATGCTGTGTATCTGGGATATGAGAGCAGTTAGTATGCTTTTTATCAAGGATATGAGAGCAGTTATTATGCTTTGGATCAGGGATATGAGAGCAGTTAGCATGCTGTGTATCAGGGATATGAGAGCAGTTAGTATGCAGTGTCAGAGGGATATGAGAGCAGTTAGCATGCTGTGTCTCAGGGATATGAGAGCAGTTAGCATGCTATGTATCGGGAATGTGAGAGCAGTTAGCATGCTGTACATCAGGGATATAAGAGCAGTGAGCATGCTTTGGATCAGGGATATGAGAGCAGTTATTATGCTTTGGATCAGGGATATGAGAGGAGTCAGCATGCTGTGTATCGTGTATATGAGAGCAGTTAGCATGCTGTGTTACCGGGATATAAGAGCAGTTAGCATGCTGTGTATCAGGGATATGAGAGCAGTTAGTATTCTGCGTAAAAGGGGTATGAGAGCAGTTAGCATGCAGTGTATCAGGTATATAAGAGCAGATAGCATGCTGTGTATCAGGGATATTAGAGCAGTTAGCATGCTGTGTAAAAGGGATATGAGACCAGTTAGCATGCGGTGTAAATGTGATATGAGAGCAGTTAGCATGCTGAGCATCAGAGAAATAAGAGCAGTTAGTATGCTTTGTATCAGGGATATGAGAGCATTTATAATGCTTTGGATCAGGGATATTAGAGCCGTTAGCATGCTTGTATCAGTTATATAAGAGCAGTTAGCATGCTGTGTTACCGGGATATAAGAGCAGTTAGCATGCTGTGTATCAGGGATCTGAGAGCAGTTTGTATGCTGTGTATCAGTGATATGAGAATAGTTGGTATGCAGTTTAAACGGGATATGAGAGCAGTTAGCAAGCTGTGTATCCGTGATATAAGAGCAGTAAGCGTGCTGTCTATCAGGGATATGAGAGCAGTTGGCATGCTGTGTAAAAGTGATATGAGAGCATATAACATGCTTTGTAACAGGGATATGAGAGCAGTTAGCATGCTGTGTATTAGTGATATGAGAGCAGTTAGCATGCTGTGAATCAGGGATATGAGCGCAGTGAGTTTGCTTTGTATCTGTGATATGAGAGCAGTTATGCTTTGGATCTGGGATATGAGAGCAGTTAGCATGCTGTGTTACCAGGATATAAGAGCAGTTAGCATGCTGTGTATCAGGGATATGAGAGCAGTTAGTATGCTGTGTAAAAGGGATATGAGAGCAGTTAGCATGCTCTGTATCAGGTATATAAGAGCAGTTAGCATGCTGTGTATTAGGGATAAGCGAGCAGTTAGTATGCTATGTATCAGTGATATCAGAACAGTTGGTATGCAGTGTGAAAGGGATATGAGAGCAGTTAGCAAGCTGTGTATCCAGGATTATATGAGCAGTTAGCATGCTGTGTACAAGAGATATGAGACCAGTTAGCATGCTGTGTATCACTGATATCAGAGCAGTTAGCATGCTGCGTATCAGGGACACGAGAGCAGTTAGCATGCTGTGTATCGGGAATATGAGAGCAGTTGGAATGCTGCACATCAGTGATAGAAGAGCAGTTAGCATGTTGTGTGAAAGGGATATGAGAGCATTTAGCTTGCTGTGTATTGGGGATATGAGAGCAGTTAGCATGTTGTGTATCAGGAATATGAGAGCTGTTAGCATGCTCTACATCAGGGATAGAAGAGCAGTTAGCTTGCTGTGTATTGGGGATATGACAGCAGTTAGCATGCTATGTATCGGAAATGTGAGAGCAGTTAGCATGCTGTCCATCAGGGATAGAAGAGCAGTTAGCATGCTGTGTATCGGGTATATGAGAACCGTTAGCATGCTGTGTTACCGGGATATAAGAGCAGTTGGCATGATGTGTAACAGGGATATGAGAGCAGTTAGTATTCTGCGTAAAAGTTGTATGAGAGCAGTTAGCATGCAGTGTATCAGTTATATAAGAGCAGATAGCATGCTGTGTATCAGGGATATTAGAGCAGTTAGCATGCTGTGTAAAAGGGATATGAGACCAGTTAGCATGCGGTGTAAAAGTGATATGAGAGCAGTTAGCATGCTGAGCATCAGAGATATAAGAGCAGTTAGTATGCTTTGTATCAGGTATATAAGAGCAGTTAGCATGCAGTGTATTAGGGATAAGCGCGCAGTTAGTATGCTGTGTATCAGTGATATCCGAAAAGTTGGTATGCAGTGTAAAAGGATATGAGAGAAGATAACATGCTTTGTAACAGGGATATGAGAGCAGTTAGCATGCTGTGTATCATGTATATAAGAGCAGTTAGCATGCTGTGTATTAGGGATAAGCGAGCAGTTAGTATGCTGTGTATCAGTGATATCCGAACAGTTGGTATGCAGTGTAAAAGGGATATGAGAGCAGTTAGCAAGCTGTGTATCCGGGATTATAAGAGCAGTTAGCATGCTGTGTATTGGGAATATGAGAGCTGTTAGCATGCTGTACCAGGCATAGATGAGCAGTTAGTATGTTGTGTGAAAGAGATATGAGAGCAGTTAGCATGCTGCGTATCAGGGATATGAGAGCAGTTAGCATGCTGTGTATCAGGGATATGAGAGCAGTTAGTATGCTGTTAAAAAGGGTTTATGAGAGCAGTTAGCATGCTGTGTAAAAGGAATATGAGAGCAGTTAGCATGCTGTGTATCAGGGATATGAGAGCAGTTAGCATGCTGTGTATTAGGGATATGATAGCAGTTAGCATGCTGTGTATCAGGGATATAACCGCAGTTAGCATGTTGTGTATAAGGGATATGAGAGCAGTTAGCATGCTGTGTATCAGGGATATGAGAGCAGTTAGTATGCTGTGTATCTGGGATATGAGAGCAGTTAGTATGCTTTGTATCAAGGATATGAGAGCAGTTATTATGCTTTGGATCAGGGATATGAGAGCAGTTAGCATGCTGTGTATCGGGGATATGAGAGCAGTTAGCATGCTGTGTATCAGGGATATGAGAGCAGTTAGCATGCTGTGTTTCAGGGATATGAGAGCAGTTAGTATGCAGTGTAAGAGGGATATGAGAGCAGTTAGCATGCTGTGTCTCAGGGATATGAGAGCAGTTAGTATGCTGTGTATCTGGGATATGAGAGCAGTTAGTATGCTTTGTATCAAGGATATGAGAGCAGTTATTATGCTTTGGATCAGGGATATGAGAGCAGTTAGCATGCTGTGTATCGGGGATATGAGAGCAGTTAGCATGCTGTGTATCAGGGATATGAGAGCAGTTACCATGCTGTGTTTCAGGGATATGAGAGCAGTTAGTATGCAGTGTAAGAGGGATATGAGAGCAGTTAGCATGCTGTGTCTCAGGGATATGAGAGCAGTTAGCATGCTATGTATCGGGAATGTGAGAGCAGTTAGCATGCTGTACATCAGGGATATAAGAGCAGTTAGCATGCTGTGTATCAGGGATATATGTGCAGTGAGCATGCTTTGGATCAGGGATATGAGAGCAGTTATTACGCTTCGGATCAGTGTTTATGAGAGCAGTTAGCATGCTTTATATCGGGTATATGAGAGCAGTTAGCATGCTGTGTTACCGGGATATAAGAGCAGTTAGCATGCTGTGTATCAGGGATATGAGAGCAGTTAGTATTCTGCGTAAAAGGGGTATGAATGCAGTTAGCATGCAGTGTATCAGGTATATAAGAGCAGATAGCATGCTGTGTATCAGGGATATTAGAGCAGTTAGCATGCTGTGTATCAGAGATATAAGAGCAGTTAGTATGCTTTGTATCAGGGATATGAAAGCAGTTATAACACTTTGGATGAGGAATATTAGAGCCGTTAGCATGCTGTGTATCGGGGATATAAGAGCAGTTAGCATGCTGTGTTACCGGGATATAAGAGCAGTTAGCATGCTGTGTATCAGGGATATGAGAGCTGTTAATATGCTGTCTATCAGTGATATGAGAATAGTTGGTATGCAGTTTAAAAGGGAGATGAGAGCATTTAGCAAGCTGTGTATCCGGGATATAAGAGTTGTAATCGTGCTGTCTGTCAGGGATATGAGAGCAGTTAGCGTGCTGTGTATCAGGTATATAAGAGCAGTTAGCATGCTGTGTATTAGGGATAAGCGAGCAGTTAGTATGCTGTGTATCAGTGATATCCGAACAGTTGGTATGCAGTGGAAAAGGGATATGAGAGCAGTTAGCAAGCTGTGTATCCGGGATTATAAGAGCAGTTAGCATGCTGTGTATTGGGAATATGAGAGCTGTTAGCATGCTGTACCAGGGATAGATGAGCAGTTAGTATGTTGTGTGAAAGGGATATGAGAGCAGTTAGCATGCTGCGTATCAGGGATATGAGAGCAGTTAGCATGCTGTGTATCAGGGATATGAGAGCAGTTAGTATGCTGTTAAAAAGGCATATGAGAGCAGTTAGCATGCTGTGTATCAGGGTTATGAGAGCAGTTAGTAAGCTGTGTAAAAGGGATATGAGAGCAGTTAGCATGCTGTGTATTAGGGATAAGCGAGCAGTTAGTATGCTGTGTATCAGTGATATCAGAACAGTTGGTATGCAGTGTGAAAGGGATATGAGAGCAGTTAGCAAGCTGTGTATCCAGGATTATATGAGCAATTAGCATGCTGTGTACAAGAGATATGAGACCAGTTAGCATGCTGTGTATCAGTGATATCAGAGTAGTTAGCATGCTGCGTATCAGGGATACGAGAGCAGTTAGCATGCTGTGTATCGGGAATATGAGAGCAGTTGGAATGCTGTACATCAGTGATAGAAGAGCAGTTAGCATGTTGTGTGAAAGGGATATGAGAGCAGTTAGCATGCTGTGTATTGGGGATATGAGAGCAGTTAGCATGTTGTGTATCGGGAATATGAGAGCGGTTAGCATGCTCTACATCAGGGATAGAAGAGCAGTTAGCTTGCTGTGTATTGGGGATATGACAGCAGTTAGCATGCTATGTAAAAGGGATATGAGACCAGTTAGCATGCGGTGTAAAAGTGATATGAGAGCAGTTAGCATGCTGAGCATCATAGATATGAGAGCAGTTAGTATGCTTTGTATCAGGTATATAAGAGCAGTTAGCATGCAGTGTATTAGGGATAAGCGCGCAGTTAGTATGCTGTGTATCAGTGATATCCGAACAGTTGGTATGCAGTGTAAAAGGGATATGAGAGCAGATAACATGCTTTGTAACAGGGATATGAGAGCAGTTAGCATGCTGTGTATCATGTATATAAGAGCAGTTAGCATGCTGTGTATTAGGGATAAGCGAGCAGTTAGTATGCTGTGTATCAATGATATCCGAACAGTTGGTATGCAGTGTAAAAGGGATATGAGAGCAGTTAGCAAGCTGTGTATCCGGGATTATAAGAGCAGTTAGCATGCTGTGTATTGGGAATATGAGAGCTGTTAGCATGCTGTACCAGGCATAGATGAGCAGTTAGTATGTTGTGTGAAAGGTATATGAGAGCAGTTAGCATGCTGCGTATCAGGGATATGAGAGCAGTTAGCATGCTGTGTATCAGGGATATGAGAGCAGTTAGTATGCTGTTAAAAAGGGATATGAGAGCAGTTAGCATGCTGTGTAAAAGGAATATGAGAGCAGTTAGCATGCTGTGTATCAGGGATATGAGAGCAGTTAGCATGCTGTGTATTAGGGATATGACAGCAGTTAGCATGCTGTGTATCAGGGATATGAGAGCAGTTAGTATGCTGTGCATCTGGGATATGAGAGCAGTTAGTATGCTTTGTATCAAGGATATAAGAGCAGTTATTATGCTTTGGATCAGGGATATGAGAGCAGTTAGCATGCTGTGCATCGGGGATATGAGAGCAGTTAGCATGCTGTGTATCGGGGATATGAGAGCAGTTAGCATGCTGTGTATCAGGGATATGAGAGCAGTTAGCATGCTGTGTTTCAGTGGTATGAGAGCAGTTAGTATGCAGTGTAAGAGGGATATGAGAGCAGTTAGCATGCTGTGTCTCAGGGATATGAGAGCAGTTAGCATGCTATGTATCGGGAATGTGAGAGCAGTTAGCATGCTGTACATCAGGGATAGAAGAGCAGTTAGCATGCTGTGTATCAGGGATATAAGAGCAGTGAGCATGCTTTGGATCAGGGATATGAGAGCAGTTATTACGCTTCGGATCAGGGTTTATGAGAGCAGTTAGCATGCTTTGTATCGGGTATATGAGAGCAGTTAGCATGCTGTGTTACCGGGATATAAGAGCAGTTAGCATGCTGTGTATCAGGGATATGAGAGCAGTTAGTATTCTGCGTAAAAGGGGTATGAAAGCAGTTAGCATGCAGTGTATCAGGTATATAAGAGCAGATAGCATGCTGTATATCAGGGATATTAGAGCAGTTAGCATGCTGTGTATCAGAGATATAAGAGCAGTTAGTCTGCTTTGTATCAGGGATATGAAAGCAGTTATAACGCTTTGGATGAGGGATATTAGAGCCGTTAGCATGCTGTGTATCGGGGATATAAGAGGAGTTAGCATGCTGTGTTACCGGGATATAAGAGCAGTTAGCATGCTGTGTATCAGGGATATGAGAGCTGTTAATATGCTGTCTATCAGTGATAGGAGAATAGTTGGTATGCAGTTTAAAAGGGAGATGAGAGCAGTTAGCAAGCTGTGTATCCGGGATATAAGAGTTGTAAGCGTGCTGTCTGTCAGGGATATGAGAGCAGTTAGCGTGCTGTGTATCAGGTATATAAGAGCAGTTAGCATGCTGTGTATTAGGGATAAGCGAGCAGTTAGTATGCTGTGTATCAGTGATATCCGAACAGTTGGTATGCAGTGTAAAAGGGATATGAGAGCAGTTAGCAAGCTGTGTATCTGGGATTATAAGAGCAGTTAGCATGCTGTGTATTGGGAATATGAGAGCTTTAGCATGCTGTACCAGGGATAGATGAGCAGTTAGTATGTTGTGTGAAAGGTATATGAGAGCAGTTAGCATGCTGCGTATCAGGGATATGAGAGCAGTTAGCATGCTGTGTATCAGGGATATGAGAGCAGTTAGTCTGCTGTTAAAAAGGTATATGAGAGCAGTTAGCATGCTGTGTAAAAGGAATATGAGAGCAGTTAGCATGCTGTGTATCAGGGATATGAGAGCAGTTAGCATGCTGTGTATTAGGGATATGAGAGCAGTTAGAATGCTGTGTATCTGGGATATGAGAGCAGTTAGTATGCTTTTTATCAAGGATATGAGAGCAGTTATTATGCTTTGGATCAGGGATATGAGAGCAGTTAGCATGCTGTGTATCAGGGATATGAGAGCAGTTAGTATGCAGTGTCAGAGGGATATGAGAGCAGTTAGCATGCTGTGTCTCAGGGATATGAGAGCAGTTTGCATGCTATGTATCGGGAATGTGAGAGCAGTTAGCATGCTGTACATCAGGGATATAAGAGCAGTGAGCATGCTTTGGATCAGGGATATGAGAGCAGTTATTATGCTTTGGATCAGGGATATGAGAGCAGTCAGCATGCTGTGTATCGTGTATATGAGAGCAGTTAGCATGCTGTGTTACCGGGATATAAGAGCAGTTAGCATGCTGTGTATCAGGGATATGAGAGCAGTTAGTATTCTGCGTAAAAGGGGTATGAGAGCAGTTAGCATGCAGTGTATCAGGTATATAAGAGCAGATAGCATGCTGTGTATCAGGGATATTAGAGCAGTTAGCATGCTGTGTAAAAGGGATATGAGACCAGTTAGCATGCGGTGTAAAGGTGATATGAGAGCAGTTAGCATGCTGAGCATCAGAGAAATAAGAGCAGTTAGTATGCTTTGTATCAGGGATATGAGAGCATTTATAATGCTTTGGATCAGGGATATTAGAGCCGTTAGCATGCTGTGTATCAGTTATATAAGAGCAGTTAGCATGCTGTGTTACCGGGATATAAGAGCAGTTAGCATGCTGTGTATCAGGGATCTGAGAGCAGTTTGTATGCTGTGTATCAGTGATATGAGAATAGTTGGTATGCAGTTTAAACGGGATATGAGAGCAGTTAGCAAGCTGTGTATCCGTGATATAAGAGCAGTAAGCGTGCTGTCTATCAGGGATATGAGAGCAGTTGGCATGCTGTGTAAAAGGGATATGAGAGCATATAACATGCTTTGTAACAGGGATATGAGAGCAGTTAGCATGCTGTGTATTAGTGATATGAGAGCAGTTAGCATGCTGTGAATCAGGGATATGAGCGCAGTGAGTTTGCTTTGTATCTGTGATATGAGAGCAGTTATGCTTTGGATCTGGGATATGAGAGCAGTTAGCATGCTGTGTTACCAGGATATAAGAGCAGTTAGCATGCTGTGTATCAGGGATATGAGAGCAGTTAGTATGCTGTGTAAAAGGGATATGAGAGCAGTTAGCATGCTCTGTATCAGGTATATAAGAGCAGTTAGCATGCTGTGTATTAGGGATAAGCGAGCAGTTAGTATGCTATGTATCAGTGATATCAGAACAGTTGGTATGCAGTGTGAAAGGGATATGAGAGCAGTTAGCAAGCTGTGTATCCAGGATTATATGAGCAGTTAGCATGCTGTGTACAAGAGATATGAGACCAGTTAGCATGCTGTGTATCACTGATATCAGAGCAGTTAGCATGCTGCGTATCAGGGACACGAGAGCAGTTAGCATGCTGTGTATCGGGAATATGAGAGCAGTTGGAATGCTGCACATCAGTGATAGAAGAGCAGTTAGCATGTTGTGTGAAAGGGATATGAGAGCATTTAGCATGCTGTGTATTGGGGATATGAGAGCAGTTAGCATGTTGTGTATCAGGAATATGAGAGCTGTTAGCATGCTCTACATCAGGGATAGAAGAGCAGTTAGCTTGCTGTGTATTGGGGATATGACAGCAGTTAGCATGCTATGTATCGGAAATGTGAGAGCAGTTAGCATGCTGTCCATCAGAGATAGAAGAGCAGTTAGCATGCTGTGTATCGGGTATATGAGAACCGTTAGCATGCTGTGTTACCGGGATATAAGAGCAGTTGGCATGATGTGTAACAGGGATATGAGAGCAGTTAGTATTCTGCGTAAAAGTTGTATGAGAGCAGTTAGCATGCAGTGTATCAGTTATATAAGAGCAGATAGCATGCTGTGTATCAGGGATATTAGAGCAGTTAGCATGCTGTGTAAAAGGGATATGAGACCAGTTAGCATGCGGTGTAAAAGTGATATGAGAGCAGTTAGCATGCTGAGCATCAGAGATATAAGAGCAGTTAGTATGCTTTGTATCAGGTATATAAGAGCAGTTAGCATGCAGTGTATTAGGGATAAGCGCGCAGTTAGTATGCTGTGTATCAGTGATATCCGAACAGTTGGTATGCAGTGTAAAAGGATATGAGAGAAGATAACATGCTTTGTAACAGGGATATGAGAGCAGTTAGCATGCTGTGTATCATGTATATAAGAGCAGTTAGCATGCTGTGTATTAGGGATAAGCGAGCAGTTAGTATGCTGTGTATCAGTGATATCCGAACAGTTGGTATGCAGTGTAAAAGGGATATGAGAGCAGTTAGCAAGCTGTGTATCCGGGATTATAAGAGCAGTTAGCATGCTGTGTATTGGGAATATGAGAGCTGTTAGCATGCTGTACCAGGGATAGATGAGCAGTTAGTATGTTGTGTGAAAGGGATATGAGAGCAGTTAGCATGCTGCGTATCAGGGATATGAGAGCAGTTAGCATGCTGTGTATCAGGGATATGAGAGCAGTTAGTATGCTGTGTAAAAGGGATATGAGAGCAGTTAGCATGCTGTGTATTAGGGATAAGCGAGCAGTTAGTATGCTGTGTATCAGTGATATCAGAACAGTTGGTATGCAGTGTGAAAGGGATATGAGAGCAGTTAGCAAGCTGTGTATCCAGGATTATATGAGCAATTAGCATGCTGTGTACAAGAGATATGAGACCAGTTAGCATGCTGTGTATCAGTGATATCAGAGTAGTTAGCATGCTGCGTATCAGGGATACGAGAGCAGTTAGCATGCTGTGTATCTGGAATATGAGAGCAGTTGGAATGCTGTACATCAGTGATAGAAGAGCAGTTAGCATGTTGTGTGAAAGGGATATGAGAGCAGTTAGCATGCTGTGTATCGGGGATATGAGAGCAGTTAGCATGTTGTGTATCGGGAATATGAGAGCGGTTAGCATGCTCTACATCAGGGATAGAAGAGCAGTTAGCTTGCTGTGTATTGGGGATATGACAGCAGTTAGCATGCTATGTAAAAGGGATATGAGACCAGTTAGCATGCGGTGTAAAAGTGATATGAGAGCAGTTAGCATGCTGAGCATCATAGATATGAGAGCAGTTAGTATGCTTTGTATCAGGTATATAAGAGCAGTTAGCATGCAGTGTATTAGGGATAAGCGCGCAGTTAGTATGCTGTGTATCAGTGATATCCGAACAGTTGGTATGCAGTGTAAAAGGGATATGAGAGCAGATAACATGCTTTGTAACAGGGATATGAGAGCAGTTAGCATGCTGTGTATCATGTATATAAGAGCAGTTAGCATGCTGTGTATTAGGGATAAGCGAGCAGTTAGTATGCTGTGTATCAATGATATCCGAACAGTTGGTATGCAGTGTAAAAGGGATATGAGAGCAGCTGGCAAGCTGTGTATCCGGGATTATAAGAGCAGTTAGCATGCTGTGTATTGGGAATATGAGAGCTGTTAGCATGCTGTACCAGGCATAGATGAGCAGTTAGTATGTTGTGTGAAAGAGATATGAGAGCAGTTAGCATGCTGCGTATCAGGGATATGAGAGCAGTTAGCATGCTGTGTATCAGGCATATGAGAGCAGTTAGTATGCTGTTAAAAAGGGATATGAGAGCAGTTAGCATGCTGTGTAAAAGGAATATGAGAGCAGTTAGCATGCTGTGTATCAGGGATATGAGAGCAGTTAGCATGCTGTGTATTAGGGATATGACAGCAGTTAGCATGCTGTGTATCAGGGATATGAGAGCAGTTAGTATGCTGTGCATCTGGGATATGAGAGCAGTTAGTATGCTTTGTATCAAGGATATAAGAGCAGTTATTATGCTTTGGATCAGGGATATGAGAGCAGTTAGCATGCTGTGCATCGGGGATATGAGAGCAGTTAGCATGCTGTGTATCGGGGATATGAGAGCAGTTAGCATGCTGTGTATCAGGGATATGAGAGCAGTTAGCATGCTGTGTTTCAGTGATATGAGAGCAGTTAGTATGCAGTGTAAGAGGGATATGAGAGCAGTTAGCATGCTGTGTCTCAGGGATATGAGAGCAGTTAGGTTGCTATGTATCGGGAATGTGAGAGCAGTTAGCATGCTGTACATCAGGGATAGAAGAGCAGTTAGCATGCTGTGTATCAGGGATATAAGAGCAGTGAGCATGCTTTGGATCAGGGATATGAGAGCAGTTATTACGCTTCGGATCAGGGTTTATGAGAGCAGTTAGCATGCTTTGTATCGGGTATATGAGAGCAGTTAGCATGCTGTGTTACCGGGATATAAGAGCAGTTAGCATGCTGTGTATCAGGGATATGAGAGCTGTTAATATGCTGTCTATCAGTGATAGGAGAATAGTTGGTATGCAGTTTAAAAGGGAGATGAGAGCAGTTAGCAAGCTGTGTATCCGGGATATAAGAGTTGTAAGCGTGCTGTCTGTCAGGGATATGAGAGCAGTTAGCGTGCTGTGTATCAGGTATATAAGAGCAGTTAGCATGCTGTGTATTAGGGATAAGTGAGCAGTTAGTATGCTGTGTATCAGTGATATCCGAACAGTTGGTATGCAGTGTAAAAGGGATATGAGAGCAGTTAGCAAGCTGTGTATCTGGGATTATAAGAGCAGTTAGCATGCTGTGTATTGGGAATATGAGAGCTGTTAGCATGCTGTACCAGGGATAGATGAGCAGTTAGTATGTTGTGTGAAAGGTATATGAGAGCAGTTAGCATGCTGCGTATCAGGGATATGAGAGCAGTTAGCATGCTGTGTATCAGGGATATGAGAGCAGTTAGTCTGCTGTTAAAAAGGTATATGAGAGCAGTTAGCATGCTGTGTAAAAGGAATATGAGAGCAGTTAGCATGCTGTGTATCAGGGATATGAGAGCAGTTAGCATGCTGTGTATTAGGGATATGAGAGCAGTTAGTATGCTGTGTATCTGGGATATGAGAGCAGTTAGTATGCTTTTTATCAAGGATATGAGAGCAGTTATTATGCTTTGGATCAGGGATATGAGAGCAGTTAGCATGCTGTGTATCAGGGATATGAGAGCAGTTAGTATGCAGTGTCAGAGGGATATGAGAGCAGTTAGCATGCTGTGTCTCAGGGATATGAGAGCAGTTAGCATGCTATGTATCGGGAATGTGAGGGCAGTTAGCATGCTGTACATCAGGGATATAAGAGCAGTGAGCATGCTTTGGATCAGGGATATGAGAGCAGTTATTATGCTTTGGATCAGGGATATGAGAGCAGTCAGCATGCTGTGTATCGTGTATATGAGAGCAGTTAGCATGCTGTGTTACCGGGATATAAGAGCAGTTAGCATGCTGTGTATCAGGGATATGAGAGCAGTTAGTATTCTGCGTAAAAGGGGTATGAGAGCAGTTAGCATGCAGTGTATCAGGTATATAAGAGCAGATAGCATGCTGTGTATCAGGGATATTAGAGCAGTTAGCATGCTGTGTAAAAGGGATATGAGACCAGTTAGCATGCGGTGTAAATGTGATATGAGAGCAGTTAGCATGCTGAGCATCAGAGAAATAAGAGCAGTTAGTATGCTTTGTATCAGGGATATGAGAGCATTTATAATGCTTTGGATCAGGGATATTAGAGCCGTTAGCATGCTGTGTATCAGTTATATAAGAGCAGTTAGCATGCTGTGTTACCGGGATATAAGATCAGTTAGCATGCTGTGTATCAGGGATCTGAGAGCAGTTTGTATGCTGTGTATCAGTGATATGAGAATAGTTGGTATGCAGTTTAAACGGGATATGAGAGCAGTTAGCAAGCTGTGTATCCGTGATATAAGAGCAGTAAGCGTGCTGTCTATCAGGGATATGAGAGCAGTTGGCATGCTGTGTAAAAGGGATATGAGAGCATATAACATGCTTTGTAACAGGGATATGAGAGCAGTTAGCATGCTGTGTATTAGTGATATGAGAGCAGTTAGCATGCTGTGAATCAGGGATATGAGCGCAGTGAGTTTGCTTTGTATCTGTGATATGAGAGCAGTTATGCTTTGGATCTGGGATATGAGAGCAGTTAGCATGCTGTGTTACCAGGATATAAGAGCAGTTAGCATGCTGTGTATCAGGGATATGAGAGCAGTTAGTATGCTGTGTAAAAGGGATATGAGAGCAGTTAGCATGCTCTGTATCAGGTATATAAGAGCAGTTAGCATGCTGTGTATTAGGGATAAGCGAGCAGTTAGTATGCTATGTATCAGTGATATCAGAACAGTTGGTATGCAGTGTGAAAGGGATATGAGAGCAGTTAGCAAGCTGTGTATCCAGGATTATATGAGCAGTTAGCATGCTGTGTACAAGAGATATGAGACCAGTTAGCATGCTGTGTATCACTGATATCAGAGCAGTTAGCATGCTGCGTATCAGGGACACGAGAGCAGTTAGCATGCTGTGTATCGGGAATATGAGAGCAGTTGGAATGCTGCACATCAGTGATAGAAGAGCAGTTAGCATGTTGTGTGAAAGGGATATGAGAGCATTTAGCATGCTGTGTATTGGGGATATGAGAGCAGTTAGCATGTTGTGTATCAGGAATATGAGAGCTGTTAGCATGCTCTACATCAGGGATAGAAGAGCAGTTAGCTTGCTGTGTATTGGGGATATGACAGCAGTTAGCATGCTATGTATCGGAAATGTGAGAGCAGTTAGCATGCTGTCCATCAGAGATAGAAGAGCAGTTAGCATGCTGTGTATCGGGTATATGAGAACCGTTAGCATGCTGTGTTACCGGGATATAAGAGCAGTTGGCATGATGTGTAACAGGGATATGAGAGCAGTTAGTATTCTGCGTAAAAGTTGTATGAGAGCAGTTAGCATGCAGTGTATCAGTTATATAAGAGCAGATAGCATGCTGTGTATCAGGGATATTAGAGCAGTTAGCATGCTGTGTAAAAGGGATATGAGACCAGTTAGCATGCGGTGTAAAAGTGATATGAGAGCAGTTAGCATGCTGAGCATCAGAGATATAAGAGCAGTTAGTATGCTTTGTATCAGGTATATAAGAGCAGTTAGCATGCAGTGTATTAGGGATAAGCGCGCAGTTAGTATGCTGTGTATCAGTGATATCCGAACAGTTGGTATGCAGTGTAAAAGGATATGAGAGAAGATAACATGCTTTGTAACAGGGATATGAGAGCAGTTAGCATGCTGTGTATCATGTATATAAGAGCAGTTAGCATGCTGTGTATTAGGGATAAGCGAGCAGTTAGTATGCTGTGTATCAGTGATATCCGAACAGTTGGTATGCAGTGTAAAAGGGATATGAGAGCAGTTAGCAAGCTGTGTATCCGGGATTATAAGAGCAGTTAGCATGCTGTGTATTGGGAATATGAGAGCTGTTAGCATGCTGTACCAGGGATAGATGAGCAGTTAGTATGTTGTGTGAAAGGGATATGAGAGCAGTTAGCATGCTGCGTATCAGGGATATGAGAGCAGTTAGCATGCTGTGTATCAGGGATATGAGAGCAGTTAGTATGCTGTGTAAAAGGGATATGAGAGCAGTTAGCATGCTGTGTATTAGGGATAAGCGAGCAGTTAGTATGCTGTGTATCAGTGATATCAGAACAGTTGGTATGCAGTGTGAAAGGGATATGAGAGCAGTTAGCAAGCTGTGTATCCAGGATTATATGAGCAATTAGCATGCTGTGTACAAGAGATATGAGACCAGTTAGCATGCTGTGTATCAGTGATATCAGAGTAGTTAGCATGCTGCGTATCAGGGATACGAGAGCAGTTAGCATGCTGTGTATCGGGAATATGAGAGCAGTTGGAATGCTGTACATCAGTGATAGAAGAGCAGTTAGCATGTTGTGTGAAAGGGATATGAGAGCAGTTAGCATGCTGTGTATCGGGGATATGAGAGCAGTTAGCATGTTGTGTATCGGGAATATGAGAGCGGTTAGCATGCTCTACATCAGGGATAGAAGAGCAGTTAGCTTGCTGTGTATTGGGGATATGACAGCAGTTAGCATGCTATGTAAAAGGGATATGAGACCAGTTAGCATGCGGTGTAAAAGTGATATGAGAGCAGTTAGCATGCTGAGCATCATAGATATGAGAGCAGTTAGTATGCTTTGTATCAGGTATATAAGAGCAGTTAGCATGCAGTGTATTAGGGATAAGCGCGCAGTTAGTATGCTGTGTATCAGTGATATCCGAACAGTTGGTATGCAGTGTAAAAGGGATATGAGAGCAGATAACATGCTTTGTAACAGGGATATGAGAGCAGTTAGCATGCTGTGTATCATGTATATAAGAGCAGTTAGCATGCTGTGTATTAGGGATAAGCGAGCAGTTAGTATGCTGTGTATCAATGATATCCGAACAGTTGGTATGCAGTGTAAAAGGGATATGAGAGCAGTTAGCAAGCTGTGTATCCGGGATTATAAGAGCAGTTAGCATGCTGTGTATTGGGAATATGAGAGCTGTTAGCATGCTGTACCAGGCATAGATGAGCAGTTAGTATGTTGTGTGAAAGAGATATGAGAGCAGTTAGCATGCTGCGTATCAGGGATATGAGAGCAGTTAGCATGCTGTGTATCAGGCATATGAGAGCAGTTAGTATGCTGTTAAAAAGGGATATGAGAGCAGTTAGCATGCTGTGTAAAAGGAATATGAGAGCAGTTAGCATGCTGTGTATCAGGGATATGAGAGCAGTTAGCATGCTGTGTATTAGGGATATGACAGCAGTTAGCATGCTGTGTATCAGGGATATGAGAGCAGTTAGTATGCTGTGCATCTGGGATATGAGAGCAGTTAGTATGCTTTGTATCAAGGATATAAGAGCAGTTATTATGCTTTGGATCAGGGATATGAGAGCAGTTAGCATGCTGTGCATCGGGGATATGAGAGCAGTTAGCATGCTGTGTATCGGGGATATGAGAGCAGTTAGCATGCTGTGTATCAGGGATATGAGAGCAGTTAGCATGCTGTGTTTCAGTGATATGAGAGCAGTTAGTATGCAGTGTAAGAGGGATATGAGAGCAGTTAGCATGCTGTGTCTCAGGGATATGAGAGCAGTTAGGTTGCTATGTATCGGGAATGTGAGAGCAGTTAGCATGCTGTACATCAGGGATAGAAGAGCAGTTAGCATGCTGTGTATCAGGGATATAAGAGCAGTGAGCATGCTTTGGATCAGGGATATGAGAGCAGTTATTACGCTTCGGATCAGGGTTTATGAGAGCAGTTAGCATGCTTTGTATCGGGTATATGAGAGCAGTTAGCATGCTGTGTTACCGGGATATAAGAGCAGTTAGCATGCTGTGTATCAGGGATATGAGAGCAGTTAGTATTCTGCGTAAAAGGGGTATGAAAGCAGTTAGGATGCAGTGTATCAGGTATATAAGAGCAGATAGCATGCTGTTTATCAGGGATATTAGAGCAGTTAGCATGCTGTGTATCAGAGATATAAGAGCAGTTAGTCTGCTTTGTATCAGGGATATGAAAGCAGTTATAACGCTTTGGATGAGGGATATTAGAACCGTTAGCATGCTGTGTATCGGGGATATAAGAGCAGTTAGCATGCTGTGTTACCGGGATATAAGAGCAGTTAGCATGCTGTGTATCAGGGATATGAGAGCTGTTAATATGCTGTCTATCAGTGATATGAGAATAGTTGGTATGCAGTTTAAAAGGGAGATGAGAGCAGTTAGCAAGCTGTGTATCCGGGATATAAGAGTTGTAAGCGTGCTGTCTGTCAGGGATATGAGAGCAGTTAGCGTGCTGTGTATCAGGTATATAAGAGCAGTTAGCATGCTGTGTATTAGGGATAAGCGAGCAGTTAGTATGCTGTGTATCAGTGATATCCGAACAGTTGGTATGCAGTGTAAAAGGGATATGAGAGCAGTTAGCAAGCTGTGTATCTGGGATTATAAGAGCAGTTAGCATGCTGTGTATTGGGAATATGAGAGCTGTTAGCATGCTGTACCAGGGATAGATGAGCAGTTAGTATGTTGTGTGAAAGGTATATGAGAGCAGTTAGCATGCTGCGTATCAGGGATATGAGAGCAGTTAGCATGCTGTGTATCAGGGATATGAGAGCAGTTAGTCTGCTGTTAAAAAGGTATATGAGAGCAGTTAGCATGCTGTGTAAAAGGAATATGAGAGCAGTTAGCATGCTGTGTATCAGGGATATGAGAGCAGTTAGCATGCTGTGTATTAGGGATATGAGAGCAGTTAGTATGCTGTGTATCTGGGATATGAGAGCAGTTAGTATGCTTTTTATCAAGGATATGAGAGCAGTTATTATGCTTTGGATCAGGGATATGAGAGCAGTTAGCATGCTGTGTATCAGGGATATGAGAGCAGTTAGTATGCAGTGTCAGAGGGATATGAGAGCAGTTAGCATGCTGTGTCTCAGGGATATGAGAGCAGTTAGCATGCTATGTATCGGGAATGTGAGAGCAGTTAGCATGCTGTACATCAGGGATATAATAGCAGTGAGCATGCTTTGGATCAGGGATATGAGAGCAGTTATTATGCTTTGGATCAGGGATATGAG
This sequence comes from Carcharodon carcharias, assembly GCF_017639515.1. Lineage (NCBI taxonomy): Eukaryota > Metazoa > Chordata > Chondrichthyes > Lamniformes > Lamnidae > Carcharodon > Carcharodon carcharias. The sequence goes on from NC_054471.1 coordinate 88,862,023, forward strand.
AGCAGTCAGCATGCTGTGTATCGTGTATATGAGAGCAGTTAGCATGCTGTGTTACCGGGATATAAGAGCAGTTAGCATGCTGTGTATCAGGGATATGAGAGCAGTTAGTATTCTGCGTAAAAGGGGTATGAGAGCAGTTAGCATGCTGTGTATCAGGTATATAAGAGCAGATAGCATGCTGTGTATCAGGGATATTAGAGCAGTTAGCATGGATCTGTGTATCAGATAGCATGCTGTGTATCAGGGATCTGAGAGCAGTTTGTATGCTGTGTATCAGTGATATGAGAATAGTTGGTATGCAGTTTAAACGGGATATGAGAGCAGTTAGCAAGCTTTGTATCCGTGATATAAGAGCAGTAAGCGTGCTGTCTATCAGGGATATGAGAGCAGTTGGCATGCTGTGTAAAAGGGATATGAGAGCATATAACATGCTTTGTAACAGGGATATGAGAGCAGTTAGCATGCTGTGTATTAGTGATATGAGAGCAGTTAGCATGCTGTGAATCAGGGATATGAGCGCAGTGAGTTTGCTTTGTATCTGTGATATGAGAGCAGTTATGATGCTTTGGATCTGGGATATGAGAGCAGTTAGCATGCTCTGTATCAGGTATATAAGAGCAGTTAGCATGCTGTGTATTAGGGATAAGCGAGCAGTTAGTATGCTATGTATCAGTGATATCAGAACAGTTGGTATGCAGTGTGAAAGGGATATGAGAGCAGTTAGCAAGCTGTGTATCCAGGATTATATGAGCAGTTAGCATGCTGTGTACAAGAGATATGAGACCAGTTAGCATGCTGTGTATCACTGATATCAGAGCAGTTAGCATGCTGCGTATCAGGGACACGAGAGCAGTTAGCATGCTGTGTATCGGGAATATGAGAGCAGTTGGAATGCTGCACATCAGTGATAGAAGAGCAGTTAGCATGTTGTGTGAAAGGGATATGAGAGCATTTAGCATGCTGTGTATTGGGGATATGAGAGCAGTTAGCATGTTGTGTATCAGGAATATGAGAGCTGTTAGCATGCTCTACATCAGGGATAGAAGAGCAGTTAGCTTGCTGTGTATTGGGGATATGACAGCAGTTAGCATGCTATGTATCGGAAATGTGAGAGCAGTTAGCATGCTGTCCATCAGGGATAGAAGAGCAGTTAGCATGCTGTGTATCGGGTATATGAGAACCGTTAGCATGCTGTGTTACCGGGATATAAGAGCAGTTGGCATGATGTGTAACAGGGATATGAGAGCAGTTAGTATTCTGCGTAAAAGTTGTATGAGAGCAGTTAGCATGCAGTGTATCAGTTATATAAGAGCAGATAGCATGCTGTGTATCAGGGATATGAGAGCAGTTAGCATGCTGTGTATCAGGGATATGAGAGCAGTTAGTATGCTGTGCATCTGGGATATGAGAGCAGTTAGTATGCTTTGTATCAAGGATATAAGAGCAGTTATTATGCTTTGGATCAGGGATATGAGAGCAGTTAGCATGCTGTGTATCGGGGATATGAGAGCAGTTAGCATGCTGTGTATCGGGGATATGAGAGCAGTTAGCATGCTGTGTATCAGGGATATGAGAGCAGTTAGCATGCTGTGTTTCAGTGATATGAGAGCAGTTAGTATGCAGTGTAAGAGGGATATGAGAGCAGTTAGCATGCTGTGTCTCAGGGATATGAGAGCAGTTAGCATGCTATGTATCGGGAATGTGAGAGCAGTTAGCATGCTGTACATCAGGGATAGAAGAGCAGTTAGCATGCTGTGTATCAGGGATATAAGAGCAGTGAGCATGCTTTGGATCAGGGATATGAGAGCAGTTATTACGCTTCGGATCAGGGTTTATGAGAGCAGTTAGCATGCTTTGTATCGGGTATATGAGAGCAGTTAGCATGCTGTCTTACCGGGATATAAGAGCAGTTAGCATGCTGTGTATCAGGGATATGAGAGCAGTTAGTATTCTGCGTAAAAGGGGTATGAAAGCAGTTAGCATGCAGTGTATCAGGTATATAAGAGCAGATAGCATGCTGTGTATCAGGGATATTAGAGCAGTTAGCATGCTGTGTATCAGAGATATAAGAGCAGTTAGTCTGCTTTGTATCAGGGATATGAAAGCAGTTATAACGCTTTGGATGAGGGATATTAGAGCCGTTAGCATGCTGTGTATCGGGGATATAAGAGGAGTTAGCATGCTGTGTTACCGGGATATAAGAGCAGTTAGCATGCTGTGTATCAGGGATATGAGAGCTGTTAATATGCTGTCTATCAGTGATAGGAGAATAGTTGGTATGCAGTTTAAAAGGGAGATGAGAGCAGTTAGCAAGCTGTGTATCCGGGATATAAGAGTTGTAAGCGTGCTGTCTGTCAGGGATATGAGAGCAGTTAGCGTGCTGTGTATCAGGTATATAAGAGCAGTTAGCATGCTGTGTATTAGGGATAAGCGAGCAGTTAGTATGCTGTGTATCAGTGATATCCGAACAGTTGGTATGCAGTGTAAAAGGGATATGAGAGCAGTTAGCAAGCTGTGTATCTGGGATTATAAGAGCAGTTAGCATGCTGTGTATTGGGAATATGAGAGCTGTTAGCATGCTGTACCAGGGATAGATGAGCAGTTAGTATGTTGTGTGAAAGGTATATGAGAGCAGTTAGCATGCTGCGTATCAGGGATATGAGAGCAGTTAGCATGCTGTGTATCAGGGATATGAGAGCAGTTAGTCTGCTGTTAAAAAGGTATATGAGAGCAGTTAGCATGCTGTGTAAAAGGAATATGAGAGCAGTTAGCATGCTGTGTATCAGGGATATGAGAGCAGTTAGCATGCTGTGTATTAGGGATATGAGAGCAGTTAGTATGCTGTGTATCTGGGATATGAGAGCAGTTAGTATGCTTTTTATCAAGGATATGAGAGCAGTTATTATGCTTTGGATCAGGGATATGAGAGCAGTTAGCATGCTGTGTATCAGGGATATGAGAGCAGATAGTATGCAGTGTCAGAGGGATATGAGAGCAGTTAGCATGCTGTGTCTCAGGGATATGAGAGCAGTTAGCATGCTATGTATCGGGAATGTGAGAGCAGTTAGCATGCTGTACATCAGGGATATAAGAGCAGTGAGCATGCTTTGGATCAGGGATATGAGAGCAGTTATTATGCTTTGGATCAGGGATATGAGAGCAGTCAGCATGCTGTGTATCGTGTATATGAGAGCAGTTAGCATGCTGTGTTACCGGGATATAAGAGCAGTTAGCATGCTGTGTATCAGGGATATGAGAGCAGTTAGTATTCTGCGTAAAAGGGGTATAAGAGCAGTTAGCATGCTGTGTATCAGGGATATTAGAGCAGTTAGCATGCTGTGTAAAAGGGATATGAGACCAGTTAGCATGCGGTGTAAATGTGATATGAGAGCAGTTAGCATGCTGAGCATCAGAGAAATAAGAGCAGTTAGTATGCTTTGTATCAGGGATATGAGAGCATTTATAATGCTTTGGATCAGGGATATTAGAGCCGTTAGCATGCTGTGTATCAGTTATATAAGAGCAGTTAGCATGCTGTGTTACCGGGATATAAGAGCAGTTAGCATGCTGTGAATCAGGGATCTGAGAGCAGTTTGTATGCTGTGTATCAGTGATATGAGAATAGTTGGTATGCAGTTTAAACGGGATATGAGAGCAGTTAGCAAGCTGTGTATCCGTGATATAAGAGCAGTAAGCGTGCTGTCTATCAGGGATATGAGAGCAGTTGGCATGCTGTGTAAAAGGGATATAAGAGCATATAACATGCTTTGTAACAGGGATATGAGAGCAGTTAGCATGCTGTGTATTAGTGATATGAGAGCAGTTAGCATGCTGTGAATCAGGGATATGAGCGCAGTGAGTTTGCTTTGTATCTGTGATATGAGAGCAGTTATGCTTTGGATCTGGGATATGAGAGCAGTTAGCATGCTGTGTTACCAGGATATAAGAGCAGTTAGCATGCTGTGTATCAGGGATATGAGAGCAGTTAGTATGCTGTGTAAAAGGGATATGAGCGCAGTTAGCATGCTCTGTATCAGGTATATAAGAGCAGTTAGCATGCTGTGTATTAGGGATAAGCGAGCAGTTAGTATGCTATGTATCAGTGATATCAGAACAGTTGGTATGCAGTGTGAAAGGGATATGAGAGCAGTTAGCAAGCTGTGTATCCAGGATTATATGAGCAGTTAGCATGCTGTGTACAAGAGATATGAGACCAGTTAGCATGCTGTGTATCACTGATATCAGAGCAGTTAGCATGCTGCGTATCAGGGACACGAGAGCAGTTAGCATGCTGTGTATCTGGAATATGAGAGCAGTTGGAATGCTGCACATCAGTGATAGAAGAGCAGTTAGCATGTTGTGTGAAAGGGATATGAGAGCATTTAGCATGCTGTGTATTGGGGATATGAGAGCAGTTAGCATGTTGTGTATCAGGAATATGAGAGCTGTTAGCATGCTCTACATCAGGGATAGAAGAGCAGTTATCTTGCTGTGTATTGGGGATATGACAGCAGTTAGCATGCTATGTATCGGAAATGTGAGAGCAGTTAGCATGCTGTCCATCAGAGATAGAAGAGCAGTTAGCATGCTGTGTATCGGGTATATGAGAACCGTTAGCATGCTGTGTTACCGGGATATAAGAGCAGTTGGCATGATGTGTAACAGGGATATGAGAGCAGTTAGTATTCTGCGTAAAAGTTGTATGAGAGCAGTTAGCATGCAGTGTATCAGTTATATAAGAGCAGATAGCATGCTGTGTATCAGGGATATTAGAGCAGTTAGCATGCTGTGTAAAAGGGATATGAGACCAGTTAGCATGCGGTGTAAAAGTGATATGAGAGCAGTTAGCATGCTGAGCATCAGAGATATAAGAGCAGTTAGTATGCTTTGTATCAGGTATATAAGAGCAGTTAGCATGCAGTGTATTAGGGATAAGCGCGCAGTTAGTATGCTGTGTATCAGTGATATCCGAACAGTTGGTATGCAGTGTAAAAGGATATGAGAGAAGATAACATGCTTTGTAACAGGGATATGAGAGCAGTTAGCATGCTGTGTATCATGTATATAAGAGCAGTTAGCATGCTGTGTATTAGGGATAAGCGAGCAGTTAGTATGCTGTGTATCAGTGATATCCGAACAGTTGGTATGCAGTGTAAAAGGGATATGAGAGCAGTTAGCAAGCTGTGTATCCGGGATTATAAGAGCAGTTAGCATGCTGTGTATTGGGAATATGAGAGCTGTTAGCATGCTGTACCAGGGATAGATGAGCAGTTAGTATGTTGTGTGAAAGGGATATGAGAGCAGTTAGCATGCTGCGTATCAGGGATATGAGAGCAGTTAGCATGCTGTGTATCAGGGATATGAGAGCAGTTAGTATGCTGTGTAAAAGGGATATGAGAGCAGTTAGCATGCTGTGTATTAGGGATAAGCGAGCAGTTAGTATGCTGTGTATCAGTGATATCAGAACAGTTGGTATGCAGTGTGAAAGGGATATGAGAGCAGTTAGCAAGCTGTGTATCCAGGATTATATGAGCAATTAGCATGCTGTGTACAAGAGATATGAGACCAGTTAGCATGCTGTGTATCAGTGATATCAGAGTAGTTAGCATGCTGCGTATCAGGGATACGAGAGCAGTTAGCATGCTGTGTATCGGGAATATGAGAGCAGTTGGAATGCTGTACATCAGTGATAGAAGAGCAGTTAGCATGTTGTGTGAAAGGGATATGAGAGCAGTTAGCATGCTGTGTATCGGGGATATGAGAGCAGTTAGCATGTTGTGTATCGGGAATATGAGAGCGGTTAGCATGCTCTACATCAGGGATAGAAGAGCAGTTAGCTTGCTGTGTATTGGGGATATGACAGCAGTTAGCATGCTATGTAAAAGGGATATGAGACCAGTTAGCATGCGGTGTAAAAGTGATATGAGAGCAGTTAGCATGCTGAGCATCATAGATATGAGAGCAGTTAGTATGCTTTGTATCAGGTATATAAGAGCAGTTAGCATGCAGTGTATTAGGGATAAGCGCGCAGTTAGTATGCTGTGTATCAGTGATATCCGAACAGTTGGTATGCAGTGTAAAAGGGATATGAGAGCAGATAACATGCTTTGTAACAGGGATATGAGAGCAGTTAGCATGCTGTGTATCATGTATATAAGAGCAGTTAGCATGCTGTGTATTAGGGATAAGCGAGCAGTTAGTATGCTGTGTATCAATGATATCCGAACAGTTGGTATGCAGTGTAAAAGGGATATGAGAGCAGTTAGCAAGCTGTGTATCCGGGATTATAAGAGCAGTTAGCATGCTGTGTATTGGGAATATGAGAGCTGTTAGCATGCTGTACCAGGCATAGATGAGCAGTTAGTATGTTGTGTGAAAGGTATATGAGAGCAGTTAGCATGCTGCGTATCAGGGATATGAGAGCAGTTAGCATGCTGTGTATCAGGCATATGAGAGCAGTTAGTATGCTGTTAAAAAGGGATATGAGAGCAGTTAGCATGCTGTGTAAAAGGAATATGAGAGCAGTTAGCATGCTGTGTATCAGGGATATGAGAGCAGTTAGCATGCTGTGTATTAGGGATATGACAGCAGTTAGCATGCTGTGTATCAGGGATATGAGAGCAGTTAGTATGCTGTGCATCTGGGATATGAGAGCAGTTAGTATGCTTTGTATCAAGGATATAAGAGCAGTTATTATGCTTTGGATCAGGGATATGAGAGCAGTTAGCATGCTGTGCATCGGGGATATGAGAGCAGTTAGCATGCTGTGTATCGGGGATATGAGAGCAGTTAGCATGCTGTGTATCAGGGATATGAGAGCAGTTAGCATGCTGTGTTTCAGTGATATGAGAGCAGTTAGTATGCAGTGTAAGAGGGATATGAGAGCAGTTAGCATGCTGTGTCTCAGGGATATGAGAGCAGTTAGCATGCTATGTATCGGGAATGTGAGAGCAGTTAGCATGCTGTACATCAGGGATAGAAGAGCAGTTAGCATGCTGTGTATCAGGGATATAAGAGCAGTGAGCATGCTTTGGATCAGGGATATGAGAGCAGTTATTACGCTTCGGATCAGGGTTTATGAGAGCAGTTAGCATGCTTTGTATCGGGTATATGAGAGCAGTTAGCATGCTGTGTTACCGGGATATAAGAGCAGTTAGCATGCTGTGTATCAGGGATATGAGAGCAGTTAGTATTCTGCGTAAAAGGGGTATGAAAGCAGTTAGCATGCAGTGTATCAGGTATATAAGAGCAGATAGCATGCTGTTTATCAGGGATATTAGAGCAGTTAGCATGCTGTGTATCAGAGATATAAGAGCAGTTAGTCTGCTTTGTATCAGGGATATGAAAGCAGTTATAACGCTTTGGATGAGGGATATTAGCGCCGTTAGCATGCTGTGTATCGGGGATATAAGAGCAGTTAGCATGCTGTGTTACCGGGATATAAGAGCAGTTAGCATGCTGTGTATCAGGGATATGAGAGCTGTTAATATGCTGTCTATCAGTGACATGAGAATAGTTGGTATGCAGTTTAAAAGGGAGATGAGAGCAGTTAGCAAGCTGTGTATCCGGGATATAAGAGTTGTAAGCGTGCTGTCTGTCAGGGATATGAGAGCAGTTAGCGTGCTGTGTATCAGGTATATAAGAGCAGTTAGCATGCTGTGTATTAGGGATAAGCGAGCAGTTAGTATGCTGTGTATCAGTGATATCCGAACAGTTGGTATGCAGTGTAAAAGGGATATGAGAGCAGTTAGCAAGCTGTGTATCTGGGATTATAAGAGCAGTTAGCATGCTGTGTATTGGGAATATGAGAGCTGTTAGCATGCTGTACCAGGGATAGATGAGCAGTTAGTATGTTGTGTGAAAGGGATATGAGAGCAGTTAGCATGCTGCGTATCAGGGATATGAGAGCAGTTAGCATGCTGTGTATCAGGGATATGAGAGCAGTTAGTCTGCTGTTAAAAAGGTATATGAGAGCAGTTAGCATGCTGTGTAAAAGGAATCTGAGAGCAGTTAGCATGCTGTGTATCAGGGATATGAGAGCAGTTAGCATGCTGTGTATTAGGGATATGAGAGCAGTTAGTATGCTGTGTATCTGGGATATGAAAGCAGTTAGTATGCTTTTTATCAAGGATATGAGAGCAGTTATTATGCTTTGGATCAGGGATATGAGAGCAGTTAGCATGCTGTGTATCAGGGATATGAGAGCAGTTAGTATGCAGTGTCAGAGGGATATGAGAGCAGTTAGCATGCTGTGTCTCAGGGATATGAGAGCAGTTAGCATGCTATGTATCGGGAATGTGAGAGCAGTTAGCATGCTGTACATCAGGGATATAAGAGCAGTGAGCATGCTTTGGATCAGGGATATGAGAGCAGTTATTATGCTTTGGATCAGGGATATGAGAGCAGTCAGCATGCTGTGTATCGTGTATATGAGAGCAGTTAGCATGCTGTGTTACCGGGATATAAGAGCAGTTAGCATGCTGTGTATCAGGGATATGAGAGCAGTTAGTATTCTGCGTAAAAGGGGTATGAGAGCAGTTAGCATGCAGTGTATCAGGTATATAAGAGCAGATAGCATGCTGTGTATCAGGGATATTAGAGCAGTTAGCATGGATCTGTGTATCAGATAGCATGCTGTGTATCAGGGATCTGAGAGCAGTTTGTATGCTGTGTATCAGTGATATGAGAATAGTTGGTATGCAGTTTAAACGGGATATGAGAGCAGTTAGCAAGCTGTGTATCCGTGATATAAGAGCAGTAAGCGTGCTGTCTATCAGGGATATGAGAGCAGTTGGCATGCTGTGTAAAAGGGATATGAGAGCATATAACATGCTTTGTAACAGGGATATGAGAGCAGTTAGCATGCTGTGTATTAGTGATATGAGAGCAGTTAGCATGCTGTGAATCAGGGATATGAGCGCAGTGAGTTTGCTTTGTATCTGTGATATGAGAGCAGTTATGATGTTTTGGATCTGGGATATGAGAGCAGTTAGCATGCTCTGTATCAGTTATATAAGAGCAGTTAGCATGCTGTGTATTAGGGATAAGCGAGCAGTTAGTATGCTATGTATCAGTGATATCAGAACAGTTGGTATGCAGTGTGAAAGGGATATGAGAGCAGTTAGCAAGCTGTGTATCCAGGATTATATGAGCAGTTAGCATGCTGTGTACAAGAGATATGAGACCAGTTAGCATGCTGTGTATCACTGATATCAGAGCAGTTAGCATGCTGCGTATCAGGGACACGAGAGCAGTTAGCATGCTGTGTATCGGGAATATGAGAGCAGTTGGAATGCTGCACATCAGTGATAGAAGAGCAGTTAGCATGTTGTGTGAAAGGGATATGAGAGCATTTAGCATGCTGTGTATTGGGGATATGAGAGCAGTTAGCATGTTGTGTATCAGGAATATGAGAGCTGTTAGCATGCTCTACATCAGGGATAGAAGAGCAGTTAGCTTGCTGTGTATTGGGGATATGACAGCAGTTAGCATGCTATGTATCGGAAATGTGAGAGCAGTTAGCATGCTGTCCATCAGGGATAGAAGAGCAGTTAGCATGCTGTGTATCGGGTATATGAGAACCGTTAGCATGCTGTGTTACCGGGATATAAGAGCAGTTGGCATGATGTGTAACAGGGATATGAGAGCAGTTAGTATTCTGCGTAAAAGTTGTATGAGAGCAGTTAGCATGCAGTGTATCAGTTATATAAGAGCAGATAGCATGCTGTGTATCAGGGATATTAGAGCAGTTAGCATGCTGTGTAAAAGGGATATGAGACCAGTTAGCATGCGGTGTAAAAGTGATATGAGAGCAGTTAGCATGCTGAGCATCAGAGATATAAGAGCAGTTAGTATGCTTTGTATCAGGTATATAAGAGCAGTTAGCATGCAGTGTATTAGGGATAAGCGCGCAGTTAGTATGCTGTGTATCAGTGATATCCGAACAGTTGGTATGCAGTGTAAAAGGGATATGAGAGCAGATAACATGCTTCGTAACAGGGATATGAGAGCAGTTAGCATGCTGTGTATCATGTATATAAGAACAGTTAGCATGCTGTGTATTAGGGATAAGCGTGCAGTTAGTATGCTGTGTATCAGTGATATCCGAACAGTTGGTATGCAGTGTAAAAGGGATATGAGAGCAGTTAGCAAGCTGTGTATCCGGGATTATAAGAGCAGTTAGCATGCTGTGTATTGGGAATATGAGAGCTGTTAGCATGCTGTACCAGGCATTAATGAGCAGTTAGTATGTTGTGTGAAAGAGATATGAGAGCAGTTAGCATGCTGCGTATCAGGGATATGAGAGCAGTTAGCATGCTGTGTATCAGGGATATGAGAGCAGTTAGTATGCTGTTAAAAAGGGATATGAGAGCAGTTAGCATGCTGTGTAAAAGGAATATGAGAGCAGTTAGCATGCTGTGTATCAGGGATATGAGAGCAGTTAGCATGCTGTGTATTAGGGATATGAGAGCAGTTAGTATGCTGTGTATCTGGGATATGAGAGCAGTTAGTATGCTTTTTATCAAGGATATGAGCGCAGTTATTATGCTTTGGATCAGGGATATGAGAGCAGTTAGCATGCTGTGTATCAGGGATATGAGAGCAGTTAGTATGCATTGTCAGAGGGATATGAGAGCAGTTAGCATGCTGTGTCTCAGGGATATGAGAGCAGTTAGCATGCTATGTATCGGGAATGTGAGAGCAGTTAGCATGCTGTACATCAGGGATTTAAGAGCAGTGAGCATGCTTTGGATCAGGGATATGAGAGCAGTTATTATGCTTTGGATCAGGGATATGAGAGCAGTCAGCATGCTGTGTATCGTGTATATGAGAGCAGTTAGCATGCTGTGTTACCGGGATATAAGAGCAGTTAGCATGCTGTGTATCAGGGATATGAGAGCAGTTAGTATTCTGCGTAAAAGGGGTATGAGAGCAGTTAGCATGCAGTGTATCAGGTATATAAGAGCAGATAGCATGCTGTGTATCAGGGATATTAGAGCAGTTAGCATGCTGTGTAAAAGGGATATGAGACCAGTTAGCATGCGATGTAAATGTGATATGAGAGCAGTTAGCATGCTGAGCATCAGAGAAATAAGAGCAGTTAGTATGCTTTGTATCAGGGATATGAGAGCATTTATAATGCTTTGGATCAGGGATATTAGAGCCGTTAGCATGCTTGTATCAGTTATATAAGAGCAGTTAGCATGCTGTGTTACCGGGATATAAGAGCAGTTAGCAAGCTGTGTATCAGGGATATGAGAGCAGTTTGTATGCTGTGTATCAGTGATATGAGAATAGTTGGTATGCAGTTTAAACGGGATATGAGAGCAGTTAGCAAGCTGTGTATCCGTGATATAAGAGCAGTAAGCGTGCTGTCTATCAGGGATATGAGAGCAGTTGGCATGCTGTGTAAAAGGGATATGAGAGCATATAACATGCTTTGTAACAGGGATATGAGAGCAGTTAGCATGCTGTGTATTAGTGATATGAGAGCAGTTAGCATGCTGTGAATCAGGGATATGAGCGCAGTGAGTTTGCTTTGTATCTGTGATATGAGAGCAGTTATGCTTTGGATCTGGGATATGAGAGCAGTTAGCATGCTGTGTTACCAGGATATAAGAGCAGTTAGCATGCTGTGTATCAGGGATATGAGAGCAGTTAGTATGCTGTGTAAAAGGGATATGAGAGCAGTTAGCATGCTCTGTATCAGGTATATAAGAGCAGTTAGCATGCTGTGTATTAGGGGTAAGCGAGCAGTTAGTATGCTGTGTATCAGTGATATCAGAACAGTTGGTATGCAGTGTGAAAGGGATACGAGAGCAGTTAGCAAGCTGTGTATCCAGGATTATATGAGCAGTTAGCATGCTGTGTAGAAGAGATATGAGACCAGTTAGCATGCTGTGTATCAGTGATATCAGAGCAGTTAGCATGCTGCGTATCAGGGATACGAGAGCAGTTAGCATGCTGTGTATCGGGAATATGAGAGCAGTTTGAATGCTGCACATCAGTGATAGAAGAGCAGTTAGCATGTTGTGTGAAAGGGATATGAGAGCAGTTAGCATGCTGTGTATTGGGGATATGAGAGCAGTTAGCATGTTGTGTATCAGGAATATGAGAGCTGTTAGCATGCTCTACATCAGGGATAGAAGAGCAGTTAGCTTGCTGTGTATTGGGGATATGACAGCAGTTAGCATGCTATGTATCGGAAATGTGAGAGCAGTTAGCATGCTGTCCATCAGGGATAGAAGAGCAGTTAGCATGCTGTGTATCGGTTATATGAGAACCGTTAGCATGCTGTGTTACCGGGATATAAGAGCAGTTGGCATGATGTGTAACAGGGATATGAGAGCAGTTAGTATTCTGCGTAAAAGTTGTATGAGAGCAGTTAGCATGCAGTGTATCAGTTATATAAGAGCAGATAGCATGCTGTGTATCAGGGATATTAGAGCAGTTAGCATGCTGTGTAAAAGGGATATGAGACCAGTTAGCATGCGGTGTAAAAGTGATATGAGAGCAGTTAGCATGCTGAGCATCAGAGATATAAGAGCAGTTAGTATGCTTTGTATCAGGTATATAAGAGCAGTTAGCATGCAGTGTATTAGGGATAAGCGCGCAGTTAGTATGCTGTGTATCAGTGATATCCGAACAGTTGGTATGCAGTGTAAAAGGATATGAGAGAAGATAACATGCTTTGTAACAGGGATATGAGAGCAGTTAGCATGCTGTGTATCATGTATATAAGAGCAGTTAGCATGCTGTGTATTAGGGATAAGCGAGCAGTTAGTATGCTGTGTATCAGTGATATCCGAACAGTTGGTATGCAGTGTAAAAGGGATATGAGAGCAGTTAGCAAGCTGTGTATTCGGGATTATAAGAGCAGTTAGCATGCTGTGTATTGGGAATATGAGAGCTGTTAGCATGCTGTACCAGGGATAGATGAGCAGTTAGTATGTTGTGTGAAAGGTATATGAGAGCAGTTAGCATGCTGCGTATCAGGGATATGAGAGCAGTTAGCATGCTGTGTATCAGGGATATGAGAGCAGTTAGCATGCTGTGTATTAGGGATATGATAGCAGTTAGCATGCTGTGTATCAGGGATATAACCGCAGTTAGCATGTTGTGTATAAGGGATATGAGAGCAGTTAGCATGCTGTGTATCAGGGATATGAGAGCAGTTAGTATGCTGTGTATCTGGGATATGAGAGCAGTTAGTATGCTTTGTATCAAGGATATGAGAGCAGTTATTATGCTTTGGATCAGGGATATGAGAGCAGTTAGCATGCTGTGTATCGGGGATATGAGAGCAGTTAGCATGCTGTGTATCAGGGATATGAGAGCAGTTAGCATGGTGTGTTTCAGGGATATGAGAGCAGTTAGTATGCAGTGTAAGAGGGATATGAGAGCAGTTAGCATGCTGTGTCTCAGGGATATGAGAGCAGTTAGCATGCTATGTATCGGGAATGTGAGAGCAGTTAGCATGCTGTACATCAGGGATATAAGAGCAGTTAGCATGCTGTGTATCAGGGATATATGAGCAGTGAGCATGCTTTGGATCAGGGATATGAGAGCAGTTATTACGTTTCGGATCAGTGTTTATGAGAGCAGTTAGCATGCTTTATATCGGGTATATGAGAGCAGTTAGCATGCTGTGTTACCGGGATATAAGAGCAGTTAGCATGCTGTGTATCCGGGATATGAGAGCAGTTAGTATTCTGCGTAAAAGGGGTATGAAAGCAGTTAGCATGCAGTGTATCAGGTATATAAGAGCAGATAGCATGCTGTGTATCAGGGATATTAGAGCAGTTAGCATGCTGTGTATCAGAGATATAAGAGCAGTTAGTATGCTTTGTATCAGGGATATGAAAGCAGTTATAACGCTTTGGATGAGGAATATTAGAGCCGTTAGCATGCTGTGTATCGGGGATATAAGAGCAGTTAGCATGCTGTGTTACCGGGATATAAGAGCAGTTAGCATGCTGTGTATCAGGGATATGAGAGCTGTTAATATGCTGTCTATCAGTGATATGAGAATAGTTGGTATGCAGTTTAAAAGGGAGATGAGAGCATTTAGCAAGCTGTGTATCCGGGATATAAGAGTTGTAATCGTGCTGTCTGTCAGGGATATGAGAGCAGTTAGCGTGCTGTGTATCAGGGATATAAGAGCAGTTAGCATGCTGTGTATTAGGGATAAGCGAGCAGTTAGTATGCTGTGTATCAGTGATATCCGAACAGTTGGTATGCAGTGGAAAAGGGATATGAGAGCAGTTAGCAAGCTGTGTATCCGGGATTATAAGAGCAGTTAGCATGCTGTGTATTGGGAATATGAGAGCTGTTAGCATGCTGTACCAGGGATAGATGAGCAGTTAGTATGTTGTGTGAAAGGGATATGAGAGCAGTTAGCATGCTGCGTATCAGGGATATGAGAGCAGTTAGCATGCTGTGTATCAGGGATATGAGAGCAGTTAGTATGCTGTTAAAAAGGGATATGAGAGCAGTTAGCATGCTGTGTATCAGGGATATGAGAGCAGTTAGTATGCTGTGTAAAAGGGATATGAGAGCAGTTAGCATGCTGTGTATTAGGGATAAGCGAGCAGTTAGTATGCTGTGTATCAGTGATATCAGAACAGTTGGTATGCAGTGTGAAAGGGATATGAGAGCAGTTAGCAAGCTGTGTATCCAGGATTATATGAGCAATTAGCATGCTGTGTACAAGAGATATGAGACCAGTTAGCATGCTGTGTATCAGTGATATCAGAGTAGTTAGCATGCTGCGTATCAGGGATACGAGAGCAGTTAGCATGCTGTGTATCGGGAATATGAGAGCAGTTGGAATGCTGTACATCAGTGATAGAAGAGCAGTTAGCATGTTGTGTGAAAGGGATATGAGAGCAGTTATCATGCTGTGTATCGGGGATATGAGAGCAGTTAGCATGTTGTGTATCGGGAATATGAGAGCGGTTAGCATGCTCTACAACAGGGATAGAAGAGCAGTTAGCTTGCTGTGTATTGGGGATATGACAGCAGTTAGCATGCTATGTAAAAGGGATAAGAGACCAGTTAGCATGCGGTGTAAAAGTGATATGAGAGCAGTTAGCATGCTGAGCATCATAGATATGAGAGCAGTTAGTATGCTTTGTATCAGGTATATAAGAGCAGTTAGCATGCAGTGTATTAGGGATAAGCGCGCAGTTAGTATGCTGTGTATCAGTGATATCCGAACAGTTGGTATGCAGTGTAAAAGGGATATGAGAGCAGATAACATGCTTTGTAACAGGGATATGAGAGCAGTTAGCATGCTGTGTATCATGTATATAAGAGCAGTTAGCATGCTGTGTATTAGGGATAAGCGAGCAGTTAGTATGCTGTGTATCAATGATATCCGAACAGTTGGTATGCAGTGTAAAAGGGATATGAGAGCAGTTAGCAAGCTGTGTATCCGGGATTATAAGAGCAGTTAACATGCTGTGTATTGGGAATATGAGAGCTGTTAGCATGCTGTACCAGGCATAGATGAGCAGTTAGTATGTTGTGTGAAAGAGATATGAGAGCAGTTAGCATGCTGCGTATCAGGGATATGAGAGCAGTTAGCATGCTGTGTATCAGGGATATGAGAGCAGTTAGTATGCTATTAAAAAGGGATATGAGAGCAGTTAGCATGCTGTGTAAAAGGAATATGAGAGCAGTTAGCATGCTGTGTATCAGGGATATGAGAGCAGTTAGCATGCTGTGTATTAGGGATATGACAGCAGTTAGCATGCTGTGTATCAGCGATATAACCGCAGTTAGCATGTTGTGTATAAGGGATATGAGAGCAGTTAGCATGCTGTGTATCAGGGATATGAGAGCAGTTAGTATGCTGTGCATCTGGGATATGAGAGCAGTTAGTATGCTTTGTATCAAGGATATAAGAGCAGTTACTATGCTTTGGATCAGGGATATGAGAGCAGTTAGCATGCTGTGCATCGGGGATATGAGAGCAGTTAGCATGCTGTGTTTCAGGGATATGAGAGCAGTTAGTATGCAGTGTAAGAGGGATATGAGAGCAGTTAGCATGCTGTGTCTCAGGGATATGAGAGCATTTAGCATGCTATGTATCGGGAATGTGAGAGCAGTTAGCATGCTGTACATCAGGGATAGAAGAGCAGTTAGCATGCTGTGTATCAGGGATATAAGAGCAGTGAGCATGCTTTGGATCAGGGATATGAGAGCAGTTATTACGCTTCGGATCAGGGTTTATGAGAGCAGTTAGCATGCTTTGTATCGGGTATATGAGAGCAGTTAGCATGCTGTGTTACCGGGATATAACAGCAGTTAGCATGCTGTGTATCAGGGATATGAGAGCAGTTAGTATTCTGTGTAAAAGGGGTATGAAAGCAGTTAGCATGCAGTGTATCAGGTATATAAGAGCAGATAGCATGCTGTGTATCAGGGATATTAGAGCAGTTAGCATGCTGTGTATCAGAGATATAAGAGCAGTTAGTCTGCTTTGTATCAGGGATATGAAAGCAGTTATAACGCTTTGGATGAGGGATATTAGAGCCGTTAGCATGCTGTGTATCGGGGATATAAGAGCAGTTAGCATGCTGTGTTACCGGGATATAAGAGCAGTTAGCATGCTGTGTATCAGGGATATGAGAGCTGTTAATATGCTGTCTGTCAGTGATATGAGAATAGTTGGTATGCAGTTTAAAAGGGAGATGAGAGCAGTTAGCAAGCTGTGTATCCGGGATATAAGAGTTGTAAGCGTGCTTTCTGTCAGGGATATGAGAGCAGTTAGCGTGCTGTGTATCAGGTATATAAGAGCAGTTAGCATGCTGTGTATTAGGGATAAGTGAGCAGTTAGTATGCTGTGTATCAGTGATATCCGAACAGTTGTTATGCAGTGTAAAAGGGATATGAGAGCAGTTAGCAAGCTGTGTATCCGGGATTATAAGAGCAGTTAGCATGCTGTGTATTGGGAATATGAGAGCTGTTAGCATGCTGTACCAGGGATAGATGAGCAGTTAGTATGTTGTGTGAAAGGTATATGAGAGCAGTTAGCATGCTGCGTATCAGGGATATGAGAGCAGTTAGCATGCTGTGTATCAGGGATATGAGAGCAGTTAGTATGCTGTTAAAAAGGTATATGAGAGCAGTTAGCATGCTGTGTAAAAGGAATATGAGAGCAGTTAGCATGCTGTGTATCAGGGATATGAGAGCAGTTAGCATGCTGTGTATTATGGATATGAGAGCAGTTAGTATGCTGTGTATCTGGGATATGAGAGCAGTTAGTATGCTTTTTATCAAGGATATGAGAGCAGTTATTATGCTTTGGATCAGGGATATGAGAGCAGTTAGCATGCTGTGTATCAGGGATATGAGAGCAGTTAGTATGCAGTGTCAGAGGGATTTGAGAGCAGTTAGCATGCTGTGTCTCAGGGATATGAGAGCAGTTAGCATGCTATGTATCGGGAATGTGAGAGCAGTTAGCATGCTCTACATCAGGGATATAAGAGCAGTGAGCATGCTTTGGATCAGGGATATGAGAGCAGTTATTATGCTTTGGATCAGGGATATGAGAGCAGTCAGCATGCTGTGTATCGTGTATATGAGAGCAGTTAGCATGCTGTGTTACCGGGATATAAGAGCAGTTAGCATGCTGTGTATCAGGGATATGAGAGCAGTTAGTATTCTGCGTAAAAGGGGTATGAGAGCAGTTAGCATGCAGTGTATCAGGTATATAAGAGCAGATAGCATGCTGTGTATCAGGGATATTAGAGCAGTTAGCATGCTGTGTAAAAGGGATATGAGACCAGTTAGCATGCGGTGTAAATGTGATATGAGAGCAGTTAGCATGCTGAGCATCAGAGAAATAAGAGCAGTTAGTATGCTTTGTATCAGGGATATGAGAGCATTTATAATGCTTTGGATCAGGGATATTAGAGCCGTTAGCATGCTTGTATCAGTTATACAACAGCAGTTAGCATGCTGTGTTACCGGGATATAAGAGCAGTTAGCATGCTGTGCATCAGGGATATGAGAGCAGTTTTTATGCTGTGTATCAGTGATATGAGAATAGTTGGTATGCAATTTAAACGGGATATGAGAGCAGTTAGCAAGCTGTGTATCCGTGATATAAGAGCAGTAAGCGTTCTGTCTATCAGGGATATGAGAGCAGTTGGCATGCTGTGTAAAAGGGATATGAGAGCATATAACATGCTTTGTAACAGGGATATGAGAGCAGTTAGCATGCTGTGTATTAGTGATATGAGAGCAGTTAGCATGCTGTGAATCAGGGATATGAGCGCAGTGAGTTTGCTTTGTATCTGTGATATGAGAGCAGTTATGCTTTGGATCTGGGATATGAGAGCAGTTAGCATGCTGTGTTACCAGGATATAAGAGCAGTTAGCATGCTGTGTATCAGGGATATGAGAGCAGTTAGTATGCTGTGTAAAAGGGATATGAGAGCAGTTAGCATGCTCTGTATCAGGTATATAAGAGCAGTTAGCATGCTGTGTATTAGGGATAAGCGAGCAGTTAGTATGCTGTGTATCAGTGATATCAGAACAGTTGGTATGCAGTGTGAAAGGGATATGAGAGCAATTAGCAAGCTGTGTATCCAGGATTATATGAGCAGTTAGCATGCTGTGTAGAAGAGATATGAGACCAGTTAGCATGCTGTGTATCAGTGATATCAGAGCAGTTAGCATGCTGCGTATCAGGGACACGAGAGCAGTTAGCATGCTGTGTATCGGGAATATGAGAGCAGTTGGAATGCTGCACATCAGTGATAGAAGAGCAGTTAGCATGTTGTGTGAAAGGGATATGAGAGCAGTTAGCATGCTGTGTATTGGGGATATGAGAGCAGTTAGCATGTTGTGTATCAGGAATATGAGAGCTGTTAGCATGCTCTACATCAGGGATAGAAGAGCAGTTAGCTTGCTGTGTATTGGGGATATGACAGCAGTTAGCATGCTATGTATAGGAAATGTGAGAGCAGTTAGCATGCTGTCCATCAGGGATAGAAGAGCAGTTAGCATGCTGTGTATCGGGTATATGAGAACCGTTAGCATGCTGTGTTACCGGGATATAAGAGCAGTTGGCATGATGTGTAACAGGGATATGAGAGCAGTTAGTATTCTGCGTAAAAGTTGTATGAGAGCAGTTAGCATGCAGTGTTTCAGTTATATAAGAGCAGATAGCATGCTGTGTATCAGGGATATTAGAGCAGTTAGCATGCTGTGTAAAAGGGATATGAGACCAGTTAGCATGCGGTGTAAAAGTGATATGAGAGCAGTTAGCATGCTGAGCATCAGAGATATAAGAGCAGTTAGTATGCTTTGTATCAGGTATATAAGAGCAGTTAGCATGCAGTGTATTAGGGATAAGCGCGCAGTTAGTATGCTGTGTATCAGTGATATCCGAACAGTTGGTATGCAGTGTAAAAGGATATGAGAGAAGATAACATGCTTTGTAACAGGGATATGAGAGCAGTTAGCATGCTGTGTATCATGTATATAAGAGCAGTTAGCATGCCGTGTATTAGGGATAAGCGAGCAGTTAGTATGCTGTGTATCAGTGATATCCGAACAGTTGGTATGCAGTGTAAAAGGGATATGAGAGCAGTTAGCAAGCTGTGTATCCGGGATTATAAGAGCAGTTAGCATGCTGTGTATTGGGAATATGAGAGCTGTTAGCATGCTGTACCAGGCATAGATGAGCAGTTAGTATGTTGTGTGAAAGAGATATGAGAGCAGTTAGCATGCTGTGTATTAGGGATATGATAGCAGTTAGCATGCTGTGTATCAGGGATATAACCGCAGTTAGCATGTTGTGTATAAGGGATATGAGAGCAGTTAGCATGCTGTGTATCAGGGATATGAGAGCAGTTAGTATGCTGTGTATCTGGGATATGAGAGCAGTTAGTATGCTTTGTATCAAGGATATGAGAGCAGTTATTATGCTTTGGATCAGGGATATGAGGGCAGTTAGCATGCTGTGTATCGGGGATATGAGAGCAGTTAGCATGCTGTGTATCAGGGATATGAGAGCAGTTAGCATGGTGTGTTTCAGGGATATGAGAGCAGTTAGTATGCAGTGTAAGAGGGATATGAGAGCAGTTAGCATGCTGTGTCTCAGGGATATGAGAGCAGTTAGCATGCTATGTATCGGGAATGTGAGAGCAGTTAGCATGCTGTACATCAGGGATAGAAGAGCAGTTAGCATGCTGTGTATCAGGGATATATGAGCAGTGAGCATGCTTTGGATCAGGGATATGAGAGCAGTTATTACGCTTCGGATCAGTGTTTATGAGAGCAGTTAGCATGCTTTATATCGGGTATATGAGAGCAGTTAGCATGCTGTGTTACCGGGATATAAGAGCAGTTAGTATTCTGCGTAAAAGGGGTATGAAAGCAGTTAGCATGCCGTGTATCAGGTATATAAGAGCAGATAGCATGCTGTGTATCAGGGATATTAGAGCAGTTAGCATGCTGTGTATCAGATATATAAGAGCAGTTAGTATGCTTTGTATCAGGGATATGAAAGCAGTTATAACGCTTTGGATGAGGAATATTAGAGCCGTTAGCATGCTGTGTATCGGGGATATAAGAGCAGTTAGCATGCTGTGTTACCGGGATATAAGAGCAGTTAGCATGCTGTGTATCAGGGATATGAGAGCTGTTAATATGCTGTCTATCAGTGATATGAGAATAGTTGGTATGCAGTTTAAAAGGGAGATGAGAGCATTTAGCAAGCTGTGTATCCGGGATATAAGAGTTGTAATCGTGCTGTCTGTCAGGGATATGAGAGCAGTTAGCGTGCTGTGTATCAGGTATATAAGAGCAGTTAGCATGCTGTGTATTAGGGATAAGCGAGCAGTTAGTATGCTGTGTATCAGTGATATCTGAACAGTTGGTATGCAGTGTAAAAGGGATATGAGAGCAGTTAGCAAGCAGTGTATCCGGGATTATAAGAGCAGTTAGCATGCTGTGTATTGGGAATATGAGAGCTGTTAGCATGCTGTACCAGGGATAGATGAGCAGTTAGTATGTTGTGTGAAAGGGATATGAGAGCAGTTAGCATGCTGCGTATCAGGGATATGAGAGCAGTTAGCATGCTGTGTATCAGGGATATGAGAGCAGTTAGTATGCTGTTAAAAAGGTATATGAGAGCAGTTAGCATGCTGTGCAAAAGGAATATGAGAGCAGTTAGCATGCTGTGTATCAGGGATATTACAGCAGTTAGCATGCTGTGTATCAGGGATAAACCGCAGTTGGCATGTTGTGTGCAAGGGATATGAGATCATTTAGCATGCTGTGTATCAGGGATATGAGAGCAGTTAGTATGCTGTGTATCTGGGATATGAGAGCAGTTAGTATGCTTTGTATCAAGGATATGAGAGCAGTTATTATGCTTTGGATCAGGGATATGAGAGCAGTTAGCATGCTGTGTATCAGGGATATGAGAGCAGTTAGCATTCTGTGTATCAGGGATATGAGAGCAGTTAGTATGCAGTTTAAGAGGGATATGAGAGCAGTTAGCATGCTGTGTCTCAGGGATATGAGAGCAGTTAGCATGCTATGTATCGGGAATGTGAGAGCAGTTAGCACGCTGTACATCAGGGATAGAAAAGCAGTTAGCATGCTGTGTATCCGTGATATAAGAGCTGTGAGCATGGTTTGGATCAGGGATATGAGAGCAGTTATTACGCTTAGGATCAGGGTTATGAGAGCAGTTAGCATGCTTTGTATCGGGTATATGAGAGCAGTTAGCATGCTGTGTTACCGGGATATAAGAGCAGTTAGCATGCTGTGTATCAGGGATATGAGCGCAGTTAGTATTCTGCGTAAAAGGGGTATGAAAGCAGTTAGCGTGCAGTGTATCAGTTTTATAAGAGCAGATAGCATGCTGTGTATCAGGGATATTAGAGCAGTTAGCATGCTGTGTATCAGAGATATAAGAGCAGTTAGTATGCTTTGTATCAGGGATATGAAAGCAGTTATAATGGTTTGGATCAGGGATATGAGAGCCGTTAGCATGCTGTGTATCGGGGATATAAGAGCAGTTAGCATGCTGTGTTACCGGCTTATTAGAGCAGTTAGCATGCTGTGCATAAGGGATATGAGAGCAGTTAGTATGCTGTGTATCAGTGATATGTGAATAGTTGGTATGCAGTGTAAAAGGGATATGAGCGCAGTTATCAAGCTGTGTATCTGGGATATAAGAGCAGTAAGCGTGCTGTCCATCAGGGATATGAGAGCAGTTAGCATGCTGTGTATCAAAGATATGAGAGCAGTTAGCATGCTGTGAATCAGGGATATGATTGCAGTTAGTTTGCTTTGTATCTGTGATATGAGAGCAGTTATGCTTTGGATCTGGGATATGAGAGCAGTTAGCATGCCGTATATCGGGCATATGAGAGCAGTTAGCACGCTGTGTTACCAGCATATAAGAGCAGTTAGCATGCTGTGTATCAGTGATATGAGAGCCATTAGTATGCTGTGTAATAGGGATATGAGAGCAGTTAGCATGCTGTGTATCAGGTATATAAGAGCAGTTAGCATGCTGTGTATTAGGGATAAGCGAGCAGTTAGTATGCTGTGTATCAGTGATATCCGAACAGTTGGTATGCAGTGTAAAAGGGATATGAGAGCAGTTAGCAAGCTGTGTATTCGGGATATGAGAGCAGTAAGCATGCTGTGTATTCGGGATATGACAGCAGTTAGCATGCTGTGTATCAGGGATATAACCGCAGTTAGCATGTTGTTTATAAGGGATATGAGAGCAGTTAGCATGCTGTGTATCAGGGATATGAGAGCAGTTAGTATGCTGTGTATCTGGGATATGAGAGCAGTTAGTATGCTTTGTATCAAGGATATGAGAGCAGTTATTATGCTTTGGATCAGGGATATGTGAGAAGTTAGCATGCTGTGTATCGGGGATATGAGAGCAGTTAGAATGCTGTGTATCAGAGATATGAGAGCAGTTAGCATGCTGTGTATCAGGGATATGAGAGCAGTTAGTATGCAGTGTAAGAGGGATATGAGAGCAGTTAGCATGCTGTGTCTCAGGGATATGAGAGCAGTTAGCATGCTATGTATCGGGAATGTGAGAGCAGTTAGCCTGCTGTACATCAGGGGTAGAAGAGCAGTTAGCATTCTGTGCATCAGGGTTATAAGAGCAGTGAGCATGCTTTGGAGCAGGGATGAGAGAGCAGTTATTACGCTTCGGATCAGGGATATGAGAGCAGTTAGCATGCTTTGTATCGGGTATACTAGAGCAGTTAGCATGCTGTGTTACCGGGATATAAGAGCAGTTAGCATGCTGTGTATCAGGGATATGAGAGCAGTTAATATTCTGCATAAACGGGGTATGAAAGCAGTTAGCATGCAGTGTATCAGGTATTTAAGAGCAGATAGCATGCTGTGTATCAGGGATATTATAGCAGTTAGCATGCTGTGTATTAGAGATATAAGAGCAGTTAGTATGCTTTGTATCAGGGATATGAAAGCAGTTATAATGCTTTGGATCAGGGATATGAGAGCCGTTAGCCTGCTGTGCATCGGGGATATAAGAGCAGTTAGCATGCTGTGTTACCGGCTTATTAGAGCAGTTAGCATGCTGCGCATAAGGGATATGAGAGCAGTTAGTTTGCTGTGTATCAGTGATATGTGAATAGTTGGTATGCAGTGTAAAAGGGATATGAGCGCAGTTAGCAAGCTGTGTATCTGGGATATAAGAGCAGTAAGCGTGCTGTCTATCAGGGATATGAGAGCAGTTAGAATGCTGTGTATCAAAGATATGAAAGCAGTTAGCATGCTGTGAATCAGGGATATGAGCGCAGTTAGTTTGCTTTGTATCTGTGATATGAGAGCAGTTATGCTTTGGATCAGGGATATGAGAGCAGTTAGCATGCCGTATATCGGGCATATGAGAGCAGTTAGCATGCTGTGTTAACAGGATATAAGAGCAGTTAGCATGCTGTGTATCAGGGATACGAGAGCCGTTAGTAAGCTGTGTAAAAGTCATATGAGAGCAGTTAGCATGCTGTGTATCAGGTACATAAGAGCAGTTAGCATGCTGTGTATTAGGGATAAGCGAGCAGTTAGTATGCTGTGTATTAGTGATATCCGAACAGTTGTTATGCAGTCTAAAAGGGATATGAGAGCAGTTAGCAAGCTGTGTATCCGGGATATGAGAGCAGTAAGCATGCTGTGTAGTGGGATATGACAGCAGTTAGCATGCTGTGTATCAGGGATATAACCGCAGTTAGCATGTTGTTTATAAGGGATATGAGAGCAGTTAGCATGCTGTGTATCAGGGATATGAGAGCAGTTAGTATGCTGTGTACCTGGGTTATGAGAGCAGTTAGCATGCTGTGTATCAGGGATATGAGAGCAGTTAATATGCTTTGGATCAGGGATATGAGAGAAGTTAGCCTGCTGTGTATCGGGGATATGAGAGCAGTTAGAATGCTGTGTATCAGGGATATGAGAGCAGTTAGCATGCTGTGTATCAGGGATATGAGAGCAGTTAGTATGCAGTGTAAGAGGAATATGAGAGCAGTTAGCATGCTGTGTCTCAGGGATATGAGAGCAGTTAGCATTCTATGTATCGGGAATGTGAGAGCAGTTAGCATGCTGTACATCAGGGACAGAAGAGCAGTTAGCATGCTGTGTATCAGGGATATAAGAGCTGTGAGCATGCTTTGGATCAGGGATATGAGAGCAGTTATTACGCTTCGAATCTGGGATATGAGATCAGTTAGCATGCTTTGTATCGGGTATATGAGAGCAGTTAGCATGCTGTGTTACCAGGGATATAAGAGCAGTTAGCATGCTGTGTTACCGGGATATGAGAGCAGTTAGTATTCTGCATAAAAGGGGTATGAAAGCAGTTAGCATGCTGTGTATCAGGTATATAAGAGCAGATAGCATGCTGTGTATCAGGGATATTAGAGCAGTTAGCATGCTGTGTATCAGAGATATAAGAGCAGTTAGTATGCTTTGCATCAGGGATATGAGAGCAGTTATAACGCTTTGGATCAGGGATATTAGAGCCGTTAGCATGCTGTGTATCGGGGATATAAGATCAGTTAGCATGCTGTGTTACCGTGATATAAGAGCAGTTAGCATGCTGTGTATCAGGGATATGAGAGCAGTTAATATGCTGTGTATCAGTGATATGAGAATAGTTGGTATGCAGTTTAAAAGGGAGATGAGAGCAGTTAGCAAGCTGAGTATCCGGGATATAAGAGCAGTTAGCATGCTGTGTATCAGGTATATAAGAGCAGTTAGCATGCTGTGTATTAGGGATAAGCGAGCAGTTAGTATGCTGAGTATCAGTGATATCCGAACAGTTGGTGTGCAGTGTAAAAGGGATATGAGAGCAGTTAGCAAGCTGTGTATCTGGGATTATAAGAGCAGTTAGCATGCTGTGTATTGGGAATATGAGAGCTGTTAGCGTGCTGTACCAGGCATTGATGAGCAGTTAGTATGTTGTGTGAAAGGGATATGAGAGCAGTTAGCATGCTGCGTATCAGGGATATGAGAGCAGTTAGCATGCTTTGTATCAGGGATATGAGAGCAGTTAGTATGCTGTTAAAAAGGGATATGAGAGCAGTTAGCATGCTGTGTAAAAGGAATATGAGAGCAGTTAGCATGCTGTGTATCAGGGATATGAGAGCAGTTAGCATGCTGTGTATTAAGGATATGACAGCATTTAGCATGCTGTGTATCAGGGATATAACCGCAGTTAGCATGTTGTGTATAAGGGATATGAGAGCAGTTAGCATGCTATGTAACAGGGATATGAGAGCAGTTAGTATGCTGTGTATCTGGGATATGAGAGCAGTTATTATGCTTTGGAACAGGGATATGAGAGCAGTTAGCATGCTGTGTATCGGGGATATGACAGCAGTTAGCATGCTCTGTATCAGGGATATGAGAGCAGTTAGCATGCTGTGTATCAGGGATATGAGAGCAGTTAGTATGCAATGTAAGAGGGATATGAGAGCAGTTAGCATGCTGTGTCTCAGGGATATGAGAGCAGTTAGCATGCTATGTATCGGGAATGTGAGAGCAGTTAGCATGCTGTACATCAGGGATAGAAGAGCAGTTAGCATGCTGTGTATCAGGGATATAAGAGCAGTGAGCATGCTTTGGATCAGGGATATGATAGCAGTTATTACGCTTCGGATCAGGGTTATGAGAGCAGTTAGCATGCTTTGTATCGGGTATATGAGAGCAGTTAGCATGCTGTGTTACCGGGATATAAGAGCAGTTAGCATGCTGTGTATCAGGGATAAGCGAGCAGTTAGTATGCTGTGTATCAGTGATATCCGAACAGTTGGTATGCAGTGTAAAAGGGATATGAGAGCAGTTAGCAAGCTGTGTATCCGGGATATGAGAGCAGTTAGCATGGTGTGTACCAGGTATATAAGAGCAGTTAGCATGCTGTGTATTGGGGATAAGCGAGCAGTTAGTATGCTGTGTATCAGTGATATCCGAACAGTTGGTATGCAGTGTAAAATGGATATGAGAGCAGTTAGCAAGCTGTGTATCCGGGATTATAAGAGCAGTTAGCATGCTGTGTATTGGGAATATGAGAGCTGTTAGCATGCTGTACCAGGGATAGATGAGCAGTTAGTATGTTGTGTGAAATGGATATGAGAGCAGTTAGCATGCTGCGTATCAGGGATATGAGAGCAGTTAGCATGCTGTGTATCAGGGATATGAGAGCAGTTAGCATGCTGTGTATTAGGGATATGAGAGCAGTTAGCATGCTGTGTATCAGGGATATAACCGCAGTTAGCATGTTGTGTATAAGGGATATGAGAGCAGTTAGCATGCTGTGTATCAGGGATATGACAGCAGTTAGTATGCTGTGTATCTGGGATATGAGAGCAGTTAGTATGCTTTGTATCAAGGATATGAGAGCAGTTATTATGCTTTGGATCAGGGATATGAGAGCAGTTAGCAAGCTGTGTATCTGGGATTATAAGAGCAGTTAGCATGCTGTGTATTGGGAATATGAGAGCTGTTAGCGTGCTGTACCAGGGATAGATGAGCAGTTAGTATGTTGTGTGAAAGGGTTATGAGAGCAGTTAGCATGCTGCGTATCAGGGATATGAGAGCAGTTAGCGTGCTTTGTATCAGGGATATGAGAGCAGTTAGTATGCTGTTAAAAAGGGATATGAGAGCAGTTAGCATGCTGTGTAAAAGGAATATGAGAGCAGTTAGCATGCTGTGTATCAGCGATATAACCGCAGTTAGCATGTTGTTTATAAGGGCTATGAGAGCAGTTAGCATGCTGTGTGTCAGGGATATGAGAGCAGTTAGCATGCTGTGTATCGTGGATATGAGAGCAGTTAGCATGCTGTGTATCAGGGATATGAGAGCAGTTAGCATGCTGTGTATCAATGATATGAGAGCAGTTAGCATGCTGTGAATCAGGGATATGAGAGCAGTTAGTTTGCTTTGTATCTGTGATATGAGAGCAGTTATGCCTTGGATCAGGGATATGAGAGCAGTTAGCATGCTATATATCGGGAATGTGAGAGCAGTTAGCATGCTGTACATCAGGGATAGAAGATCAGTTAGCATGCTGTGTATCAGGGATATAAGAGCAGTGAGCATGCTTTTGATCAGGGGTATGAGAGCAGTTATTACGCTTCGGATCAGGAATATGAGAGCAGTTAGCGTGCTTTGTATCGGGTATATGAGAGCAGTTAGCATGCTGTGTTACCGGGATATGAGAGCAGTTAGTATTCTGCATAAAAGGGGTATGAAAGCAGTTAGCATGCAGTGTATCAGGTATATAAGAGCAGATAGCATGCTGTGTATCAGGGATATTAGAGCAGTTAGCATGCTGTGTATCAGAGATATAAGAGCAGTTAGTATGCTTTGCATCAGGGATATGAGAGCAGTTATAACGCTTTGGATCAGGGATATTAGAGCCGTTAGCATGCTGTGTATCGGGGATATAAGAGCAGTTAGCATGCTGTGTTACCGTGATATAAGAGCAGTTAGCATGCTGTGTATCAGGGATATGAGAGCAGTTAATATTCTGTGTATCAGTGATATGAGAATAGTTGGTATGCAGTTTAAAAGGGAGATGAGAGCAGTTAGCAAGCTGAGTATCCGGGATATAAGAGCAGTTAGCATGCTGTGTATCAGGTATATAAGAGCTGTTAGCATGCTGTGTATTAGGCATAAGCGAGCAGTTAGTATGCTGAGTATCAGTGATATCCGAACAGTTGGTGTGCAGTGTAAAAGGGATATGAGAGCAGTTAGCAAGCTGTGTATCTGGGATTATTAGAGCAGTTAGCATGCTGTGTATTGGGAATATGAGAGCTGTTAGCGTGCTGTACCAGGGATTGATGAGCAGTTAGTATGTTGTGTGAAAGGGATATGAGAGCAGTTAGCATGCTGCGTATCAGGGATATGAGAGCAGTTATCATGCTTTGTATCAGGGATATGAGAGCAGTTAGTATGCTGTTAAAAAGGGATATGAGAGCAGTTAGCATGCTGTGTAAAAGGAATATGAGAGCAGTTAGCATGCTGTGTATCAGGGATATGAGAGCAGTTAGCATGCTGTGTATTAAGGATATGACAGCAGTTAGCATGCTGTGTATCAGGGATATAACCGCAGTTAGCATGTTGTGTATAAGGGATATGAGAGCAGTTAGCATGCTATGTAACAGGGATATGAGAGCAGTTAGTATGCTGTGTATCTGGGATATGAGAGCAGTTATTATGCTTTGGAACAGGGATATGAGAGCAGTTAGCATGCTGTGTATCGGGGATATGACAGCAGTTAGCATGCTCTGTATCAGGGATATGAGAGCAGTTAGCATGCTGTGTATCAGGGATATGAGAGCAGTTAGTATGCAGTGTAAGAGGGATATGAGAGCAGTTAGCATGCTGTGTCTCAGGGATATGAGAGCAGTTAGCATGCTATGTATCGGGAATGTGAGAGCAGTTAGCATGCTGTACATCAGGGATAGAAGAGCAGTTAGCATGCTGTGTATCAGGGATATAAGAGCAGTGAGCATGCTTTGGATCAGGGATATGATAGCAGTTATTAGGCTTCGGATCAGGGTTATGAGAGCAGTTAGCATGCTTTGTATCGGGTATATGAGAGCAGTTAGCATGCTGTGTTACCGGGATATAAGAGCAGTTAGCATGCTGTGTATCAGGGATAAGCGAGCAGTTAGTATGCTGTGTATCAGTGATATCCGAACAGTTGGTATGCAGTGTAAAAGGGATATGAGAGCAGTTAGCAAGCTGTGTATCCGGGATATGAGAGCAGTTAGCATGGTGTGTATCAGGTATATAAGAGCAGTTAGCATGCTGTGTATTAGGGATAAGCGAACAGTTAGTATGCTGTGTATCAGTGATATCCGAACAGTTGGTATGCAGTGTAAAATGGATATGAGAGCAGTTAGCAAGCTGTGTATCCGGGATTATAAGAGCAGTTAGCATGCTGTGTATTGGGAATATGAGAGCTGTTAGCATGCTGTACCAGGGATAGATGAGCAGTTAGTATGTTGTGTGAAATGGATATGAGAGCAGTTAGCATGCTGCGTATCAGGGATATGAGAGCAGTTAGCATGCTGTGTATCAGGGATATGAGAGCAGTTAGCATGCTGTGTATTAGGGATATGAGAGCAGTTAGCATGCTGTGTATCAGGGATATAACCGCAGTTAGCATGTTGTGTATAAGGGATATGAGAGCAGTTAGCATGCTGTGTATCAGGGATATGACAGCAGTTAGTATGCTGTGTATCTGGGATATGAGAGCAGTTAGTATGCTTTGTATCAAGGATATGAGAGCAGTTATTATGCTTTGGATCAGGGATATGAGAGCAGTTAGCAAGCTGTGTATCTGGGATTATAAGAGCAGTTAGCATGCTGTGTATTGGGAATATGAGAGCTGTTAGCGTGCTGTACCAGGGATAGATGAGCAGTTAGTATGTTGTGTGAAAGGGTTATGAGAGCAGTTAGCATGCTGCGTATCAGGGATATGAGAGCAGTTAGCGTGCTTTGTATCAGGGATATGAGAGCAGTTAGTATGCTGTTAAAAAGGGATATGAGAGCAGTTAGCATGCTGTGTAAAAGGAATATGAGAGCAGTTAGCATGCTGTGTATCAGGGATATGAGAGCAGTTAGCATGCTGTGTATTAAGGATATGACAGCAGTTAGCATGCTGTGTATCAGCGATATAACCGCAGTTAGCATGTTGTTTATAAGGGATATGAGAGCAGTTAGCATGCTGTGTGTCAGGGATATGAGAGCAGTTAGCATGCTGTGTATCGTGGATATGAGAGCAGTTAGCATGCTGTGTATCAGGGATATGAGAGCTGTTAGCATGCTGTGTATCAATGATATGAAAGCAGTTAGCATGCTGTGAATCAGGGATATGAGAGCAGTTAGTTTGCTTTGTATCTGTGATATGAGAGCAGTTATGCCTTGGATCAGGGATATGAGAGCAGTTAGCATGCTATATATCGGGAATGTGAGAGCAGTTAGCATGCTGTACATCAGGGATAGAAGATCAGTTAGCATGCTGTGTATCAGGGATATAAGAGCAGTGAGCATGCTTTTGATCAGGGGTATGAGAGCAGTTATTACGCTTCGGATCAGGAATATGAGAGCAGTTAGTGTGCTTTGTATCGGGTATATGAGAGCAGTTAGCATGCTGTGTTACCGGGATATGAGAGCAGTTAGTATTCTGCATAAAAGGGGTATGAAAGCAGTTAGCATGCAGTGTATCAGGTATATAAGAGCAGATAGCATGCTGTGTATCAGGGATATTAGAGCAGTTAGCATGCTGTGTATCAGAGATATAAGAGCAGTTAGTATGCTTTGCATCAGGGATATGAGAGCAGTTATAACGCTTTGGATCAGGGATATTAGAGCCGTTAGCATGCTGTGTATCGGGGATATAAGAGCAGTTAGCATGCTGTGTTACCGTGATATAAGAGCAGTTAGCATGCTGTGTATCAGGGATATGAGAGCAGTTAATATGCTGTGTATCAGTGATATGAGAATAGTTGGTATGCAGTTTAAAAGGGAGATGAGAGCAGTTAGCAAGCTGAGTATCCGGGATATAAGAGCAGTTAGCATGCTGTGTATCAGGTATATAAGAGCAGTTAGCATGCTGTGTATTAGGCATAAGCGAGCAGTTAGTATGCTGAGTATCAGTGACATCCGAACAGTTGGTGTGCAGTGTAAAAGGGATATGAGAGCAGTTAGCAAGCTGTGTATCTGGGATTATAAGAGCAGTTAGCATGCTGTGTATTGGGAATATGAGAGCTGTTAGCGTGCTGTACCAGGGATTGATGAGCAGTTAGTATGTTGTGTGAAAGGGATATGAGAGCAGTTAGCATGCTGCGTATCAGGGATATGAGAGCAGTTAGCATGCTTTGTATCAGGGATATGAGAGCAGTTAGTATGCTGTTAAAAAGGGATATGAGAGCAGTTAGCATGCTGTGTAAAAGGAATATGAGAGCAGTTAGCATGCTGTGTATCAGGGATATGAGAGCAGTTAGCATGCTGTGTATTAAGGATATGACAGCAGTTAGCATGCTGTGTATCAGGGATATAACCGCAGTTAGCATGTTGTGTATAAGGGATATGAGAGCAGTTAGCATGCTATGTAACAGGGATATGAGAGCAGTTAGTATGCTGTGTATCTGGGATATGAGAGCAGTTATTATGCTTTGGAACAGGGATATGAGAGCAGTTAGCATGCTGTGTATCGGGGATATGACAGCAGTTAGCATGCTCTGTATCAGGGATATGAGAGCAGTTAGCATGCTGTGTATCAGGGATATGAGAGCAGTTAGTATGCAGTGTAAGAGGGATATGAGAGCAGTTAGCATGCTGTGTCTCAGGGATATGAGAGCAGTTAGCATGCTATGTATCGGTAATGTGAGAGCAGTTAGCATGCTGTACATCAGGGATAGAAGAGCAGTTAGCATGCTGTGTATCAGGGATATAAGAGCAGTGAGCATGCTTTGGATCAGGGATATGATAGCAGTTATTAGGCTTCGGATCAGGGTTATGAGAGCAGTTAGCATGCTTTGTATCGGGTATATGAGAGCAGTTAGCATGCTGTGTTACCGGGATATAAGAGCAGTTAGCATGCTGTGTATCAGGGATAAGCGAGCAGTTAGTATGCTGTGTATCAGTGATATCCGAACAGTTGGTATGCAGTGTAAAAGCGAGATGAGAGCAGTTAGCAAGCTGTGTATCCGGGATTATAACAGCAGTTAGCATGCTGTGTATTGGGAATATGAGAGCTGTTAGCATGCTGTACCAGGGATAGATGAGCAGTTAGTATGTTGTGTGAAATGGATATGAGAGCAGTTAGCATGCTGCGTATCAGGGATATGAGAGCAGTTAGCATGCTGTGTATCAGGGATATAACCGCAGTTAGCATGTTGTGTATAAGGGATATGAGAGCAGTTAGCATGCTGTGTATCAGGGATATGACAGCAGTTAGTATGCTGTGTATCTGGGATATGAGAGCAGTTAGTATGCTTTGTATCAAGGATATGAGAGCAGTTATTATGCTTTGGATCAGGGATATGAGAGCAGTTAGCAAGCTGTGTATCTGGGATTATAAGAGCAGTTAGCATGCTGTGTATTGGGAATATGAGAGCTGTTAGCGTGCTGTACCAGGGATAGATGAGCAGTTAGTATGTTGTGTGAAAGGGATATGAGAGCAGTTAGCATGCTGCGTATCAGGGATATGAGAGCAGTTAGCATGCTTTGTATCAGGGATATGAGAGCAGTTAGTATGCTGTTAAAAAGGGATATGAGAGCAGTTAGCATGCTGTGTAAAAGGAATATGAGAGCAGTTAGCATGCTGTGTCTCAGAGATATGAGAGCAGTTAGCATGCTATGTATCGGGAATTTGAGAGCAGTTAGCATGCTGTACATCAGGGATAGAAGAGCAGTTAGCATGCTGTGTATCAGGGATATAAGAGCAGTGAGCATGCTTTGGATCAGGGATATGAGAGCAGTTATTACACTTCGGATCAGGGATATGAGAGCAGTTAGCATGCTTTGTATCGGGTATATGAGAGCAGTTAGCATGCTGTGTTACCGGGATATAAGAGCAGTTAGCATGCTGTGTATCAGGGATATGAGAGCAGTTAGTATTCTGCGTAAAAGGGGTATGAAAGCAGTTAGCATGCAGTGTATCAAGTATATAAGAGCAGATAGCATGCTTTGTATCAGGGATATTAGAACAGTTAGCATGCTGTGTATCAGAGATATAAGAGCAGTTAGTATGCTTTGTATCAGGGATATGAGAGCAGTTATAACTTTTTGGATCAGGGATATTAGAGCCGTTAGCATGCTGTGTATCGGGGATATAAGAGCAGTTAGCATGCTGTGTTACCGGGATATAAGAGCCGTTAGCATGCTGTGTGTCAGGGATATGAGAGCAGTTAATATGCTGTTTATCAGTGATATGTGAATAGTTTGTATGCAGTTTAAAAGGGAGATGAGAGCAGTTAGCAAGCTGTGCATCCGGGATATAAGAGTAGTAAGCGTGCTGTCTATCAGGGATATGAGAGCTGTTAGCAGGCTGTGGATCAGGTATATAAGAGCAGTTAGCATGCTGTGTATTAGGGATAAGCGAGCAGTTATTATGCTGTTTCAGTGATATCCGAATTGTTGGTGTGCAGTGTAAAAGGGATATGAGAGCAGTTAGCAAGCTGTGTATCCGGGATTATAAGAGCAGTTAGCATGCTGTGTATTGGGAATATGAGAGCTGTTAGCATGCTGTACCAGGGTTAGATGAGCAGTTAGTATGTTGTGTGAAAGGTATATGAGAGCAGTTAGCATGCTGCGTCTCGGGGATATGAGAGCAGTTAGCTTGCTGTGTATCAGGGATATGAGAGCAGTTAGTATGCTGTTAAAAAGGGATATGAGAGCAGTTTGCATGCTGTGTAAAAGGAATATGAGAGCAGTTAGCATGCTGTGTATCAGGGATATGAGAGCAGTTAGCATGCTGTGTATTAAGGATATGACAGCAGTTAGCATGCTGTGTATCAGGGATATAACCGCAGTTAGCATTTTGTGTATAAGGGATATGAGAGCAGTTAGCATGCTGTGTATCAGGGATATGAGAGCAGTTAGTATGCTGTGTATCTGGGATATGAGAGCAGTTAGTATGCTTTGTATCAAGGATATGAGAGCAGTTATTATGCTTTGGATCAGGGATATGAGAGCAGTTAGCAAGCTGTGTATCGTGGATATGAGAGCAGTTAGCATGCTGTGTATCAGGGATATGAGAGCAGTTAGCATGCTGTGTATCAATGATATGAGAGCAGTTAGCATGCTGTGAATCAGGGATATGAGAGCAGTTAGTTTGCTTTGTATCTGTGATATGAGAGCAGTTATGCCTTGGATCAGGGATATGAGAGCAGTTAGCATGCTATATATCGGGAATGTGAGAGCAGTTAGCATGCTGTACATCAGGGATAGAAGATCAGTTAGCATGCTGTGTATCAGGGATATAAGAGCAGTGAGCATGCTTTTGATCAGGGGTATGAGAGCAGTTATTATGCTTCGGATCAGGAATATGAGAGCAGTTAGTGTGCTTTGTATCGGGTATATGAGAGCAGTTAGCATGCTGTGTTACCGGGATATGAGAGCAGTTAGTATTCTGCATAAAAGGGGTATGAAAGCAGTTAGCATGCAGTGTATCAGGTATATAAGAGCAGATAGCATGCTGTGTATCAGGGATATTAGAGCAGTTAGCATGCTGTGTATCAGAGATATAAGAGCAGTTAGAATGCTTTGCATCAGGGATATGAGAGCAGTTATAACGCTTTGGATCAGGGATATTAGAGCCGTTAGCATGCTGTGTATCGGGGATATAAGAGCAGTTAGCATGCTGTGTTACCGTGATATAAGAGCAGTTAGCATGCTGTGTATCAGGGATATGAGAGCAGTTAATATGCTGTGTATCAGTGATATGAGAATAGTTGGTATGCAGTTTAAAAGGGAGATGAGAGCAGTTAGCAAGCTGAGTATCCGGGATATAAGAGCAGTTAGCATGCTGTGTATCAGGTATATAAGAGCAGTTAGCATGCTGTGTATCTGGGATTATAAGAGCAGTTAGCATGCTGTGTATTGGGAATATGAGAGCTGTTAGCGTGCTGTACCAGGGATTGATGAGCAGTTAGTATGTTGTGTGAAAGGGATATGCGAGCAGTTAGCATGCTGCGTATCAGGGATATGAGAGCAGTTAGCATGCTTTGTATCAGGGATATGAGAGCAGTTAGTAGGCTGTTAAAAAGGGATATGAGAGCAGTTAGCATGCTGTGTAAAAGGAATATGAGAGCAGTTAGCATGCTGTGTATCAGGGATATGAGAGCAGTTAGCATGCTGTGTATTAAGGATATGACAGCAGTTAGCATGCTGTGTATCAGGGATATAACCGCAGTTAGCATGTTGTGTATAAGGGATATGAGAGCAGTTAGCATGCTATGTAACAGGGATATGAGAGCAGTTAGTATGCTGTGTATCTGGGATATGAGAGCAGTTATTATGCTTTGGAACAGGGATATGAGAGCAGTTAGCATGCTGTGTATCGGGGATATGACAGCAGTTAGCATGCTCTGTATCTGGGATATGAGAGCAGTTAGCATGCTGTGTATCAGGGATATGAGAGCAGTTAGTATGCAGTGTAAGAGGGATATGAGAGCAGTTAGCATGCTGTGTCTCAGGGATATGAGAGCAGTTAGCATGCTATGTATCGGGAATGTGAGAGCAGTTAGCATGCTGTACATCAGGGATAGAAGAGCAGTTAGCATGCTGTGTATCAGGGATATAAGAGCAGTGAGCATGCTTTGGATCAGGGATATGATAGCAGTTATTAGGCTTCGGATCAGGGTTATGAGAGCAGTTAGCATGCTTTGTATCGGGTATATGAGAGCAGTTAGCATGCTGTGTTACCGGATTTAAGAGCAGTTAGCATGCTGTGTATCAGGGATAAGCGAGCAGTTAGTATGCTGTGTATCAGTGATATGAGAACAGTTGTTATGCAGTGTAAAAGGGATATGAGAGCAGTTAGCAAGCTGTGTATCAGGGATATGAGTGCAATTAGCATACTGTGTATCAGGTATATAAGAGCAGTTAGCATGCTGTGTATTAGGGATAAGCGAACAGTTAGTATGCTGTGTATCAGTGATATCCGAACAGTTGGTATGCATTGTAAAATGGATATGAGAGCAGTTAGCAAGCTGTGTATCCGGGATTATAAGAGCAGTTAGCATGCTGTGTATTGGGAATATGAAAGCAGTTAGCATGCTGTACAACAGGGATTCATGAGCAGTTAGCATGTTGTGTGAAATGGATATGAGAGCAGTTAGCATGCTGCGTATCAGGGATATGAGAGCAGTTAGCATGCTGTGTATCAGGGATATGAGAGCAGTTAGCATGCTGTGTATCAGGGATATGAGAGCAGTTAGCATGCTGTGTATCAGGGATATAACCGCAGTTAGCATGTTGTGTATAAGGGATATGAGAGCAGTTAGCATGCTGTGTATCAGGGATATGACAGCAGTTAGTATGCTGTGTATCTGGGATATGAGAGCAGTTAGTATGCTTTGTATCAAGGATATGAGAGCAGTTATTATGCTTTGGATCAGGGATATGAGAGCAGTTAGCAAGCTGTGTATCTGGGATTATAAGAGCAGTTAGCATGCTGTGTATTGGGAATATGAGAGCTGTTAGCGTGCTGTCTAAGGGATAGATGAGCAGTTAGTATGTTGTGTGAAAGGGTTATGAGAGCAGTTAGCATGCTGCGTATCAGGGATATGAGAGCAGTTAGCGTGCTTTGTATCAGGGATATGAGAGCAGTTAGTATGCTGTTAAAAAGGGATATGAGAGCAGTTAGCATGCTGTGTAAAAGGAATATGAGAGCAGTTAGCATGCTGTGTATCAGGGATATGAGAGCAGTTAGCATGCTGTGTATTAAGGATATGACAGCAGTTAGCATGCTGTGTATCAGCGATATAACCGCAGTTAGCATGTTTTTTATAAGGGATATGAGAGCAGTTAGCATGCTGTGTGTCAGGGATATGAGAGCAGTTAGCATGCTGTGTATCGTGGATATGAGAGCAGTTAGCATGCTGTGTATCAGGGATATGAGAGCAGTTAGCATGCTGTGTATCAATGATATGAGAGCAGTTAGCATGCTGTGAATCAGGGATATGAGAGCAGTTAGTTTGCTTTGTATCTGTGATATGAGAGCAGTTATGCCTTGGATCAGGGATATGAGAGCAGTTAGCATGCTATATATCGGGAATGTGAGAGCAGTTAGCATGCTGTACATCAGGGATAGAAGATCAGTTAGCATGCTGTGTATCAGGGATATAAGAGCAGTGAGCATGCTTTTGATCAGGGGTATGAGAGCAGTTATTATGCTTCGGATCAGGAATATGAGAGCAGTTAGTGTGCTTTGTATCGGGTATATGAGAGCAGTTAGCATGCTGTGTTACCGGGATATAAGAGCAGTTATCATGCTGTGTATCAGGGATATGAGAGCAGTTAGCATGCTGTGTATTAGGGATATGAGAGCAGTTAGTATGCAGTGTAAGAGGGATATGAGAGCAGTTAGCATGCTGTGTCTCAGGGATATGAGAGCAGTTAGCAAGCTATGTATCGGGAATGTGAGAGCAGTTAGCATGCTGTACATCAGGGATAGAAGAGCAGTTAGCATGCTGTGTATCAGGGATATAAGAGCAGTGAGCATGCTTTGGATCAGGGATATGATAGCAGTTATTAGGCTTCGGATCAGGGTTATGAGAGCAGTTAGCATGCTTTGTATCGGGTATATGAGAGCAGTTAGCATGCTGTGTTACCGGGATATAAGAGCAGTTAGCATGCTGTGTATCAGGGATAAGCGAGCAGTTAGTATGCTGTGTATCAGTGATATCCGAACAGTTGGTATGCAGTGTAAAAGGGATATGAGAGCAGTTAGTATGCTGTGTATCTGGGATATGAGAGCAGTTAGTATGCTTTGTATCAAGGATATGAGAGCAGTTATTATGCTTTGGATCAGGGATATGAGAGCAGTTAGCAAGCTGTGTATCTGGGATTATAAGAGCAGTTAGCATGCTGTGTATTGGGAATATGAGAGCTGTTAGCGTGCTGTCTAAGGGATAGATGAGCAGTTAGTATGTTGTGTGAAAGGGTTATGAGAGCAGTTAGCATGCTGCGTATCAGGGATATGAGAGCAGTTAGCGTGCTTTGTATCAGGGATATGAGAGCAGTTAGTATGCTGTTAAAAAGGGATATGAGAGCAGTTAGCATGCTGTGTAAAAGGAATATGAGAGCAGTTAGCATGCTGTGTATCAGGGATATGAGAGCAGTTAGCATGCTGTGTATTAAGGATATGACAGCAGTTAGCATGCCTGTGTATCAGCGATATAACCGCAGTTAGCATGTTTTGTATAAGGGATATGAGAGCAGTTAGCATGCTGTGTATCAGGGATATGAGAGCAGTTAGCATAATCTGTATCGGTGATATGAGAGCAGTTGGCATGCTGTGGAACAGGGATATGAGAGCAGTTAGCATGCTGTGTATCAGTGATATGAGAGCAGTTAGCATGCTGTGAATCAGGGATATGAGAGCAGTTAGTTTGCTTTGTATCTGTGATATGAGAGCAGTTATGCCTTGGATCAGGGATATGAGAGCAGTTAGCATGCTATATATCGGGAATGTGAGAGCAGTTAGCATGCTGTACATCAGGGATAGAAGATCAGTTAGCATGCTGTGTATCAGGGATATAAGAGCAGTGAGCATGCTTTTGATCAGGGGTATGAGAGCAGTTATTATGCTTCGGATCAGGAATATGAGAGCAGTTAGTGTGCTTTGTATCGGGTATATGAGAGCAGTTAGCATGCTGTGTTACCGGGATATAAGAGCAGTTATCATGCTGTGTATCAGGGATATGAGAGCAGTTAGCATGCTGTGTATTAGGGATATGAGAGCAGTTAGTATGCAGTGTAAGAGGGATATGAGAGCAGTTAGCATGCTGTGTCTCAGGGATATGAGAGCAGTTAGCATGCTATGTATCGGGAATGTGAGAGCAGTTAGCATGCTGTACATCAGGGATAGAAGAGCAGTTAGCATGCTGTGTATCAGGGATATAAGAGCAGTGAGCATGCTTTGGATCAGGGATATGATAGCAGTTATTAGGCTTCGGATCAGGGTTATGAGAGCAGTTAGCATGCTTTGTATCGGGTATATGAGAGCAGTTAGCATGCTGTGTTACCGGGATATAAGAGCAGTTAGCATGCTGTGTATCAGGGATAAGCGAGCAGTTAGTATGCTGTGTATCAGTGATATGAGAACAGTTGGTATGCAGTGTAAAAGGGATATGAGAGCAGTTAGCAAGCTGTGTATCCGGGATATGAGAGCAGTTAGCATGGTGTGTATCAGGGATATAAGAGCAGTTAGCATGCTGTGTATTAGGGATAAGCGAGCAGTTAGTATGCTGTGTATCAGTGATATCCGAACAGTTGGTATGCAGTGTAAAATGGATATGAGAGCAGTTAGCAAGCTGTGTATCCGGGATTATAAGAGCAGTTAGCATGCTGTGTATTGGGAATATGAGAGCTGTTAGCATGCTGTACCAGGGATAGATGAGCAGTTAGTATGTTGTCTGAAATGGATATGAGAGCAGTTAGCATGCTGCGTATCAGGGATATGAGAGCAGTTAGCTTGCTGTGTATCAGGGATATGAGAGCAGTTAGCATGCTGTGTACTGGGGATATGAGAGCAGTTAGCATGCTGTGTATCAGGGATATAAGAGCAGTTAGCATGCTGTGTATCAGGGATATGAGAGCAGTTAGCATGCTGTGTATCAGGGATATGACAGCAGTTAGTATGCTGTGTATCTGGGATATGAGAGCAGTTAGTATGCTTTGTATCAAGGATATGAGAGCAGTTATTATGCTTTGGATCAGGGATATGAGAGCAGTTAGCAAGCTGTGTATCTGGGATTATAAGAGCAGTTAGCATGCTGTGTATTGGGAATATGAGAGCTGTTAGCGTGCTGTACCAGGGATAGATGAGCAGTTAGTATGTTGTGTGAAAGGGTTATGAGAGCAGTTAGCATGCTGCGTATCAGGGATATGAGAGCAGTTAGCGTGCTTTGTATCAGGGATATGAGAGCAGTTAGTATGCTGTTAAAAAGGGATATGAGAGCAGTTAGCATGCTGTGTAAAAGGAATATGAGAGCAGTTAGCATGCTGTGTATCAGGGATATGAGAGCAGTTAGCATGCTGTGTATTAAGGATATGACAGCAGTTAGCATGCTGTGTATCAGCGATATAACCGCAGTTAGCATGTTGTTTATAAGGGATATGAGAGCAGTTAGCATGCTGTGTGTCAGGGATATGAGAGCAGTTAGCATGCTGTGTGTCAGGGATATGAGAGCAGTTAGTATGCTGTGTATCTGGGATATGAGAGCAGTTAGTATGCTTTTTATCAAGGATTTGAGAGAAGTTATTATGCTTTGGATCAGGGATATGAGAGCAGTTGGCAAGCTGTGGATCAGAGATCTGAAAGCAATTAGAATGCTCTGTATCAGGGATATGAGTGCAGTTAGCATGCTGTGGATCAGGGATATGAGAGCAGTTAATATGCTTTGTAAATGGGATATGAGAGCACTTTGCATGCTATGTATCAAGGATATGAGAGCTGTTAGCATGCCATGTATTGGGAATGTGAGAGCAGTTAGCATGCTGTACATCAGGGATAGAAGAGCAGTTAGCATGCTGTGTATCAGGGATGTGAGAGCAGTTAGCATGCTTTGGATCAGGGATATGATAGCAGTTATTAGGCTTCGGATCAGGGTTATGAGAGCAGTTAGCATGCTTTGTATCGGGTATATGAGAGCAGTTAGCATGCTGTGTTAGCGGGATATAAGAGCAGTTAGCATGCTGTGTATCAGGGATATGAGAGCAGTTAGTATTCTGCGTAAAAGGGGTATGAAAGCAGTTAGCATGCAGTGTATCAGGTATATAAGAGCAGATAGCATGCTGTGTATCAGGCATATTAGAGCAGTTAGCATGCTGTGTATCAGAGATATAAGAGCAGTTAGTATTCTTTGTATCAGGGATAAGAGAGCAGTTATAATGCTTTGGATCAGGGATATTAGAGCCGTTAGCATGCTGTGTATCGGGGATATAAGAGCAGTTAGCAT
Source organism: Carcharodon carcharias (assembly GCF_017639515.1). Taxonomy (NCBI): domain Eukaryota; kingdom Metazoa; phylum Chordata; class Chondrichthyes; order Lamniformes; family Lamnidae; genus Carcharodon; species Carcharodon carcharias. The sequence goes on from NC_054471.1 coordinate 88,903,245, forward strand.
GCTGTGTTACCGGGATATAAGAGCATTTAGCATGCTAGGTATCAGGGATATGAGAGCAGTTAGCATGCTGTGTATCTGGTATATAAGAGCAGTTAGCATGCTGTGTATTAGGGATAAGCGAGCAGTTAGTATGCTGTGTATCAGTGATATCCGAACTGTTGGTATGCAGTTTAAAAGGGATATGAGAGCAGTTAGCAAGCTGTGTATCCGGGATTATAAGAGCAGTTAGCATGCTGTGTATTGGGAATATGAGAGCTGTTAGCATGCTCTACCAGGGATAGATGAGCATTAGTATGTTGTGTGAAAGGGATATGAGAGCAGTTAGCATGCTGCGTATCAGGGATATGAGAGCAATTAGCATGCTGTGAATCAGGGATATGAGCGCAGTTAGTTTGCTTTGTATCTGTGATATGAGAGCAGTTATGCTTTGGATCAGGGATATGAGAGCAGTTAGCATGCCGTATATCGGGGATATGAGAGCAGTTAGCATGCTCTGCTACCAGGATATAAGAGCAGTTAGCATGCTGTGCATCAGGGATATGAGAGCCGTTAGTATGCTGTGTAAAAGGGATATGAGAGCAGTTAGCATGCTGTGTATCAGGTATATAAGAGCAGTTAGCATGCTGTGCATTAGGGATAAGCGAGCAGTTAGTATGCTGTGTATCAGTGATATTTGAACAGTTGGTATGCAGTGTAAGAGGGATATGAGAGCAGTTAGCAAGCAGTGTATCCGGGATTATAAGAGCAGTTAGCATGCTGTGTATTGGTAATATGAGAGCTGTTAGCATGCTGTACCAGGGATAGATGAGCAGTTAGTATGTTGTGTGAAATGGATATGAGAGCAGTTAGCATGCTGCATATCAGGGATATGAGAGCAGTTAGCATGCTGTTTATCAGGGATATGAGAGCAGTTAGTATGCTGTTAAAAAGGGATATGAGAGCAGTTAGCATGCTGTGTAAAAGGATTATGAGAGCCGTTAGCATGCTGTGTATCAGGGATATGAGAGCAGTTAGCATGCTGTGTATTAGGGATATGACAGCAGTTAGCATGCTGTGTATCAGGGATATAACCGCAGTTAGCATGTTGTGTATAAGGGATATGAGAGCAGTTAGCATGCTGTGTATCAGGGATATGAGAGCAGTTAGTATGCTGTGTATCTGGGATATGAGAGCAGTTAGTATGCTTTGTATCAAGAATATGAGAGCAGTTATTATGCTTTGGATCAGGGATATGAGAGCAGTTAGCATGCTGTGTATCAGGGATATGTGAGCAGTTAGCATGCTGTGTATCAAGGATATGAGAGCAGTTAGTATGCAGTGTAAGAGGGATATGAGAGCAGTTAGCATGCTGTATCTCAGGGATATGAGAGCATTTAGCATGCTATGTATCGGGAATGTGAGAGCAGTTAGCATGCTGTACATCAGGGAAAGAAGAGCAGTTAGCATGCTGTGTATCAGGGATATAAGAGCAGTGAGCATGCTTTGGATCAGGATATGGGAGCAGTTATTACGCTTCGGATCAGGGATATGAGAGCAGTTAGCATGCTTTGTATCGGGTATATGAGAGCATTTAGCATGCTGTGTTACCGGGATATAAGAGCAGTTAGCATGCTGTGTATCAGGGATATGAGAGCAGTTAGTATTCTGCGTAAAAGGGGTATGAAAGCAGTTAGCATGCAGTTTATCAGGCATATAAGAGCAGATAGCATGCTGTGTATCAGGGATATTAGAGCAGTTAGCATGCTGTGTATCAGAGATATAAGAGCAGTTAGTATGCTTTGTATCAGGGATATGAGAGCAGTTATAACGCTTTGGATCAGGGATATTAGAGCCGTTAGCATGCTGTGTATCGGGGATTTAATAGCAGTTAGCATGCTGTGTTACCGGGATATAAGAGCAGTTAGCATGCTGTGTATGAGGGATATGAGAGCAGTTAATATGCTGTGTATCAGTGATATGAGAATAGTTGGTATGCAGTTTAAAAGGGAGATGAGAGCAGTTAGCAAGCGGTGTTCCGGGATATAAGAGTAGTAAGTGTGCTGTCTATCAGGGATATGAGAGCAGTTAGCATGCTGTGTATCAGGTATATAAGAGCAGTTAGCATGCTGTGTATTAGGGATAAGCGAGCAGTTTGTATGCTGTGTATCAGTGATATCCGAACAGTTGGTGTGCAGTGTAAAATGGATATGAGAGCAGTTAGCAAGCTGTGTATCCGGGATTATAAGAGCAGTTAGCATGCTGTGTATTGGGAATATGAGAGCTGTTAGCATGCTGTACCAGGGATAGATGAGCAGTTAGTATGTTGTGTGAAAGGTATATGAGAGCAGTTAGCATGCTGCGTATCAGGGATATGAGAGCAGTTAATATTCTGCATAAAAGGGGTATGAAAGCAGTTAGCATGCAGTGTATCAGGTATTTAAGAGCAGATAGCATGCTGCGTATCAGGGATATTAGATCAGTTAGCATGCTGTGTATCAGAGATATAAGAGCAGTTAGTATGCTTTGTATCAGGGATATGAGAGCAGTTATAACGCTTTGGATCAGGGATATTAGAGCCGTTAGCATGCTGTGTATCGGGGATATAAGAGCAGTTAGCATGCTGTTTTACCGGGATATAAGAGCAGTTAGCAAGCTGTGTATCAGGTATATGAGAGCAGTTAATATGCTGTTTATCAGTGATATGAAAATAGTTGGTATGCAGTTTAAAAGGGATATGAGAGCAGTTAGCATGCTGTGTAAAAGGAATATGACAGCAGTTAGCATGCTGTGTATCAGGGATATAACCGCAGTTAGCATTTTGTGTATAAGGGATATGAGAGCAGTTAGCATGCTGTGTATCAGGGATATGAGAGCAGTTAGTATGCTGTGTATCTGGGATATGAGAGCAGTTAGTATGCTTTGTATCAAGGATATGAGAGCAGTTATTATGCTTTGGATCAGGGATATGAGAGCAGTTAGCAAGCTGTGTATCTGGGATTATAAGAGCAGTTAGCATGCTGTGTATTGGGAATATGAGAGCTGTTAGCGTGCTGTACCAGGGATAGATGAGCAGTTAGTATGTTGTGTGAAAGGGTTATGAGAGCAGTTAGCATGCTGCGTATCAGGGATATGAGAGCAGTTAGCGTGCTTTGTATCAGGGATATGAGAGCAGTTAGTATGCTGTTAAAAAGGGATATGAGAGCAGTTAGCATGCTGTGTAAAAGGAATATGAGAGCAGTTAGCATGCTGTGTATCAGCGATATAACCGCAGTTAGCATGTTGTTTATAAGGGCTATGAGAGCAGTTAGCATGCTGTGTGTCAGGGATATGAGAGCAGTTAGCATGCTGTGTATCGTGGATATGAGAGCAGTTAGCATGCTGTGTATCAGGGATATGAGAGCAGTTAGCATGCTGTGTATCAATGATATGAGAGCAGTTAGCATGCTGTGAATCAGGGATATGAGAGCAGTTAGTTTGCTTTGTATCTGTGATATGAGAGCAGTTATGCCTTGGATCAGGGATATGAGAGCAGTTAGCATGCTATATATCGGGAATGTGAGAGCAGTTAGCATGCTGTACATCAGGGATAGAAGATCAGTTAGCATGCTGTGTATCAGGGATATAAGAGCAGTGAGCATGCTTTTGATCAGGGGTATGAGAGCAGTTATTACGCTTCGGATCAGGAATATGAGAGCAGTTAGCGTGCTTTGTATCGGGTATATGAGAGCAGTTAGCATGCTGTGTTACCGGGATATGAGAGCAGTTAGTATTCTGCATAAAAGGGGTATGAAAGCAGTTAGCATGCAGTGTATCAGGTATATAAGAGCAGATAGCATGCTGTGTATCAGGGATATTAGAGCAGTTAGCATGCTGTGTATCAGAGATATAAGAGCAGTTAGTATGCTTTGCATCAGGGATATGAGAGCAGTTATAACGCTTTGGATCAGGGATATTAGAGCCGTTAGCATGCTGTGTATCGGGGATATAAGAGCAGTTAGCATGCTGTGTTACCGTGATATAAGAGCAGTTAGCATGCTGTGTATCAGGGATATGAGAGCAGTTAATATTCTGTGTATCAGTGATATGAGAATAGTTGGTATGCAGTTTAAAAGGGAGATGAGAGCAGTTAGCAAGCTGAGTATCCGGGATATAAGAGCAGTTAGCATGCTGTGTATCAGGTATATAAGAGCTGTTAGCATGCTGTGTATTAGGCATAAGCGAGCAGTTAGTATGCTGAGTATCAGTGATATCCGAACAGTTGGTGTGCAGTGTAAAAGGGATGTGAGAGCAGTTAGCAAGCTGTGTATCTGGGATTATTAGAGCAGTTAGCATGCTGTGTATTGGGAATATGAGAGCTGTTAGCGTGCTGTACCAGGGATTGATGAGCAGTTAGTATGTTGTGTGAAAGGGATATGAGAGCAGTTAGCATGCTGCGTATCAGGGATATGAGAGCAGTTATCATGCTTTGTATCAGGGATATGAGAGCAGTTAGTATGCTGTTAAAAAGGGATATGAGAGCAGTTAGCATGCTGTGTAAAAGGAATATGAGAGCAGTTAGCATGCTGTGTATCAGGGATATGAGAGCAGTTAGCATGCTGTGTATTAAGGATATGACAGCAGTTAGCATGCTGTGTATCAGGGATATAACCGCAGTTAGCATGTTGTGTATAAGGGATATGAGAGCAGTTAGCATGCTATGTAACAGGGATATGAGAGCAGTTAGTATGCTGTGTATCTGGGATATGAGAGCAGTTATTATGCTTTGGAACAGGGATATGAGAGCAGTTAGCATGCTGTGTATCGGGGATATGACAGCAGTTAGCATGCTCTGTATCAGGGATATGAGAGCAGTTAGCATGCTGTGTATCAGGGATATGAGAGCAGTTAGTATGCAGTGTAAGAGGGATATGAGAGCAGTTAGCATGCTGTGTCTCAGGGATATGAGAGCAGTTAGCATGCTATGTATCGGGAATGTGAGAGCAGTTAGCATGCTGTACATCAGGGATAGAAGAGCAGTTAGCATGCTGTGTATCAGGGATATAAGAGCAGTGAGCATGCTTTGGATCAGGGATATGATAGCAGTTATTAGGCTTCGGATCAGGGTTATGAGAGCAGTTAGCATGCTTTGTATCGGGTATATGAGAGCAGTTAGCATGCTGTGTTACCGGGATATAAGAGCAGTTAGCATGCTGTGTATCAGGGATAAGCGAGCAGTTAGTATGCTGTGTATCAGTGATATCCGAACAGTTGGTATGCAGTGTAAAAGGGATATGAGAGCAGTTAGCAAGCTGTGTATCCGGGATATGAGAGCAGTTAGCATGGTGTGTATCAGGTATATAAGAGCAGTTAGCATGCTGTGTATTAGGGATAAGCGAACAGTTAGTATGCTGTGTATCAGTGATATCCGAACAGTTGGTATGCAGTGTAAAATGGATATGAGAGCAGTTAGCAAGCTGTGTATCCGGGATTAAAAGAGCAGTTAGCATGCTGTGTATTGGGAATATGAGAGCTGTTAGCATGCTGTACCAGGGATAGATGAGCAGTTAGTATGTTGTGTGAAATGGATATGAGAGCAGTTAGCATGCTGCGTATCAGGGATATGAGAGCAGTTAGCATGCTGTGTATCAGGGATATGAGAGCAGTTAGCATGCTGTGTATTAGGGATATGAGAGCAGTTAGCATGCTGTGTATCAGGGATATAACCGCAGTTAGCATGTTGTGTATAAGGGATATGAGAGCAGTTAGCATGCTGTGTATCAGGGATATGACAGCAGTTAGTATGCTGTGTATCTGGGATATGAGAGCAGTTAGTATGCTTTGTATCAAGGATATGAGAGCAGTTATTATGCTTTGGATCAGGGATATGAGAGCAGTTAGCAAGCTGTGTATCTGGGATTATAAGAGCAGTTAGCATGCTGTGTATTGGGAATATGAGAGCTGTTAGCGTGCTGTACCAGGGATAGATGAGCAGTTAGTATGTTGTGTGAAAGGGTTATGAGAGCAGTTAGCATGCTGCGTATCAGGGATATGAGAGCAGTTAGCGTGCTTTGTATCAGGGATATGAGAGCAGTTAGTATGCTGTTAAAAAGGGATATGAGAGCAGTTAGCATGCTGTGTAAAAGGAATATGAGAGCAGTTAGCATGCTGTGTATCAGGGATATGAGAGCAGTTAGCATGCTGTGTATTAAGGATATGACAGCAGTTAGCATGCTGTGTATCAGCGATATAACCGCAGTTAGCATGTTGTTTATAAGGGATATGAGAGCAGTTAGCATATGTGTGTCAGGGATATGAGAGCAGTTAGCATGCTGTGTATCGTGGATATGAGAGCAGTTAGCATGCTGTGTATCAGGGATATGAGAGCAGTTAGCATGCTGTGTATCAATGATATGAAAGCAGTTAGCATGCTGTGAATCAGGGATATGAGAGCAGTTAGTTTGCTTTGTATCTGTGATATGAGAGCAGTTATGCCTTGGATCAGGGATATGAGAGCAGTTAGCATGCTATATATCGGGAATGTGAGAGCAGTTAGCATGCTGTACATCAGGGATAGAAGATCAGTTAGCATGCTGTGTATCAGGGATATAAGAGCAGTGAGCATGCTTTTGATCAGGGGTATGAGAGCAGTTATTACGCTTCGGATCAGGAATATGAGAGCAGTTAGTGTGCTTTGTATCGGGTATATGAGAGCAGTTAGCATGCTGTGTTACCGGGATATGAGAGCAGTTAGTATTCTGCATAAAAGGGGTATGAAAGCAGTTAGCATGCAGTGTATCAGGTATATAAGAGCAGATAGCATGCTGTGTATCAGGGATATTAGAGCAGTTAGCATGCTGTGTATCAGAGATATAAGAGCAGTTAGTATGCTTTGCATCAGGGATATGAGAGCAGTTATAACGCTTTGGATCAGGGATATTAGAGCCGTTAGCATGCTGTGTATCGGGGATATAAGAGCAGTTAGCATGCTGTGTTACCGTGATATAAGAGCAGTTAGCATGCTGTGTATCAGGGATATGAGAGCAGTTAATATGCTGTGTATCAGTGATATGAGAATAGTTGGTATGCAGTTTAAAAGGGAGATGAGAGCAGTTAGCAAGCTGAGTATCCGGGATATAAGAGCAGTTAGCATGCTGTGTATCAGGTATATAAGAGCAGTTAGCATGCTGTGTATTAGGCATAAGCGAGCAGTTAGTATGCTGAGTATCAGTGACATCCGAACAGTTGGTGTGCAGTGTAAAAGGGATATGAGAGCAGTTAGCAAGCTGTGTATCTGGGATTATAAGAGCAGTTAGCATGCTGTGTATTGGGAATATGAGAGCTGTTAGCGTGCTGTACCAGGGATTGATGAGCAGTTAGTATGTTGTGTGAAAGGGATATGAGAGCAGTTAGCATGCTGCGTATCAGGGATATGAGAGCAGTTAGCATGCTTTGTATCAGGGATATGAGAGCAGTTAGTATGCTGTTAAAAAGGGATATGAGAGCAGTTAGCATGCTGTGTAAAAGGAATATGAGAGCAGTTAGCATGCTGTGTATCAGGGATATGAGAGCAGTTAGCATGCTGTGTATTAAGGATATGACAGCAGTTAGCATGCTGTGTATCAGGGATATAACCGCAGTTAGCATGTTGTGTATAAGGGATATGAGAGCAGTTAGCATGCTATGTAACAGGGATATGAGAGCAGTTAGTATGCTGTGTATCTGGGATATGAGAGCAGTTATTATGCTTTGGAACAGGGATATGAGAGCAGTTAGCATGCTGTGTATCGGGGATATGACAGCAGTTAGCATGCTCTGTATCAGGGATATGAGAGCAGTTAGCATGCTGTGTATCAGGGATATGAGAGCAGTTAGTATGCAGTGTAAGAGGGATATGAGAGCAGTTAGCATGCTGTGTCTCAGGGATATGAGAGCAGTTAGCATGCTATGTATCGGGAATGTGAGAGCAGTTAGCATGCTGTACATCAGGGATAGAAGAGCAGTTAGCATGCTGTGTATCAGGGATATAAGAGCAGTGAGCATGCTTTGGATCAGGGATATGATAGCAGTTATTAGGCTTCGGATCAGGGTTATGAGAGCAGTTAGCATGCTTTGTATCGGGTATATGAGAGCAGTTAGCATGCTGTGTTACCGGGATATAAGAGCAGTTAGCATGCTGTGTATCAGGGATAAGCGAGCAGTTAGTATGCTGTGTATCAGTGATATCCGAACAGTTGGTATGCAGTGTAAAAGGGATATGAGAGCAGTTAGCAAGCTGTGTATCCGGGATATGAGAGCAGTTAGCATGGTGTGTATCAGGTATATAAGAGCAGTTAGCATGCTGTGTATTAGGGATAAGCGAACAGTTAGTATGCTGTGTATCAGTGATATCCGAACAGTTGGTATGCAGTGTAAAATGGATATGAGAGCAGTTAGCAAGCTGTGTATCCGGGATTAAAAGAGCAGTTAGCATGCTGTGTATTGGGAATATGAGAGCTGTTAGCATGCTGTACCAGGGATAGATGAGCAGTTAGTATGTTGTGTGAAATGGATATGAGAGCAGTTAGCATGCTGCGTATCAGGGATATGAGAGCAGTTAGCATGCTGTGTATCAGGGATATGAGAGCAGTTAGCATGCTGTGTATTAGGGATATGAGAGCAGTTAGCATGCTGTGTATCAGGGATATAACCGCAGTTAGCATGTTGTGTATAAGGGATATGAGAGCAGTTAGCATGCTGTGTATCAGGGATATGACAGCAGTTAGTATGCTGTGTATCTGGGATATGAGAGCAGTTAGTATGCTTTGTATCAAGGATATGAGAGCAGTTATTATGCTTTGGATCAGGGATATGAGAGCAGTTAGCAAGCTGTGTATCTGGGATTATAAGAGCAGTTAGCATGCTGTGTATTGGGAATATGAGAGCTGTTAGCGTGCTGTACCAGGGATAGATGAGCAGTTAGTATGTTGTGTGAAAGGGTTATGAGAGCAGTTAGCATGCTGCGTATCAGGGATATGAGAGCAGTTAGCGTGCTTTGTATCAGGGATATGAGAGCAGTTAGTATGCTGTTAAAAAGGGATATGAGAGCAGTTAGCATGCTGTGTAAAAGGAATATGAGAGCAGTTAGCATGCTGTGTATCAGGGATATGAGAGCAGTTAGCATGCTGTGTATTAAGGATATGACAGCAGTTAGCATGCTGTGTATCAGCGATATAACCGCAGTTAGCATGTTGTTTATAAGGGATATGAGAGCAGTTAGCATATGTGTGTCAGGGATATGAGAGCAGTTAGCATGCTGTGTATCGTGGATATGAGAGCAGTTAGCATGCTGTGTATCAGGGATATGAGAGCAGTTAGCATGCTGTGTATCAATGATATGAAAGCAGTTAGCATGCTGTGAATCAGGGATATGAGAGCAGTTAGTTTGCTTTGTATCTGTGATATGAGAGCAGTTATGCCTTGGATCAGGGATATGAGAGCAGTTAGCATGCTATATATCGGGAATGTGAGAGCAGTTAGCATGCTGTACATCAGGGATAGAAGATCAGTTAGCATGCTGTGTATCAGGGATATAAGAGCAGTGAGCATGCTTTTGATCAGGGGTATGAGAGCAGTTATTACGCTTCGGATCAGGAATATGAGAGCAGTTAGTGTGCTTTGTATCGGGTATATGAGAGCAGTTAGCATGCTGTGTTACCGGGATATGAGAGCAGTTAGTATTCTGCATAAAAGGGGTATGAAAGCAGTTAGCATGCAGTGTATCAGGTATATAAGAGCAGATAGCATGCTGTGTATCAGGGATATTAGAGCAGTTAGCATGCTGTGTATCAGAGATATAAGAGCAGTTAGTATGCTTTGCATCAGGGATATGAGAGCAGTTATAACGCTTTGGATCAGGGATATTAGAGCCGTTAGCATGCTGTGTATCGGGGATATAAGAGCAGTTAGCATGCTGTGTTACCGTGATATAAGAGCAGTTAGCATGCTGTGTATCAGGGATATGAGAGCAGTTAATATGCTGTGTATCAGTGATATGAGAATAGTTGGTATGCAGTTTAAAAGGGAGATGAGAGCAGTTAGCAAGCTGAGTATCCGGGATATAAGAGCAGTTAGCATGCTGTGTATCAGGTATATAAGAGCAGTTAGCATGCTGTGTATTAGGCATAAGCGAGCAGTTAGTATGCTGAGTATCAGTGACATCCGAACAGTTGGTGTGCAGTGTAAAAGGGATATGAGAGCAGTTAGCAAGCTGTGTATCTGGGATTATAAGAGCAGTTAGCATGCTGTGTATTGGGAATATGAGAGCTGTTAGCGTGCTGTACCAGGGATTGATGAGCAGTTAGTATGTTGTGTGAAAGGGATATGAGAGCAGTTAGCATGCTGCGTATCAGGGATATGAGAGCAGTTAGCATGCTTTGTATCAGGGATATGAGAGCAGTTAGTATGCTGTTAAAAAGGGATATGAGAGCAGTTAGCATGCTGTGTAAAAGGAATATGAGAGCAGTTAGCATGCTGTGTATCAGGGATATGAGAGCAGTTAGCATGCTGTGTATTAAGGATATGACAGCAGTTAGCATGCTGTGTATCAGGGATATAACCGCAGTTAGCATGTTGTGTATAAGGGATATGAGAGCAGTTAGCATGCTATGTAACAGGGATATGAGAGCAGTTAGTATGCTGTGTATCTGGGATATGAGAGCAGTTATTATGCTTTGGAACAGGGATATGAGAGCAGTTAGCATGCTGTGTATCGGGGATATGACAGCAGTTAGCATGCTCTGTATCAGGGATATGAGAGCAGTTAGCATGCTGTGTATCAGGGATATGAGAGCAGTTAGTATGCAGTGTAAGAGGGATATGAGAGCAGTTAGCATGCTGTGTCTCAGGGATATGAGAGCAGTTAGCATGCTATGTATCGGTAATGTGAGAGCAGTTAGCATGCTGTACATCAGGGATAGAAGAGCAGTTAGCATGCTGTGTATCAGGGATATAAGAGCAGTGAGCATGCTTTGGATCAGGGATATGATAGCAGTTATTAGGCTTCGGATCAGGGTTATGAGAGCAGTTAGCATGCTTTGTATCGGGTATATGAGAGCAGTTAGCATGCTGTGTTACCGGGATATAAGAGCAGTTAGCATGCTGTGTATCAGGGATAAGCGAGCAGTTAGTATGCTGTGTATCAGTGATATCCGAACAGTTGGTATGCAGTGTAAAAGCGAGATGAGAGCAGTTAGCAAGCTGTGTATCCGGGATTATAACAGCAGTTAGCATGCTGTGTATTGGGAATATGAGAGCTGTTAGCATGCTGTACCAGGGATAGATGAGCAGTTAGTATGTTGTGTGAAATGGATATGAGAGCAGTTAGCATGCTGCGTATCAGGGATATGAGAGCAGTTAGCATGCTGTGTATCAGGGATATAACCGCAGTTAGCATGTTGTGTATAAGGGATATGAGAGCAGTTAGCATGCTGTGTATCAGGGATATGACAGCAGTTAGTATGCTGTGTATCTGGGATATGAGAGCAGTTAGTATGCTTTGTATCAAGGATATGAGAGCAGTTATTATGCTTTGGATCAGGGATATGAGAGCAGTTAGCAAGCTGTGTATCTGGGATTATAAGAGCAGTTAGCATGCTGTGTATTGGGAATATGAGAGCTGTTAGCGTGCTGTACCAGGGATAGATGAGCAGTTAGTATGTTGTGTGAAAGGGATATGAGAGCAGTTAGCATGCTGCGTATCAGGGATATGAGAGCAGTTAGCATGCTTTGTATCAGGGATATGAGAGCAGTTAGTATGCTGTTAAAAAGGGATATGAGAGCAGTTAGCATGCTGTGTAAAAGGAATATGAGAGCAGTTAGCATGCTGTGTCTCAGAGATATGAGAGCAGTTAGCATGCTATGTATCGGGAATTTGAGAGCAGTTAGCATGCTGTACATCAGGGATAGAAGAGCAGTTAGCATGCTGTGTATCAGGGATATAAGAGCAGTGAGCATGCTTTGGATCAGGGATATGAGAGCAGTTATTACACTTCGGATCAGGGATATGAGAGCAGTTAGCATGCTTTGTATCGGGTATATGAGAGCAGTTAGCATGCTGTGTTACCGGGATATAAGAGCAGTTAGCATGCTGTGTATCAGGGATATGAGAGCAGTTAGTATTCTGCGTAAAAGGGGTATGAAAGCAGTTAGCATGCAGTGTATCAAGTATATAAGAGCAGATAGCATGCTTTGTATCAGGGATATTAGAACAGTTAGCATGCTGTGTATCAGAGATATAAGAGCAGTTAGTATGCTTTGTATCAGGGATATGAGAGCAGTTATAACTTTTTGGATCAGGGATATTAGAGCCGTTAGCATGCTGTGTATCGGGGATATAAGAGCAGTTAGCATGCTGTGTTACCGGGATATAAGAGCCGTTAGCATGCTGTGTGTCAGGGATATGAGAGCAGTTAATATGCTGTTTATCAGTGATATGTGAATAGTTTGTATGCAGTTTAAAAGGGAGATGAGAGCAGTTAGCAAGCTGTGCATCCGGGATATAAGAGTAGTAAGCGTGCTGTCTATCAGGGATATGAGAGCTGTTAGCAGGCTGTGGATCAGGTATATAAGAGCAGTTAGCATGCTGTGTATTAGGGATAAGCGAGCAGTTATTATGCTGTTTCAGTGATATCCGAATTGTTGGTGTGCAGTGTAAAAGGGATATGAGAGCAGTTAGCAAGCTGTGTATCCGGGATTATAAGAGCAGTTAGCATGCTGTGTATTGGGAATATGAGAGCTGTTAGCATGCTGTACCAGGGTTAGATGAGCAGTTAGTATGTTGTGTGAAAGGTATATGAGAGCAGTTAGCATGCTGCGTCTCGGGGATATGAGAGCAGTTAGCTTGCTGTGTATCAGGGATATGAGAGCAGTTAGTATGCTGTTAAAAAGGGATATGAGAGCAGTTTGCATGCTGTGTAAAAGGAATATGAGAGCAGTTAGCATGCTGTGTATCAGGGATATGAGAGCAGTTAGCATGCTGTGTATTAAGGATATGACAGCAGTTAGCATGCTGTGTATCAGGGATATAACCGCAGTTAGCATTTTGTGTATAAGGGATATGAGAGCAGTTAGCATGCTGTGTATCAGGGATATGAGAGCAGTTAGTATGCTGTGTATCAGGGATATGAGAGCAGTTAGTATGCTTTGTATCAAGGATATGAGAGCAGTTATTATGCTTTGGATCAGGGATATGAGAGCAGTTAGCAAGCTGTGTATCGTGGATATGAGAGCAGTTAGCATGCTGTGTATCAGGGATATGAGAGCAGTTAGCATGCTGTGTATCAATGATATGAGAGCAGTTAGCATGCTGTGAATCAGGGATATGAGAGCAGTTAGTTTGCTTTGTATCTGTGATATGAGAGCAGTTATGCCTTGGATCAGGGATATGAGAGCAGTTAGCATGCTATATATCGGGAATGTGAGAGCAGTTAGCATGCTGTACATCAGGGATAGAAGATCAGTTAGCATGCTGTGTATCAGGGATATAAGAGCAGTGAGCATGCTTTTGATCAGGGGTATGAGAGCAGTTATTATGCTTCGGATCAGGAATATGAGAGCAGTTAGTGTGCTTTGTATCGGGTATATGAGAGCAGTTAGCATGCTGTGTTACCGGGATATGAGAGCAGTTAGTATTCTGCATAAAAGGGGTATGAAAGCAGTTAGCATGCAGTGTATCAGGTATATAAGAGCAGATAGCATGCTGTGTATCAGGGATATTAGAGCAGTTAGCATGCTGTGTATCAGAGATATAAGAGCAGTTAGAATGCTTTGCATCAGGGATATGAGAGCAGTTATAACGCTTTGGATCAGGGATATTAGAGCCGTTAGCATGCTGTGTATCGGGGATATAAGAGCAGTTAGCATGCTGTGTTACCGTGATATAAGAGCAGTTAGCATGCTGTGTATCAGGGATATGAGAGCAGTTAATATGCTGTGTATCAGTGATATGAGAATAGTTGGTATGCAGTTTAAAAGGGAGATGAGAGCAGTTAGCAAGCTGAGTATCCGGGATATAAGAGCAGTTAGCATGCTGTGTATCAGGTATATAAGAGCAGTTAGCATGCTGTGTATCTGGGATTATAAGAGCAGTTAGCATGCTGTGTATTGGGAATATGAGAGCTGTTAGCGTGCTGTACCAGGGATTGATGAGCAGTTAGTATGTTGTGTGAAAGGGATATGCGAGCAGTTAGCATGCTGCGTATCAGGGATATGAGAGCAGTTAGCATGCTTTGTATCAGGGATATGAGAGCAGTTAGTAGGCTGTTAAAAAGGGATATGAGAGCAGTTAGCATGCTGTGTAAAAGGAATATGAGAGCAGTTAGCATGCTGTGTATCAGGGATATGAGAGCAGTTAGCATGCTGTGTATTAAGGATATGACAGCAGTTAGCATGCTGTGTATCAGGGATATAACCGCAGTTAGCATGTTGTGTATAAGGGATATGAGAGCAGTTAGCATGCTATGTAAGAGGGATATGAGAGCAGTTAGTATGCTGTGTATCTGGGATATGAGAGCAGTTATTATGCTTTGGAACAGGGATATGAGAGCAGTTAGCATGCTGTGTATCGGGGATATGACAGCAGTTAGCATGCTCTGTATCAGGGATATGAGAGCAGTTAGCATGCTGTGTATCAGGGATATGAAAGCAGTTAGTATGCAGTGTAAGAGGGATATGAGAGCAGTTAGCATGCTGTGTCTCAGGGATATGAGAGCAGTTAGCATGCTATGTATCGGGAATGTGAGAGCAGTTAGCATGCTGTACATCAGGGATAGAAGAGCAGTTAGCATGCTGTGTATCAGGGATATAAGAGCAGTGAGCATGCTTTGGATCAGGGATATGATAGCAGTTATTAGGCTTCGGATCAGGGTTATGAGAGCAGTTAGCATGCTTTGTATCGGGTATATGAGAGCAGTTAGCATGCTGTGTTACCGGGATATAAGAGCAGTTAGCATGCTGTGTATCAGGGATAAGCGAGCAGTTAGTATGCTGTGTATCAGTGATATCCGAACAGTTGGTATGCAGTGTAAAAGGGATATGAGAGCAGTTAGCAAGCTGTGTATCCGGGATATGAGAGCAGTTAGCATGGTGTGTATCAGGTATATAAGAGCAGTTAGCATGCTGTGTATTAGGGATAAGCGAACAGTTAGTATGCTGTGTATCAGTGATATCCGAACAGTTGGTATGCATTGTAAAATGGATATGAGAGCAGTTAGCAAGCTGTGTATCCGGGATTATAAGAGCAGTTAGCATGCTGTGTATTGGGAATATGAAAGCTGTTAGCATGCTGTACCAGGGATAGATGAGCAGTTAGTATGTTGTGTGAAATGGATATGAGAGCAGTTAGCATGCTGCGTATCAGGGATATGAGAGCAGTTAGCATGCTGTGTATCAGGGATATGAGAGCAGTTAGCATGCTGTGTATTAGGGATATGAGAGCAGTTAGCATGCTGTGTATCAGGGATATAACCGCAGTTAGCATGTTGTGTATAAGGGATATGAGAGCAGTTAGCATGCTGTGTATCAGGGATATGACAGCAGTTAGTATGCTGTGTATCTGGGATATGAGAGCAGTTAGTATGCTTTGTATCAAGGATATGAGAGCAGTTATTATGCTTTGGATCAGGGATATGAGAGCAGTTAGCAAGCTGTGTATCTGGGATTATAAGAGCAGTTAGCATGCTGTGTATTGGGAATATGAGAGCTGTTAGCGTGCTGTACCAGGGATAGATGAGCAGTTAGTATGTTGTGTGAAAGGGTTATGAGAGCAGTTAGCATGCTGCGTATCAGGGATATGAGAGCAGTTAGCGTGCTTTGTATCAGGGATATGAGAGCAGTTAGTATGCTGTTAAAAAGGGATATGAGAGCAGTTAGCATGCTGTGTAAAAGGAATATGAGAGCAGTTAGCATGCTGTGTATCAGCGATATAACCGCAGTTAGCATGTTGTTTATAAGGGCTATGAGAGCAGTTAGCATGCTGTGTGTCAGGGATATGAGAGCAGTTAGCATGCTGTGTATCGTGGATATGAGAGCAGTTAGCATGCTGTGTATCAGGGATATGAGAGCAGTTAGCATGCTGTGTATCAATGATATGAGAGCAGTTAGCATGCTGTGAATCAGGGATATGAGAGCAGTTAGTTTGCTTTGTATCTGTGATATGAGAGCAGTTATGCCTTGGATCAGGGATATGAGAGCAGTTAGCATGCTATATATCGGGAATGTGAGAGCAGTTAGCATGCTGTACATCAGGGATAGAAGATCAGTTAGCATGCTGTGTATCAGGGATATAAGAGCAGTGAGCATGCTTTTGATCAGGGGTATGAGAGCAGTTATTACGCTTCGGATCAGGAATATGAGAGCAGTTAGCGTGCTTTGTATCGGGTATATGAGAGCAGTTAGCATGCTGTGTTACCGGGATATGAGAGCAGTTAGTATTCTGCATAAAAGGGGTATGAAAGCAGTTAGCATGCAGTGTATCAGGTATATAAGAGCAGATAGCATGCTGTGTATCAGGGATATTAGAGCAGTTAGCATGCTGTGTATCAGAGATATAAGAGCAGTTAGTATGCTTTGCATCAGGGATATGAGAGCAGTTATAACGCTTTGGATCAGGGATATTAGAGCCGTTAGCATGCTGTGTATCGGGGATATAAGAGCAGTTAGCATGCTGTGTTACCGTGATATAAGAGCAGTTAGCATGCTGTGTATCAGGGATATGAGAGCAGTTAATATTCTGTGTATCAGTGATATGAGAATAGTTGGTATGCAGTTTAAAAGGGAGATGAGAGCAGTTAGCAAGCTGAGTATCCGGGATATAAGAGCAGTTAGCATGCTGTGTATCAGGTATATAAGAGCTGTTAGCATGCTGTGTATTAGGCATAAGCGAGCAGTTAGTATGCTGAGTATCAGTGATATCCGAACAGTTGGTGTGCAGTGTAAAAGGGATATGAGAGCAGTTAGCAAGCTGTGTATCTGGGATTATTAGAGCAGTTAGCATGCTGTGTATTGGGAATATGAGAGCTGTTAGCGTGCTGTACCAGGGATTGATGAGCAGTTAGTATGTTGTGTGAAAGGGATATGAGAGCAGTTAGCATGCTGCGTATCAGGGATATGAGAGCAGTTATCATGCTTTGTATCAGGGATATGAGAGCAGTTAGTATGCTGTTAAAAAGGGATATGAGAGCAGTTAGCATGCTGTGTAAAAGGAATATGAGAGCAGTTAGCATGCTGTGTATCAGGGATATGAGAGCAGTTAGCATGCTGTGTATTAAGGATATGACAGCAGTTAGCATGCTGTGTATCAGGGATATAACCGCAGTTAGCATGTTGTGTATAAGGGATATGAGAGCAGTTAGCATGCTATGTAACAGGGATATGAGAGCAGTTAGTATGCTGTGTATCTGGGATATGAGAGCAGTTATTATGCTTTGGAACAGGGATATGAGAGCAGTTAGCATGCTGTGTATCGGGGATATGACAGCAGTTAGCATGCTCTGTATCAGGGATATGAGAGCAGTTAGCATGCTGTGTATCAGGGATATGAGAGCAGTTAGTATGCAGTGTAAGAGGGATATGAGAGCAGTTAGCATGCTGTGTCTCAGGGATATGAGAGCAGTTAGCATGCTATGTATCGGGAATGTGAGAGCAGTTAGCATGCTGTACATCAGGGATAGAAGAGCAGTTAGCATGCTGTGTATCAGGGATATAAGAGCAGTGAGCATGCTTTGGATCAGGGATATGATAGCAGTTATTAGGCTTCGGATCAGGGTTATGAGAGCAGTTAGCATGCTTTGTATCGGGTATATGAGAGCAGTTAGCATGCTGTGTTACCGGGATATAAGAGCAGTTAGCATGCTGTGTATCAGGGATAAGCGAGCAGTTAGTATGCTGTGTATCAGTGATATCCGAACAGTTGGTATGCAGTGTAAAAGGGATATGAGAGCAGTTAGCAAGCTGTGTATCCGGGATATGAGAGCAGTTAGCATGGTGTGTATCAGGTATATAAGAGCAGTTAGCATGCTGTGTATTAGGGATAAGCGAACAGTTAGTATGCTGTGTATCAGTGATATCCGAACAGTTGGTATGCAGTGTAAAATGGATATGAGAGCAGTTAGCAAGCTGTGTATCCGGGATTATAAGAGCAGTTAGCATGCTGTGTATTGGGAATATGAGAGCTGTTAGCATGCTGTACCAGGGATAGATGAGCAGTTAGTATGTTGTGTGAAATGGATATGAGAGCAGTTAGCATGCTGCGTATCAGGGATATGAGAGCAGTTAGCATGCTGTGTATCAGGGATATGAGAGCAGTTAGCATGCTGTGTATTAGGGATATGAGAGCAGTTAGCATGCTGTGTATCAGGGATATAACCGCAGTTAGCATGTTGTGTATAAGGGATATGAGAGCAGTTAGCATGCTGTGTATCAGGGATATGACAGCAGTTAGTATGCTGTGTATCTGGGATATGAGAGCAGTTAGTATGCTTTGTATCAAGGATATGAGAGCAGTTATTATGCTTTGGATCAGGGATATGAGAGCAGTTAGCAAGCTGTGTATCTGGGATTATAAGAGCAGTTAGCATGCTGTGTATTGGGAATATGAGAGCTGTTAGCGTGCTGTACCAGGGATAGATGAGCAGTTAGTATGTTGTGTGAAAGGGTTATGAGAGCAGTTAGCATGCTGCGTATCAGGGATATGAGAGCAGTTAGCGTGCTTTGTATCAGGGATATGAGAGCAGTTAGTATGCTGTTAAAAAGGGATATGAGAGCAGTTAGCATGCTGTGTAAAAGGAATATGAGAGCAGTTAGCATGCTGTGTATCAGGGATATGAGAGCAGTTAGCATGCTGTGTATTAAGGATATGACAGCAGTTAGCATGCTGTGTATCAGCGATATAACCGCAGTTAGCATGTTGTTTATAAGGGATATGAGAGCAGTTAGCATGCTGTGTGTCAGGGATATGAGAGCAGTTAGCATGCTGTGTATCGTGGATATGAGAGCAGTTAGCATGCTGTGTATCAGGGATATGAGAGCTGTTAGCATGCTGTGTATCAATGATATGAAAGCAGTTAGCATGCTGTGAATCAGGGATATGAGAGCAGTTAGTTTGCTTTGTATCTGTGATATGAGAGCAGTTATGCCTTGGATCAGGGATATGAGAGCAGTTAGCATGCTATATATCGGGAATGTGAGAGCAGTTAGCATGCTGTACATCAGGGATAGAAGATCAGTTAGCATGCTGTGTATCAGGGATATAAGAGCAGTGAGCATGCTTTTGATCAGGGGTATGAGAGCAGTTATTACGCTTCGGATCAGGAATATGAGAGCAGTTAGTGTGCTTTGTATCGGGTATATGAGAGCAGTTAGCATGCTGTGTTACCGGGATATGAGAGCAGTTAGTATTCTGCATAAAAGGGGTATGAAAGCAGTTAGCATGCAGTGTATCAGGTATATAAGAGCAGATAGCATGCTGTGTATCAGGGATATTAGAGCAGTTAGCATGCTGTGTATCAGAGATATAAGAGCAGTTAGTATGCTTTGCATCAGGGATATGAGAGCAGTTATAACGCTTTGGATCAGGGATATTAGAGCAGTTAGCATGCTGTGTATCAGGGATATGAGAGCAGTTAATATGCTGTGTATCAGTGATATGAGAATAGTTGGTATGCAGTTTAAAAGGGAGATGAGAGCAGTTAGCAAGCTGAGTATCCGGGATATAAGAGCAGTTAGCATGCTGTGTATCAGGTATATAAGAGCAGTTAGCATGCTGTGTATTAGGCATAAGCGAGCAGTTAGTATGCTGAGTATCAGTGACATCCGAACAGTTGGTGTGCAGTGTAAAAGGGATATGAGAGCAGTTAGCAAGCTGTGTATCTGGGATTATAAGAGCAGTTAGCATGCTGTGTATTGGGAATATGAGAGCTGTTAGCGTGCTGTACCAGGGATTGATGAGCAGTTAGTATGTTGTGTGAAAGGGATATGAGAGCAGTTAGCATGCTGCGTATCAGGGATATGAGAGCAGTTAGCATGCTTTGTATCAGGGATATGAGAGCAGTTAGTATGCTGTTAAAAAGGGATATGAGAGCAGTTAGCATGCTGTGTAAAAGGAATATGAGAGCAGTTAGCATGCTGTGTATCAGGGATATGAGAGCAGTTAGCATGCTGTGTATTAAGGATATGACAGCAGTTAGCATGCTGTGTATCAGGGATATAACCGCAGTTAGCATGTTGTGTATAAGGGATATGAGAGCAGTTAGCATGCTATGTAACAGGGATATGAGAGCAGTTAGTATGCTGTGTATCTGGGATATGAGAGCAGTTATTATGCTTTGGAACAGGGATATGAGAGCAGTTAGCATGCTGTGTATCGGGGATATGACAGCAGTTAGCATGCTCTGTATCAGGGATATGAGAGCAGTTAGCATGCTGTGTATCAGGGATATGAGAGCAGTTAGTATGCAGTGTAAGAGGGATATGAGAGCAGTTAGCATGCTGTGTCTCAGGGATATGAGAGCAGTTAGCATGCTATGTATCGGTAATGTGAGAGCAGTTAGCATGCTGTACATCAGGGATAGAAGAGCAGTTAGCATGCTGTGTATCAGGGATATAAGAGCAGTGAGCATGCTTTGGATCAGGGATATGATAGCAGTTATTAGGCTTCGGATCAGGGTTATGAGAGCAGTTAGCATGCTTTGTATCGGGTATATGAGAGCAGTTAGCATGCTGTGTTACCGGGATATAAGAGCAGTTAGCATGCTGTGTATCAGGGATAAGCGAGCAGTTAGTATGCTGTGTATCAGTGATATCCGAACAGTTGGTATGCAGTGTAAAAGCGAGATGAGAGCAGTTAGCAAGCTGTGTATCCGGGATTATAACAGCAGTTAGCATGCTGTGTATTGGGAATATGAGAGCTGTTAGCATGCTGTACCAGGGATAGATGAGCAGTTAGTATGTTGTGTGAAATGGATATGAGAGCAGTTAGCATGCTGCGTATCAGGGATATGAGAGCAGTTAGCATGCTGTGTATCAGGGATATAACCGCAGTTAGCATGTTGTGTATAAGGGATATGAGAGCAGTTAGCATGCTGTGTATCAGGGATATGACAGCAGTTAGTATGCTGTGTATCTGGGATATGAGAGCAGTTAGTATGCTTTGTATCAAGGATATGAGAGCAGTTATTATGCTTTGGATCAGGGATATGAGAGCAGTTAGCAAGCTGTGTATCTGGGATTATAAGAGCAGTTAGCATGCTGTGTATTGGGAATATGAGAGCTGTTAGCGTGCTGTACCAGGGATAGATGAGCAGTTAGTATGTTGTGTGAAAGGGATATGAGAGCAGTTAGCATGCTGCGTATCAGGGATATGAGAGCAGTTAGCATGCTTTGTATCAGGGATATGAGAGCAGTTAGTATGCTGTTAAAAAGGGATATGAGAGCAGTTAGCATGCTGTGTAAAAGGAATATGAGAGCAGTTAGCATGCTGTGTCTCAGAGATATGAGAGCAGTTAGCATGCTATGTATCGGGAATTTGAGAGCAGTTAGCATGCTGTACATCAGGGATAGAAGAGCAGTTAGCATGCTGTGTATCAGGGATATAAGAGCAGTGAGCATGCTTTGGATCAGGGATATGAGAGCAGTTATTACACTTCGGATCAGGGATATGAGAGCAGTTAGCATGCTTTGTATCGGGTATATGAGAGCAGTTAGCATGCTGTGTTACCGGGATATAAGAGCAGTTAGCATGCTGTGTATCAGGGATATGAGAGCAGTTAGTATTCTGCGTAAAAGGGGTATGAAAGCAGTTAGCATGCAGTGTATCAAGTATATAAGAGCAGATAGCATGCTTTGTATCAGGGATATTAGAACAGTTAGCATGCTGTGTATCAGAGATATAAGAGCAGTTAGTATGCTTTGTATCAGGGATATGAGAGCAGTTATAACTTTTTGGATCAGGGATATTAGAGCCGTTAGCATGCTGTGTATCGGGGATATAAGAGCAGTTAGCATGCTGTGTTACCGGGATATAAGAGCCGTTAGCATGCTGTGTGTCAGGGATATGAGAGCAGTTAATATGCTGTTTATCAGTGATATGTGAATAGTTTGTATGCAGTTTAAAAGGGAGATGAGAGCAGTTAGCAAGCTGTGCATCCGGGATATAAGAGTAGTAAGCGTGCTGTCTATCAGGGATATGAGAGCTGTTAGCAGGCTGTGGATCAGGTATATAAGAGCAGTTAGCATGCTGTGTATTAGGGATAAGCGAGCAGTTATTATGCTGTTTCAGTGATATCCGAATTGTTGGTGTGCAGTGTAAAAGGGATATGAGAGCAGTTAGCAAGCTGTGTATCCGGGATTATAAGAGCAGTTAGCATGCTGTGTATTGGGAATATGAGAGCTGTTAGCATGCTGTACCAGGGTTAGATGAGCAGTTAGTATGTTGTGTGAAAGGTATATGAGAGCAGTTAGCATGCTGCGTCTCGGGGATATGAGAGCAGTTAGCTTGCTGTGTATCAGGGATATGAGAGCAGTTAGTATGCTGTTAAAAAGGGATATGAGAGCAGTTTGCATGCTGTGTAAAAGGAATATGAGAGCAGTTAGCATGCTGTGTATCAGGGATATGAGAGCAGTTAGCATGCTGTGTATTAAGGATATGACAGCAGTTAGCATGCTGTGTATCAGGGATATAACCGCAGTTAGCATTTTGTGTATAAGGGATATGAGAGCAGTTAGCATGCTGTGTATCAGGGATATGAGAGCAGTTAGTATGCTGTGTATCTGGGATATGAGAGCAGTTAGTATGCTTTGTATCAAGGATATGAGAGCAGTTATTATGCTTTGGATCAGGGATATGAGAGCAGTTAGCAAGCTGTGTATCGTGGATATGAGAGCAGTTAGCATGCTGTGTATCAGGGATATGAGAGCAGTTAGCATGCTGTGTATCAATGATATGAGAGCAGTTAGCATGCTGTGAATCAGGGATATGAGAGCAGTTAGTTTGCTTTGTATCTGTGATATGAGAGCAGTTATGCCTTGGATCAGGGATATGAGAGCAGTTAGCATGCTATATATCGGGAATGTGAGAGCAGTTAGCATGCTGTACATCAGGGATAGAAGATCAGTTAGCATGCTGTGTATCAGGGATATAAGAGCAGTGAGCATGCTTTTGATCAGGGGTATGAGAGCAGTTATTATGCTTCGGATCAGGAATATGAGAGCAGTTAGTGTGCTTTGTATCGGGTATATGAGAGCAGTTAGCATGCTGTGTTACCGGGATATGAGAGCAGTTAGTATTCTGCATAAAAGGGGTATGAAAGCAGTTAGCATGCAGTGTATCAGGTATATAAGAGCAGATAGCATGCTGTGTATCAGGGATATTAGAGCAGTTAGCATGCTGTGTATCAGAGATATAAGAGCAGTTAGAATGCTTTGCATCAGGGATATGAGAGCAGTTATAACGCTTTGGATCAGGGATATTAGAGCCGTTAGCATGCTGTGTATCGGGGATATAAGAGCAGTTAGCATGCTGTGTTACCGTGATATAAGAGCAGTTAGCATGCTGTGTATCAGGGATATGAGAGCAGTTAATATGCTGTGTATCAGTGATATGAGAATAGTTGGTATGCAGTTTAAAAGGGAGATGAGAGCAGTTAGCAAGCTGAGTATCCGGGATATAAGAGCAGTTAGCATGCTGTGTATCAGGTATATAAGAGCAGTTAGCATGCTGTGTATCTGGGATTATAAGAGCAGTTAGCATGCTGTGTATTGGGAATATGAGAGCTGTTAGCGTGCTGTACCAGGGATTGATGAGCAGTTAGTATGTTGTGTGAAAGGGATATGCGAGCAGTTAGCATGCTGCGTATCAGGGATATGAGAGCAGTTAGCATGCTTTGTATCAGGGATATGAGAGCAGTTAGTAGGCTGTTAAAAAGGGATATGAGAGCAGTTAGCATGCTGTGTAAAAGGAATATGAGAGCAGTTAGCATGCTGTGTATCAGGGATATGAGAGCAGTTAGCATGCTGTGTATTAAGGATATGACAGCAGTTAGCATGCTGTGTATCAGGGATATAACCGCAGTTAGCATGTTGTGTATAAGGGATATGAGAGCAGTTAGCATGCTATGTAACAGGGATATGAGAGCAGTTAGTATGCTGTGTATCTGGGATATGAGAGCAGTTATTATGCTTTGGAACAGGGATATGAGAGCAGTTAGCATGCTGTGTATCGGGGATATGACAGCAGTTAGCATGCTCTGTATCTGGGATATGAGAGCAGTTAGCATGCTGTGTATCAGGGATATGAGAGCAGTTAGTATGCAGTGTAAGAGGGATATGAGAGCAGTTAGCATGCTGTGTCTCAGGGATATGAGAGCAGTTAGCATGCTATGTATCGGGAATGTGAGAGCAGTTAGCATGCTGTACATCAGGGATAGAAGAGCAGTTAGCATGCTGTGTATCAGGGATATAAGAGCAGTGAGCATGCTTTGGATCAGGGATATGATAGCAGTTATTAGGCTTCGGATCAGGGTTATGAGAGCAGTTAGCATGCTTTGTATCGGGTATATGAGAGCAGTTAGCATGCTGTGTTACCGGGATATAAGAGCAGTTAGCATGCTGTGTATCAGGGATAAGCGAGCAGTTAGTATGCTGTGTATCAGTGATATCCGAACAGTTGGTATGCAGTGTAAAAGGGATATGAGAGCAGTTAGCAAGCTGTGTATCCGGGATATGAGAGCAGTTAGCATGGTGTGTATCAGGTATATAAGAGCAGTTAGCATGCTGTGTATTAGGGATAAGCGAACAGTTAGTATGCTGTGTATCAGTGATATCCGAACAGTTGGTATGCATTGTAAAATGGATATGAGAGCAGTTAGCAAGCTGTGTATCCGGGATTATAAGAGCAGTTAGCATGCTGTGTATTGGGAATATGAAAGCTGTTAGCATGCTGTACCAGGGATAGATGAGCAGTTAGTATGTTGTGTGAAATGGATATGAGAGCAGTTAGCATGCTGCGTATCAGGGATATGAGAGCAGTTAGCATGCTGTGTATCAGGGATATGAGAGCAGTTAGCATGCTGTGTATTAGGGATATGAGAGCAGTTAGCATGCTGTGTATCAGGGATATAACCGCAGTTAGCATGTTGTGTATAAGGGATATGAGAGCAGTTAGCATGCTGTGTATCAGGGATATGACAGCAGTTAGTATGCTGTGTATCTGGGATATGAGAGCAGTTAGTATGCTTTGTATCAAGGATATGAGAGCAGTTATTATGCTTTGGATCAGGGATATGAGAGCAGTTAGCAAGCTGTGTATCTGGGATTATAAGAGCAGTTAGCATGCTGTGTATTGGGAATATGAGAGCTGTTAGCGTGCTGTCTAAGGGATAGATGAGCAGTTAGTATGTTGTGTGAAAGGGTTATGAGAGCAGTTAGCATGCTGCGTATCAGGGATATGAGAGCAGTTAGCGTGCTTTGTATCAGGGATATGAGAGCAGTTAGTATGCTGTTAAAAAGGGATATGAGAGCAGTTAGCATGCTGTGTAAAAGGAATATGAGAGCAGTTAGCATGCTGTGTATCAGGGATATGAGAGCAGTTAGCATGCTGTGTATTAAGGATATGACAGCAGTTAGCATGCTGTGTATCAGCGATATAACCGCAGTTAGCATGTTTTTTATAAGGGATATGAGAGCAGTTAGCATGCTGTGTGTCAGGGATATGAGAGCAGTTAGCATGCTGTGTATCGTGGATATGAGAGCAGTTAGCATGCTGTGTATCAGGGATATGAGAGCAGTTAGCATGCTGTGTATCAATGATATGAGAGCAGTTAGCATGCTGTGAATCAGGGATATGAGAGCAGTTAGTTTGCTTTGTATCTGTGAGATGAGAGCAGTTATGCCTTGGATCAGGGATATGAGAGCAGTTAGCATGCTATATATCGGGAATGTGAGAGCAGTTAGCATGCTGTACATCAGGGATAGAAGATCAGTTAGCATGCTGTGTATCAGGGATATAAGAGCAGTGAGCATGCTTTTGATCAGGGGTATGAGAGCAGTTATTATGCTTCGGATCAGGAATATGAGAGCAGTTAGTGTGCTTTGTATCGGGTATATGAGAGCAGTTAGCATGCTGTGTTACCGGGATATAAGAGCAGTTATCATGCTGTGTATCAGGGATATGAGAGCAGTTAGCATGCTGTGTATTAGGGATATGAGAGCAGTTAGTATGCAGTGTAAGAGGGATATGAGAGCAGTTAGCATGCTGTGTCTCAGGGATATGAGAGCAGTTAGCATGCTATGTATCGGGAATGTGAGAGCAGTTAGCATGCTGTACATCAGGGATAGAAGAGCAGTTAGCATGCTGTGTATCAGGGATATAAGAGCAGTGAGCATGCTTTGGATCAGGGATATGATAGCAGTTATTAGGCTTCGGATCAGGGTTATGAGAGCAGTTAGCATGCTTTGTATCGGGTATATGAGAGCAGTTAGCATGCTGTGTTACCGGGATATAAGAGCAGTTAGCATGCTGTGTATCAGGGATAAGCGAGCAGTTAGTATGCTGTGTATCAGTGATATCCGAACAGTTGGTATGCAGTGTAAAAGGGATATGAGAGCAGTTAGCAAGCTGTGTATCCGGGATATGAGAGCAGTTAGCATGGTGTGTATCAGGTATATAAGAGCAGTTAGCATGCTGTGTATTAGGGATAAGCGAGCAGTTAGTATGCTGTGTATCAGTGATATCCGAACAGTTGGTATGCAGTGTAAAATGGATATGAGAGCAGTTAGCAAGCTGTGTATCCGGGATTATAAGAGCAGTTAGCATGCTGTGTATTGGGAATATGAGAGCTGTTAGCATGCTGTACCAGGGATAGATGAGCAGTTAGTATGTTGTGTGAAATGGATATGAGAGCAGTTAGCATGCTGCGTATCAGGGATATGAGAGCAGTTAGCATGCTGTGTATCAGGGATATGAGAGCAGTTAGCATGCTGTGTATTAGGGATATGAGAGCAGTTAGCATGCTGTGTATCAGGGATATAACCGCAGTTAGCATGTTGTGTATAAGGGATATGAGAGCAGTTAGCATGCTGTGTATCAGGGATATGACAGCAGTTAGTATGCTGTGTATCTGGGATATGAGAGCAGTTAGTATGCTTTGTATCAAGGATATGAGAGCAGTTATTATGCTTTGGATCAGGGATATGAGAGCAGTTAGCAAGCTGTGTATCTGGGATTATAAGAGCAGTTAGCATGCTGTGTATTGGGAATATGAGAGCTGTTAGCGTGCTGTACCAGGGATAGATGAGCAGTTAGTATGTTGTGTGAAAGGGTTATGAGAGCAGTTAGCATGCTGCGTATCAGGGATATGAGAGCAGTTAGCGTGCTTTGTATCAGGGATATGAGAGCAGTTAGTATGCTGTTAAAAAGGGATATGAGAGCAGTTAGCATGCTGTGTAAAAGGAATATGAGAGCAGTTAGCATGCTGTGTATCAGGGATATGAGAGCAGTTAGCATGCTGTGTATAAAGGATATGACAGCAGTTAGCATGCTGTGTATCAGCGATATAACCGCAGTTAGCATGTTGTTTATAAGGGATATGAGAGCAGTTAGCATGCTGTGTGTCAGGGATATGAGAGCAGTTAGCATGCTGTGTGTCAGGGATATGAGAGCAGTTAGTATGCTGTGTATCTGGGATATGAGAGCAGTTAGTATGCTTTTTATCAAGGATTTGAGAGAAGTTATTATGCTTTGGAACAGGGATATGAGAGCAGTTAGCATGCTGTGTATCGGGGATATGACAGCAGTTAGCATGCTCTGTATCAGGGATATGAGAGCAGTTAGCATGCTGTGTATCAGGGATATGAGTGCAGTTAGTATGCAGTGTATTTGGGATATGAGAGCAGTTAGCATGCTGTGTCTCAGGGATATGAGAGCAGTTAGCATGCTATGTATCGGGAATGTGAGAGCAGTTAGCATGCTGTACATCAGGGATAGAAGAGCAGTTAGCTTGCTGTGTATCAGGGATATAAGAGCAGTGAGCATGCTTTGGATCAGGGATATGATAGCAGTTATTAGGCTTCGGATCAGGGTTATGAGAGCAGTTAGCATGCTTTGTATCGGGTATATGAGAGCAGTTAGCATGCTGTGTTACCGGGATATGAGAGCAGTTAGCATGCTGTGTATCAGGGATATGAGAGCAGTTAGTATTCTTTTTATCAGGGATATGAGAGCAGTTATATTGCTTTGGATCAGGGATATTAGAGCTGTTAGCATGCTGTGTATCGGGGATATAAGAGCAGTTAGCATGCTGTGTATGAGGGATATGAGAGCAGTTAATATGCTGTGTAGCAGTGATATGAGAATAGTTGGTATGCAGTTTAACAGGGAGATGAGAGCAGTTAGCAAGCTGTGTATCCGGGATATAAGAGCAGTTAGTATTCTTTGTATCAGGGATATGAGAGCAGTTATAATGATTTGGATCAGGGATATTAGAGCCGTTAGCATGCTGTGTATCGGGGATATAAGAGCAGTTAGCATGCTGTGTTACTGGGATATAAGAGCAGTTAGCATGCTGTGAATCAGGGATATGAGAGCAGTTAGTATGCTGTGTATCAGTGATATGAGAATAGTTGGTATGCAGTTTAAAAGGGAGATGAGAGCAGTTAGCAAGCTGTGTATCAGGGATATAAGAGTAGTAAGCGTGCTGTCTAACAGGGATATGAGAGCAGTTAGCATGCTGTGTATCAGTGATATGAGAGCAGTTAGCATTCTGTGTTACCATCTTATTAGAGCAGTTAGCATGCTGTGCATAAGGGATATGAGGGCAGTTAGTATGCTGTGTATCAGTGATATGTGAATAGTTGATATGCAGTGTAAAAGGGATATGAGAGCAGTTCGCAAGCTGTGTATCTGGGATATAAGAGCAGTAAGCGTGCTGTCTATCAGGGATATGAGAGCAGTTAGCATGCTGTGTATCAAAGATATGAGAGCAGTTAGCATGCTGTGAATCAGGGATATGAGCGCAGTTAGTTTGCTTTGTATCTGTGATATGAGAGCAGTTATGCTTTGGATCAGGGATATGAGAGCAGTTAGCATGCTGTATATCGGGGATATGAGAGCAGTTAGCATGCTGTGTTACCAGGATATAAGAGCAGTTAGCATGCAGTGTATCAGGGATATGAGAGCCGTTAGTATGCTGTGTAAAAGGGATATGAGAGCAGTTAGTATGCTATGTATCAGGTACATAAGTGCAGTTAGCATGCTGTGTATTAGGGATAAGCGAGCAGTTAGTATGCTGTGTATCAGTGATATCCGAACAGTTGGTATGCAGTGTAAAAGGGATATGAGAGCAGTTAGCAAGCTGTGTATCCGGGATATGAGAGCAGTTATCATGGTGTGTATCAGGTATATAAGAGCAGTTAGCATGCTGTGTATTAGGGATAAGCGAGCAGTTAGTATGCTGTGTATCAGTGATATCCGAACAGTTGGTATGCAGTTTTAAAGGGATATGAGAGCAGTTAGCAAGATGTGTATCCGGGATTATAAGAGCAGTTAGCATGCTGTGTATTGGGAATATGAGAGCTGTTAGCATGCTGTACCAGGGATAGATGAGCAGTTAGTATGTTGTCTGAAATGGATATGAGAGCAGTTAGCATGCTGTGTAAAAGGAATATGAGAGCAGTTAGCATGCTGTGTATCAGGGATATGAGAGCAGTTAGCATGCTGTGTATTAAGGATATGACAGCAGTTAGCATGCTGTGTATCAGCGATATAACCGCAGTTAGCATGTTGTTTATAAGGGATATGAGAGCAGTTAGCATGCTGTGTGTCAGGGATATGAGAGCAGTTAGCATGCTGTGTGTCAGGGATATGAGAGCAGTTAGTATGCTGTGTATCTGGGATATGAGAGCAGTTAGTATGCTTTTTATCAAGGATTTGAGAGAAGTTATTATGCTTTGGAACAGGGATATGAGAGCAGTTAGCATGCTGTGTATCGGGGATATGACAGCAGTTAGCATGCTCTGTATCAGGGATATGAGAGCAGTTAGCATGCTGTGTATCAGGGATATGAGTGCAGTTAGTATGCAGTGTAAGAGGGATATGAGAGCAGTTAGCATGCTGAGTCTCAGGGATATGAGAGCAGTTAGCATGCTATGTATCGGGAATGTGAGAGCAGTTAGCATGCTGTACATCAGGGATAGAAGAGCAGTTAGCTTGCTGTGTATCAGGGATATAAGAGCAGTGAGCATGCTTTGGATCAGGGATATGATAGCAGTTATTAGGCTTCGGATCAGGGTTATGAGAGCAGTTAGCATGCTTTGTATCGGGTATATGAGAGCAGTTAGCATGCTGTGTTACCGGGATATGAGAGCAGTTAGCATGCTGTGTATCAGGGATATGAGAGCAGTTAGTATTCTTTTTATCAGGGATATGAGAGCAGTTATATTGCTTTGGATCAGGGATATTAGAGCTGTTAGCATGCTGTGTATCGGGGATATAAGAGCAGTTAGCATGCTGTGTTACTGGGATATAAGAGCAGTTAGCATGCTGTGTATGAGGGATATGAGAGCAGTTAATATGCTGTGTAGCAGTGATATGAGAATAGTTGGTATGCAGTTTAACAGGGAGATGAGAGCAGTTAGCATGCTGTGTATCAGGGATATAAGAGCAGTTAGTATTCTTTGTATCAGGGATATGAGAGCAGTTATAATTATTTGGATCAGGGATATTAGAGCCGTTAGCATGCTGTGTATCGGGGATATAAGAGCAGTTAGCATGCTGTGTTACTGGGATATAAGAGCAGTTAGCATGCTGTGAATCAGGGATATGAGAGCAGTTAGTATGCTGTGTATCAGTGATATGAGAATAGTTGGTATGCAGTTTAAAAGGGAGATGAGAGCAGTTAGCAAGCTGTGTATCAGGGATATAAGAGTAGTAAGCGTGCTGTCTAACAGGGATATGAGAGCAGTTAGCATGCTGTGTATCAGTGATATGAGAGCAGTTAGCATTCTGTGTTACCATCTTATTAGAGCAGTTAGCATGCTGTGCATAAGGGATATGAGGGCAGTTAGTATGCTGTGTATCAGTGATATGTGAATAGTTGATATGCAGTGTAAAAGGGATATGAGAGCAGTTCGCAAGCTGTGTATCTGGGATATAAGAGCAGTAAGCGTGCTGTCTATCAGGGATATGAGAGCAGTTAGCATGCTGTGTATCAAAGATATGAGAGCAGTTAGCATGCTGTGAATCAGGGATATGAGCGCAGTTAGTTTGCTTTAGATCTGTGATATGAGAACGCATATAATGCTTTGGATCAGGGATATGAGAGCAGTTAGCATGCTGTATATCGGGGATATGAGAGCAGTTAGCATGCTGTGTTACCAGGATATAAGAGCAGTTAGCATGCTGTGTATCAGGGATATGAGAGCCGTTAGTATGCTGTGTAAAAGGGATATGAGAGCAGTTAGTATGCTATGTATCAGGTACATAAGTGCAGTTAGCATGCTGTGTATTAGGGATAAGCGAGCAGTTAGTATGCTGTGTATCAGTGATATCCGAACAGTTGGTATGCAGTGTAAAAGGGATATGAGAGCAGTTAGCAAGCTGTGTATCCGGGATATGAGAGCAGTTAGCATGGTGTGTATCAGGTATATAAGAGCAGTTAGCATGCTGTGTATTAGGGATAAGCGAGCAGTTAGTATGCTGTGTATCAGTGATATCCGAACAGTTGGTATGCAGTTTTAAAGGGATATGAGAGCAGTTAGCAAGATGTGTATCCGGGATTATAAGAGCAGTTAGCATGCTGTGTATTGGGAATATGAGAGCTGTTAGCATGCTGTACCAGGGATAGATGAGCAGTTAGTATGTTGTCTGAAATGGATATGAGAGCAGTTAGCATGCTGTGTAAAAGGAATATGAGAGCAGTTAGCATGCTGTGTATCAGGGATATGAGAGCAGTTAGCATGCTGTGTATTAAGGATATGACAGCAGTTAGCATGCTGTGTATCAGCGATATAACCGCAGTTAGCATGTTGTTTATAAGGGATATGAGAGCAGTTAGCATGCTGTGTGTCAGGGATATGAGAGCAGTTAGCATGCTGTGTGTCAGGGATATGAGAGCAGTTAGTATGCTGTGTATCTGGGATATGAGAGCAGTTAGTATGCTTTTTATCAAGGATTTGAGAGAAGTTATTATGCTTTGGAACAGGGATATGAGAGCAGTTAGCATGCTGTGTATCGGGGATATGACAGCAGTTAGCATGCTGTGTATCAGGGATATGAGAGCAGTTAGCATGCTGTGTATCAGGGATATGAGTGCAGTTAGTATGCAGTGTAAGAGGGATATGAGAGCAGTTAGCATGCTGAGTCTCAGGGATATGAGAGCAGTTAGCATGCTATGTATCGGGAATGTGAGAGCAGTTAGCATGCTGTACATCAGGGATAGAAGAGCAGTTAGCTTGCTGTGTATCAGGGATATAAGAGCAGTGAGCATGCTTTGGATCAGGGATATGATAGCAGTTATTAGGCTTCGGATCAGGGTTATGAGAGCAGTTAGCATGCTTTGTATCGGGTATATGAGAGCAGTTAGCATGCTGTGTTACCGGGATATGAGAGCAGTTAGCATGCTGTGTATCAGGGATATGAGAGCAGTTAGTATTCTTTTTATCAGGGATATGAGAGCAGTTATATTGCTTTGGATCAGGGATATTAGAGCTGTTAGCATGCTGTGTATCGGGGATATAAGAGCAGTTAGCATGCTGTGTTACTGGGATATAAGAGCAGTTAGCATGCTGTGTATGAGGGATATGAGAGCAGTTAATATGCTGTGTATCAGTGATATGAGAATAGTTGGTATGCAGTTTAACAGGGAGATGAGAGCAGTTAGCATGCTGTGTATCAGGGATATAAGAGCAGTTAGTATTCTTTGTATCAGGGATATGAGAGCAGTTATAATGATTTGGATCAGGGATATTAGAGCCGTTAGCATGCTGTGTATCGGGGATATAAGAGCAGTTAGCATGCTGTGTTACTGGGATATAAGAGCAGTTAGCATGCTGTGAATCAGGGATATGAGAGCAGTTAGTATGCTGTGTATCAGTGATATGAGAATAGTTGGTATGCAGTTTAAAAGGGAGATGAGAGCAGTTAGCAAGCTGTGTATCAGGGATATAAGAGTAGTAAGCGTGCTGTCTAACAGGGATATGAGAGCAGTTAGCATGCTGTGTATCAGTGATATGAGAGCAGTTAGCATTCTGTGTTACCATCTTATTAGAGCAGTTAGCATGCTGTGCATAAGGGATATGAGAGCAGTTAGTATGCTGTGTATCAGTGATATGTGAATAGTTGATATGCAGTGTAAAAGGGATATGAGAGCAGTTCGCAAGCTGTGTATCTGGGATATAAGAGCAGTAAGCGTGCTGTCTATCAGGGATATGAGAGCAGTTAGCATGCTGTGTATCAAAGATATGAGAGCAGTTAGCATGCTGTGAATCAGGGATATGAGCGCAGTTAGTTTGCTTTGTATCTGTGATATGAGAGCAGTTATGCTTTGGATCAGGGATATGAGAGCAGTTAGCATGCTGTATATCGGGGATATGAGAGCAGTTAGCATGCTGTGTTACCAGGATATGAGAGCAGTTAGCATGCTGTGTATCAGGGATATGAAAGCAGATAGTATGCTGTGTAAAAGGGATATGAGAGCAGTTAGCATGCTATGTATCAGGTACATAAGTGCAGTTAGCATGCTGTGTATTAGGGATAAGCGAGCAGTTAGTATGCTGTGTATCAGTGATATCCGAACAGTTGGTATGCAGTGTAAAAGGGATATGAGAGCAGTTAGCAAGCTGTGTATCCGGGATATGAGAGCAGTTAGCATGGTGTGTATCAGGTATATAAGAGCAGTTAGCATGCTGTGTATTAGGGATAAGCGAGCAGTTAGTATGCTGTGTATCAGTGATATCCGAACAGTTGGTATGCAGTTTTAAAGGGATATGAGAGCAGTTAGCAAGATGTGTATCCGGGATTATAAGAGCAGTTAGCATGCTTTGTATTGGGAATATGAGAGCTGTTAGCATGCTGTACCAGGGATAGATGAGCAGTTAGTATGTTGTCTGAAATGGATATGAGAGCAGTTAGCATGCTGCGTATCAGGGATATGAGAGCAGTTAGCATGCTGTGTATCAGGGATATGAGAGCAGTTAGCATGCTGTGTATTAGGGATATGAGAGCAGTTAGCATGCTGTGTATCAGGGATATAACCGCAGTTAGCATGTTGTGTATAAGGGATATGAGAGCAGTTAGCATGCTGTGTATCAGGGATATGACAGCAGTTAGTATGCTGTGTATCTGGGATATGAGAGCAGTTAGTATGCTTTGTATCAAGGATATGAGAGCAGTTATTATGCTTTGGATCAGGGATATGAGAGCAGTTAGCAAGCTGTGTATCTGGGATTATAAGAGCAGTTAGCATGCTGTGTATTGGGAATATGAGAGCTGTTAGCGTGCTGTACCAGGGATAGATGAGCAGTTAGTATGTTGTGTGAAAGGGATATGAGAGCATTTAGCATGCTGCGTATCAGGCATATGAGAGCAGTTAGCATGCTTTGTATCAGGGATATGAGAGCAGTTAGCATGCTGTGTATCAGGGATATGAGAGCAGTTAGTATGCAGTGTAAGAGGGATATGAGAGCAGTTAGCATGCTGTGTCTCAGGGATATGAGAGCAGTTAGTATTCTGCGTTAAAGGGGTATGAAAGCAGTTAGCATGCAGTGTATCAGGTATATAAGAGCAGATAGCATGCTGTGTATTAGAGATATAAGAGCCGTTCGTATTCTTTGTATCAGGGATATGAGAGCAGTTATAATGCTTTGGATCAGGGATATTAGAGCCGTTAGCATGCTGTGTATCGTGGATATAAGAGCAGTTAGCATGCTGTGTTACTGGGATATAAGAGCAGTTAGCATCCTGTGTATCAGGGATATGAGAGCAGTTAATATGCTGTGTATCAGTGATATGAGAATAGTTGGTATGCAGTTTAAAAGGGAGATGAGAGCAGTTAGCAAGCTGTGTATCAGGGATATAAGAGCAGTTAGTATTCTTTGTATCAGGGATATGAGGGCAGTTATAATGCTTTGGATCAGGGATATTAGAGCCGTTAGCATGCTGTGTATCGGGGATATAAGAGCAGTTAGCATGCTGTGTTACTGGGATATAAGAGCAGTTAGCATGCTGTGAATCAGGGATATGAGAGCAGTTAGTATGCTGTGTATCAGTGATATGAGAATAGTTGGTATGCAGTTTAAAAGGGAGATGAGAGCAGTTAGCAAGCTGTGTATCAGTGATATAAGAGTAGTAAGCGTGCTGTCTAACAGGGATATGAGAGCAGTTAGCATGCTGTGTATCAGTGATATGAGAGCAGTTAGCATGCTGTGTTACCATCTTAATAGAGCAGTTAGCATGCTGTGCATAAGGGATATGAGAGCAGTTAGTATGCTGTGTATCAGTGATATGTGAATAGTTGATATGCAGTGTAAAAGGGATATGAGAGCAGTTCGCAAGCTGTGTATCTGGGATATAAGAGCAGTAAGCGTGCTGTCTATCAGGGATATGAGAGCAGTTAGCATGCTGTATATCAAAGATATGAGAGCAGTTAGCATGCTGTGAATCAGGGATATGAGCGCAGTTAGTTTGCTTTGTATCTGTGATATGAGAGCAGTTATGCTTTGGATCAGGGATATGAGAGCAGTTAGCATGCTGTATATCGGGGATATGAGAGCAGTTAGCATGCTGTGTTACCAGGATATAAGAGCAGTTAGCATGCTGTGTATCAGAGATATGAGAGCCGTTAGTATGCTGTGTAAAAGGGATATGAGAGCAGTTAGTATGCTATGTATCAGGTACATAAGTGCAGTTAGCATGCTGTGTATTAGGGATAAGCGAGCAGTTAGTATGCTGTGTATCAGTGATATCTGAACAGTTGGTATGCAGTGTAAAATGGATATGAGAGCAGTTAGCAAGCTGTGTATCCGGGATATGAGAGCAGTTAGCATGGTGTGTATCAGGTATATAAGAGCAGTTAGCATGCTGTGTATTAGGGATAAGCGAGCAGTTAGTATGCTGTGTATCAGTGATATCCGAACAGTTGGTATGCAGTGTTAAAGGTATATGAGAGCAGTTAGCAAGCTGTGTATCCGGGATTATAAGAGCAGTTAGCATGCTGTGTATTGGGAATATGAGAGCTGTTAGCATGCTGTACCAGGGATAGATGAGCAGTTAGTATGTTGTGTGAAATGGATATGAGAGCAGTTAGCATGCTGCGTATCAGGGATATGAGAGCAGTTAGCATGCTGTGTATCAGGGATATGAGAGCAGTTAGCATGCTGTGTATTAGGGATATGAGAGCAGTTAGCATGCTGTGTATCAGGAATATAACCGCAGTTAGCATGTTGTGTATAAGGGATATGAGAGCAGTTAGCATGCTGTGTATCAGGGATATGACAGCAGTTAGTATGCTGTGTATCTGGGATATGAGAGCAGTTAGTATGCTTTGTATCAAGGATATGAGAGCAGTTATTATGCTTTGGATCAGGGATATGAGAGCAGTTAGCAAGCTGTGTATCTGGGATTATAAGAGCAGTTAGCATGCTGTGTATTGGGAATATGAGAGCTGTTAGCGTGCTGTACCAGGGATAGATGAGCAGTTAGTATGTTGTGTGAAAGGGATATGAGAGCAGTTAGCATGCTGCGTATCAGGGATATGAGAGCAGTTAGCATGCTTTGTATCAGGGATATGAGAGCAGTTAGTATGCTGTTAAAAAGGGATATGAGAGCAGTTAGCATGCTGTGTAAAAGGAATATGAGAGCAGTTAGCATGCTGTGTCTCAGGGATATGAGAGCAGTTAGCATGCTGTGTATTAAGGATATGACAGCAGTTAGCATGCTGTGTATCAGCGATATAACCGCAGTTAGCATGTTGTGTATAAGGGATATGAGAGCAGTTAGCATGCTGTGTGTCAGGGATATGAGAGCAGTTAGTATGCTGTGTACCTGGGATATGAGAGCAGTTAGTATGCTTTGTATCAAGGATATGAGAGCAGTTATTATGCTTTGGATCAGGGATATGAGAGCAGTTAGCATGCTGTGTATCGGGGATATGAGAGCAGTTAGCATGCTGTGTATCAGGGATATGAGAGCAGTTAGCATGCTGTGTATCAGGGATATGAGAGCAGTTAGTATGCAGTGTAAGAGGGATATGAGAGCAGTTGGCATGCTGTGTCTCAGGGATATGAGAGCAGTTAGCATGCTTTGTATCGGGTATGTGAGAGCAGTTAGCATGCTGTACATCAGGGATAGAAGAGCAGTTAGCATGCTGTGTATCAGGGATATAAGAGCAGTGAGCATGCTTTGGATCAGGGATATGATAGCAGTTATTAGGCTTCGGATCAGGGTTATGAGAGCAGTTAGCATGCTTTGTATCGGGTATATGAGAGCAGTTAGCATGCTGTGTTAGCGGGATATAAGAGCAGTTAGCATGCTGTGTATCAGGGATATGAGAGCAGTTAGTATTCTGCGTAAAAGGGGTATGAAAGCAGTTAGCATGCAGTGTATCAGGTATATAAGAGCAGATAGCATGCTGTGTATCAGGCATATTAGAGCAGTTAGCATGCTGTGTATCAGAGATATAAGAGCAGTTAGTATTCTTTGTATCAGGGATAAGAGAGCAGTTATAATGCTTTGGATCAGGGATATTAGAGCCGTTAGCATGCTGTGTATCGGGGATATAAGAGCAGTTAGCATGCTGTGTTACCGGGATATAAGAGCATTTAGCATGCTAGGTATCAGGGATATGAGAGCAGTTAGCATGCTGTGTATCTGGTATATAAGAGCAGTTAGCATGCTGTGTATTAGGGATAAGCGAGCAGTTAGTATGCTGTGTATCAGTGATATCCGAACTGTTGGTATGCAGTTTAAAAGGGATATGAGAGCAGTTAGCAAGCTGTGTATCCGGGATTATAAGAGCAGTTAGCATGCTGTGTATTGGGAATATGAGAGCTGTTAGCATGCTCTACCAGGGATAGATGAGCATTAGTATGGTGTGTGAAAGGGATATGAGAGCAGTTAGCATGCTCTGTATCAGGGATATGAGAACAGTTAGCATGCTGTGAATCAGGGATATGAGCGCAGTTAGTTTGCTTTGTATCTGTGATATGAGAGCAGTTATGCTTTGGATCAGGGATATGAGAGCAGTTAGCATGCCGTATATCGGGGATATGAGAGCAGTTAGCATGCTCTGCTACCAGGATATAAGAGCAGTTAGCATGCTGTGCATCAGGGATATGAGAGCCGTTAGTATGCTGTGTAAAAGGGATATGAGAGCAGTTAGCATGCTGTGTATCAGGTATATAAGAGCAGTTAGCATGCTGTGTATCAGGGATAAGCGAGCAGTTAGTATGCTGTGTATCAGTGATATTTGAACAGTTGGTATGCAGTGTAAGAGGGATATGAGAGCAGTTAGCAAGCAGTGTATCCGGGATTATAAGAGCAGTTAGCATGCTGTGTATTGGTAATATGAGAGCTGTTAGCATGCTGTACCAGGGATAGATGAGCAGTTAGTATGTTGTGTGAAATGGATATGAGAGCAGTTAGCATGCTGCATATCAGGGATATGAGAGCAGTTAGCATGCTGTTTATCAGGGATATGAGAGCAGTTAGTATGCTGTTAAAAAGGGATATGAGAGCAGTTAGCATGCTGTGTAAAAGGATTATGAGAGCCGTTAGCATGCTGTGTATCAGGGATATGAGAGCAGTTAGCATGCTATGTATCGGGAATTTGAGAGCAGTTAGCATGCTGTACATCAGGGATAGAAGAGCAGTTAGCATGCTGTGTATCAGGGATATAAGAGCAGTTAGCATGCTGTGTATCAGGGATATGAGAGCAGTTAGTATGCTGTTAAAAAGGGATATGAGAGCAGTTAGCATGCTGTGTAAAAGGAATATGAGAGCAGTTAGCATGCTGTGTCTCAGGGATATGAGAGCAGTTAGCATGCTGTGTATTAAGGATATGACAGCAGTTAGCATGCTGTGTATCAGCGATATAACCGCAGTTAGCATGTTGTGTATAAGGGATATGAGAGCAGTTAGCATGCTGTGTGTCAGGGATATGAGAGCAGTTAGTATGCTGTGTATCTGGGATATGAGAGCAGTTAGTATGCTTTGTATCAAGGATATGAGAGCAGTTATTATGCTTTGGATCAGGGATATGAGAGCAGTTAGCATGCTATGTATCGGGGATATGAGAGCAGTTAGCATGCTGTGTATCAGGGATATGAGAGCAGTTAGCATGCTGTGTATCAGGGATATGAGAGCAGTTAGTATGCAGTGTAAGAGGGATATGAGAGCAGTTGGCATGCTGTGTCTCAGGGATATGAGAGCAGTTAGCATGCTATGTATCGGGAATGTGAGAGCAGTTAGCATGCTGTACATCAGGGATAGAAGAGCAGTTAGCATGCTGTGTATCAGGGATATAAGAGCAGTGAGCATGCTTTGGATCAGGGATATGATAGCAGTTATTAGGCTTCGGATCAGGGTTATGAGAGCAGTTAGCATGCTTTGTATCGGGTATATGAGAGCAGTTAGCATGCTGTGTTAGCGGGATATAAGAGCAGTTAGCATGCTGTGTATCAGGGATATGAGAGCAGTTAGTATTCTGCGTAAAAGGGGTATGAAAGCAGTTAGCATGCAGTGTATCAGGTATATAAGAGCAGATAGCATGCTGTGTATCAGGCATATTAGAGCAGTTAGCATGCTGTGTATCAGAGATATAAGAGCAGTTAGTATTCTTTGTATCAGGGATAAGAGAGCAGTTATAATGCTTTGGATCAGGGATATTAGAGCCGTTAGCATGCTGTGTATCGGGGATATAAGAGCAGTTAGCATGCTGTGTTACCGGGATATAAGAGCATTTAGCATGCTAGGTATCAGGGATATGAGAGCAGTTAGCATGCTGTGTATCTGGTATATAAGAGCAGTTAGCATGCTGTGTATTAGGGATAAGCGAGCAGTTAGTATGCTGTGTATCAGTGATATCCGAACTGTTGGTATGCAGTTTAAAAGGGATATGAGAGCAGTTAGCAAGCTGTGTATCCGGGATTATAAGAGCAGTTAGCATGCTGTGTATTGGGAATATGAGAGCTGTTAGCATGCTCTACCAGGGATAGATGAGCATTAGTATGGTGTGTGAAAGGGATATGAGAGCAGTTAGCATGCTGCGTATCAGGGATATGAGAGCAATTAGCATGCTGTGAATCAGGGATATGAGCGCAGTTAGTTTGCTTTGTATCTGTGATATGAGAGCAGTTATGCTTTGGATCAGGGATATGAGAGCAGTTAGCATGCCGTATATCGGGGATATGAGAGCAGTTAGCATGCTCTGCTACCAGGATATAAGAGCAGTTAGCATGCTGTGCATCAGGGATATGAGAGCCGTTAGTATGCTGTGTAAAAGGGATATGAGAGCAGTTAGCATGCTGTGTATCAGGTATATAAGTGCAGTTAGCATGCTGTGCATTAGGGATAAGCGAGCAGTTAGTATGCTGTGTATCAGTGATATTTGAACAGTTGGTATGCAGTGTAAGAGGGATATGAGAGCAGTTAGCAAGCAGTGTATCCGGGATTATAAGAGCAGTTAGCATGCTGTGTATTGGTAATATGAGAGCTGTTAGCATGCTGTACCAGGGATAGATGAGCAGTTAGTATGTTGTGTGAAATGGATATGAGAGCAGTTAGCATGCTGCATATCAGGGATATGAGAGCAGTTAGCATGCTGTTTATCAGGGATATGAGAGCAGTTAGTATGCTGTTAAAAAGGGATATGAGAGCAGTTAGCATGCTGTGTAAAAGGATTATGAGAGCCGTTAGCATGCTGTGTATCAGGGATATGAGAGCAGTTAGCATGCTGTGTATTAGGGATATGACAGCAGTTAGCATGCTGTGTATCAGGGATATAACCGCAGTTAGCATGTTGTGTATAAGGGATATGAGAGCAGTTAGCATGCTGTGTATCAGGGATATGAGAGCAGTTAGTATGCTGTGTATCTGGGATATGAGAGCAGTTAGTATGCTTTGTATCAAGAATATGAGAGCAGTTATTATGCTTTGGATCAGGGATATGAGAGCAGTTAGCATGCTGTGTATCAGGGATATGTGAGCAGTTAGCATGCTGTGTATCAAGGATATGAGAGCAGTTAGTATGCAGTGTAAGAGGGATATGAGAGCAGTTAGCATGCTGTATCTCAGGGATATGAGAGCAGTTAGCATGCTATGTATCGGGAATGTGAGAGCAGTTAGCATGCTGTACATCAGGGAAAGAAGAGCAGTTAGCATGCTGTGTATCAGGGATATAAGAGCAGTGAGCATGCTTTGGATCAGGGATATGGGAGCAGTTATTACGCTTCGGATCAGGGATATGAGAGCAGTTAGCATGCTTTGTATCGGGTATATGAGAGCATTTAGCATGCTGTGTTACCGGGATATAAGAGCAGTTAGCATGCTGTGTATCAGGGATATGAGAGCAGTTAGTATTCTGCGTAAAAGGGGTATGAAAGCAGTTAGCATGCAGTTTATCAGGCATATAAGAGCAGATAGCATGCTGTGTATCAGGGATATTAGAGCAGTTAGCATGCTGTGTATCAGAGATATAAGAGCAGTTAGTATGCTTTGTATCAGGGATATGAGAGCAGTTATAACGCTTTGGATCAGGGATATTAGAGCCGTTAGCATGCTGTGTATCGGGGATTTAATAGCAGTTAGCATGCTGTGTTACCGGGATATAAGAGCAGTTAGCATGCTGTGTATGAGGGATATGAGAGCAGTTAATATGCTGTGTATCAGTGATATGAGAATAGTTGGTATGCAGTTTAAAAGGGAGATGAGAGCAGTTAGCAAGCGGTGTTCCGGGATATAAGAGTAGTAAGTGTGCTGTCTATCAGGGATATGAGAGCAGTTAGCATGCTGTGTATCAGGTATATAAGAGCAGTTAGCATGCTGTGTATTAGGGATAAGCGAGCAGTTTGTATGCTGTGTATCAGTGATATCCGAACAGTTGGTGTGCAGTGTAAAATGGATATGAGAGCAGTTAGCAAGCTGTGTATCCGGGATTATAAGAGCAGTTAGCATGCTGTGTATTGGGAATATGAGAGCTGTTAGCATGCTGTACCAGGGATAGATGAGCAGTTAGTATGTTGTGTGAAAGGTATATGAGAGCAGTTAGCATGCTGCGTATCAGGGATATGAGAGCAGTTAATATTCTGCATAAAAGGGGTATGAAAGCAGTTAGCATGCAGTGTATCAGGTATTTAAGAGCAGATAGCATGCTGCGTATCAGGGATATTAGATCAGTTAGCATGCTGTGTATCAGAGATATAAGAGCAGTTAGTATGCTTTGTATCAGGGATATGAGAGCAGTTATAACGCTTTGGATCAGGGATATTAGAGCCGTTAGCATGCTGTGTATCGGGGATATAAGAGCAGTTAGCATGCTGTTTTACCGGGATATAAGAGCAGTTAGCAAGCTGTGTATCAGGTATATGAGAGCAGTTAATATGCTGTTTATCAGTGATATGAAAATAGTTGGTATGCAGTTTAAAAGGGATATGAGAGCAGTTAGCATGCTGTGTAAAAGGAATATGACAGCAGTTAGCATGCTGTGTATCAGGGATATGAGAGCAGTTAGCATGTTGTGTATTAAGGATATGACAGCAGTTAGCATGCTGTGTATCAGCGATATAACCGCAGTTAGCATGTTGTGTATAAGGGATATGAGAGCAGTTAGCATGCTGTGTGTCAGGGATATGAGAGCAGTTAGTATGCTGTG
Organism: Carcharodon carcharias; assembly: GCF_017639515.1. Lineage (NCBI taxonomy): Eukaryota > Metazoa > Chordata > Chondrichthyes > Lamniformes > Lamnidae > Carcharodon > Carcharodon carcharias. The sequence continues at coordinate 88,946,090 of NC_054471.1, forward strand.
TATCTGGGATATGAGAGCAGTTAGTATGCTTTGTATCAAGGATATGAGAGCAGTTATTATGCTTTGGATCAGGGATATGAGAGCAGTTAGCATGCTGTGTATCGGGGATATGACAGCAGTAAGCATGCTCTGTATCAGGGATATGAGAGCAGTTAGCATGCTGTGTATCAGGGATATGAGAGCAGTTAGTATGCAGTGTAAGAGGGATATGAGAGCAGTTGGCATGCTGTGTCTCAGGGATATGAGAGCAGTTAGCATGCTATGTATCGGGAATGTGAGAGCAGTTAGCATGCTGTACATCAGGGATAGAAGAGCTGTTAGCATGCTGTGTATCAGCGATATAAGAGCAGTGAGCATGCTTTGGATCAGGGATATGATAGCAGTTATTAGGCTTCGGATCAGGGTTATGAGAGCAGTTAGCATGCTTTGTATCGGGTATATGAGAGCAGTTAGCATGCTGTGTTACCGGGATATATACGAGCAGTTAGCATGCTGTGTATCAGGGATATGAGAGCAGTTAGTATTCTGCGTAAAAGGGGTATGAAAGCAGTTAGCATGCAGTGTATCAGGTATATAAGAGCAGATAGCATGCTGTGTATCAGGGATATTAGAGCAGTTAGCATGCTGTGTATCAGAGATATAAGAGCAGTTAGTATTCTTTGTATCAGGGATATGAGAGCAGTTATAATGCTTTGGATCAGGGATATTAGAGCCGTTAGCATGCTGTGTATCGGGGATATAGGAGCAGTTAGCATGCTGTGTATCAGGGATATGAGAGCAGTTAGCATGCTGTGTATCAGGGATATGAGAGCAGTTAGTATGCAGTGTAAGAGGGATATGAGAGCAGTTAGCATGCTGTGTCTCAGGGATATGAGAGCAGTTAGCATGCTATGTATCGGGAATGTGAGAGCAGTTAGCATGCTGTACATCAGGGATTGAAGAGCAGTTAGCTTGCTGTGTATCAGGGATATAAGAGCAGTGAGCATGCTTTGGATCAGGGATATGATAGCAGTTATTAGGCTTCGGATCAGGGTTATGAGAACAGTTAGCATGCTTTGTATCGGGTATATGAGAGCAGTTAGCATGCTGTGTTACCGGGATATATACGAGCAGTTAGCATGCTGTGTATCAGGGATATGAGAGCAGTTAGTATTCTGCGTAAAAGGGGTATGAAAGCAGTTAGCATGCAGTGTATCAGGTATATAAGAGCAGATAGCATGCTGTGTATCAGGGATATTAGAGCAGTTAGCATGCTGTGTATCAGAGATATAAGAGCAGTTAGTATTCTTTGTATCAGGGATATGAGAGCAGTTATAATGCTTTGGATCAGGGATATTAGAGCCGTTAGCATGCTGTGTTTCGGGGATATAGGAGCAGTTAGCATGCTGTGTTACTGGGATATAAGAGCAGTTAGCATGCTGTGTATCAGGGATATGAGAGCAGTTAATATGCTGTGTATCAGTGATATGAGAATAGTTGGTATGCAGTTTAAAAGGGAGATGAGAGCAGTTAGCAAGCTGTGTATCAGGGATATAAGAGCAGTTAGTATTCTTTGTATCAGGGATATGAGAGCAGTTATAATGCTTTGGATCAGGGATATTAGAGCCGTTAGCATGCTGTGTATCGGGGATATAAGTGCAGTTAGCATGCTGTGTTACTGGGATATGAGAGCAGTTAGCATGCTGTGTATCAGGGATATGAGAGCAGTTAATATGCTGTGTATCAGTGATATGAGAATAGTTGGTATGCAGTTTAAAAGGGAGATGAGAACAGTTAGCAAGCTGTGTATCAGGGATATAAGAGTAGTAAGCGTGCTGTCTATCAGGGATATGAGAGCAGTTAGCATGCTGTGTATCAGTGATATGAGAGCAGTTAGCATGCTTTGTTACCATCTTATTAGAGCAGTTAGCATGCTGAGCATAAGGGATATGAGAGCAGTTAGTATGCTGTGTATCAGTGATATGTGAATAGTTGGTATGCAGTGTAAAAGGGATATGAGAGCAGTTCGCAAGCTGTGTATCTGGGATATAAGAGCAGTAAGCGTGCTGTCTATCAGGGATATGAGAGCAGTTAGCATGCTGTGTAAAAGTGATATGAAAGCAGATAACATGCTTTGTAACAGGGATATGAGAGCAGTTAGCATGTTGTGTATCAGTGATATGAGAGCAGTTAGCATGCTGTGAATCAGGGATATGAGCGCAGTTAGTTTGCTTTGTATCTGTGATATGAGAGCAGTTATGCTTTGGATCAGGGATATGAGAGCAGTTAGCATGCTGTGTATTGGGAATATGAGAGCTGTTAGCATGCTGTACCAGGGATAGATGAGCAGTTAGTATGTTGTGTGAAATGGATATGAGAGCAGTTAGCATGCTGCGTATCAGGGATATGAGAGCAGTTAGCATGCTGCGTATCAGGGATATGAAAGCAGTTAGCATGCAGTGTATCAGGTATATAAGAGCAGATAGCATGCTGTGTATCAGGGATATTAGAGCAGTTAGTATGCTGTGTATCAGAGATATAAGAGCACTTAGTATTCTTTGTATCAGGGATATGAGAGCAGTTATAATGCTTTGGATCAGGGATATTAGAGCCGTTAGCATGCTGTGTATCGGGAATATAGGAGCAGTTAGCATGCTGTGTGACTGGGATATAAGAGCAGTTAGCATGCTGTGTATCAGGGATATGAGAGCAGTTAATATGCTGTGTATCAGTGATATGAGAATAGTTGGTATGCAGTTTAAAAGGGAGATGAGAGCAGTTAGCAAGCTGTGTATCAGGGATATAAGAGCAGTTAGTATTCTTTGTATCAGGGATATGAGAGCAGTTATCATGCTTCGGATCAGGGATATTAGAGCCGTTAGCATGCTGTGTATCGGGGATATAAGAGCAGTTAGCATGCTGTGTTACTGGGACATAAGAGCAGTTTGCATGCTGTGTATCAGGGATATGAGAGCAGTTAATATGCTGTGTATCAGTGATATGAGAATAGTTGGTATGCAGTTTAAAAGGGAGATGAGAGCAATTAGCAAGCTGTGTATCAGGGATATAAGAGTAGTAAGCGTGCTGTCTATCAGGGATATGAGTGCAGTTAGCATGCTGTGTATCAGTGATATGAGAGCAGTTAGCATGCTGTGTTACCATCTTATTAGAGCAGTTAGCATGCTGTGCATAAGGGATATGAGAGCAGTTAGTATGCTGTGTATCAGTGATATGTGAATAGTTGGTATGCAGTGTAAAAGGGATATGAGAGCAGTTCGCAAGCTGTGTATCTGGGATATAAGAGCAGTAAGCGTGCTGTCTATCAGGGATATGAGAGCAGTTAGCATGCTGTATATCAAAGATATGAGAGCAGTTAGCATGCTGTGAATCAGGGATATGAGCGCAGTTAGTTTGCTTTGTATCTGTGATATGAGAGCAGTTATGCTTTGGATCAGGGATATGAGAGCAGTTAGCATGCTGTGTATTGGGAATATGAGAGCTGTTAGCATGCTGTACCAGGGATAGATGAGCAGTTAGTATGTTGTGTGAAATGGATATGAGAGCAGTTAGCATGCTGAGTATCAGGGATATGAGAGCAGTTAGCATGCTGTGTATCAGGGATATGAGAGCAGTTAGCATGCTGTGTATTAGGGATATGAGAGCAGTTAGCATGCTGTGTATCAGGGATATAACCGCAGTTACCATGTTGTGTATAAGGGATATGAGAGCAGTTAGCATGCTGTGTATCAGGGATATGACAGCAGTTAGTATGCTGTGTATCTGGGATATGAGAGCAGTTAGTATGCTTTGTATCAAGGATATGAGAGCAGTTATTATGCTTTGGATCAGGGATATGAGAGCAGTTAGCAAGCTGTGTATCTGGGATTATAAAAGCAGTTAGCATGTATTGGGAATATGAGAGCTGTTAGCGTGCTGTACCAGGGATAGATGAGCAGTTATTATGTTGTGTGAAAGGGATATGAGAGCAGTTAGCATGCTGCGTATCAGGGATATGAGAGCAGTTAGCATGCTTTGTATCAGGGATATGAGAGCAGTTAGTATGCTGTTAAAAAGGGATATGAGAGCAGTTAGCATGCTGTGTAAAAGGAATATGAGAGCAGTTAGCATGCTGTGTATCAGGGATATGAGAGCAGTTAGCATGCTGTGTATTAAGGATATGACAGCAGTTAGCATGCTGTGTATCAGCGATATAACCGCAGTTAGCATGTTGTGTATAAGGGATATGAGAGCAGTTAGCATGCTGTGTGTCAGGGATATGAGAGCAGTTAGTATGCTGTGTATCTGGGATATGAGAGCAGTTAGTATACTTTGTATCAAGGATATGAGAGCAGTTATTATGCTTTGGATCAGGGATATGAGAGCAGTTAGCATGCTGTGTATCGGTGATATGACAGCAGTTAGCATGCTCTGTATCAGGGATATGAGAGCAGTTAGCATGCTGTGTATCAGGGATATGAGAGCAGTTAGTATGCAGTGTAAGAGGGATATGAGAGCAGTTGGCATGCTGTGTCTCAGGGATATGAGAGCAGTTAGCATGCTGTGTATCAGAGATATAAGAGCAGCTAGTATGCTTTGTATCAGGGATATGAGAGCAGTTATAACGCTTGGATCAGGGATATTAGAGCCGTTAGCATGCTCTGTATCAGGGATTTAAGAGCAGTTAGCATGCTGTGTTACCGGGATATAAGAGCCGTTAGCATGCTGTGTATCAGGGATATGAGAGCAGTTAATATGCTGTGTATCAGTGATATGAGAATAGTTGGTATGCAGTTTAAAAGGGAGATGAGAGCAGTTAGCAAGCGGTGTATCCGCGATATAAGAGTAGTAAGTGTGCTGTCTATCAGGGATATGAGAGCAGTTAGCATGCTGTGTATCAGGTATATAAGAGCAGTTAGCATGCTGTGTATTAGGGATAAGCGAGCAGTTTGTATGCTGTGTATCAGTGATATCCGAACAGTTGGTATGCAGTATAAAAGGGATATGAGAGCAGTTAGCAAGCTGTGTATCCGGGATTATAAGAGAAGTTAGCATGCTGTGTATTGGGAATATGAGAGCTGTTAGCATGCTGTGTTACCACGGATATAAGAGCAGTTAGCATGCTGTGTATCAGGGATATGAGAGCAGTTAATATTCTGCGTAAAAGGGGTATGAAAGCAGTTAGCATGCAGTGTATCAGGTATTTAAGAGCAGATAGCATGCTGTGTATCAGGGATATTAGAGTAGTTAGCATGCTGTGTATCAGAGATATAAGAGCAGTTAGTATGCTTTGTATCAGGGATATGAGAGCAGTTATAATGCTTTGGATGAGGGATATTAGAGCCGTTAGCATGCTGTGTATTGGGGATATAAGAGCAGTTAGCATGCTGTGTTACCGGGATATAAGAGCAGTTAGCATGCTGTGTATCAGGTATATGAGAGCAGTTAATATGCTGTTTATCAGTGATATGAGAATAGTTGGTATGCAGTTTAAAAGGGATATGAGAGCAGTTAGCATGTTGTGTAAAAGGAATATGAGAGCAGTTAGCATGCTGTGTATCAGGGATATGAGAGCAGTTAGCATGCTGTGTATTAAGGATATGACAGCAGTTGGCATGCTGTGTATCAGCGACATAATCGCAGTTAGCATGTTGTGTATAAGGGATATGAGAGCAGTTAGCATGCTGTGTATCAGGGATATGAGAGCAGTTAGTATGCTGTGTATCTGGGATATGAGAGCAGTTATTATGCTTTGGAACAGGGATATGAGAGCAGTTAGCATGCTGTGTATCGGGGATATGACAGCAGTTAGCATGCTCTGTATCAGGGATATGAGAGCAGTTAGCATGCTGTGTATCAGGGATATGAGAGCAGTTAGTATGCAGTGTAAGAGGGATATGAGAGCAGTTGGCATGCTGTGTCTCAGGGATATGAGAGCAGTTAGCATTCTATGTATCGGGAATGTGAGAGCAGTTAGCATGCTGTACATCAGGGAAAGAAGAGCAGTTAGCATGCTGTGTATCAGGGATATAAGAGCAGTGAGCATGCTTTGGATCAGGGATATGATAGCAGTTATTAGGCTTCGGATCAGGGTTATGAGAGCAGTTAGCATGCTTTGTATCGGGTATATGAGAGCAGTTAGCATGCTGTGTTACCGGGATATAAGAGCAGTTAGCATGCTGTGTATCAGGGATATGAGAGCAGTTAGTATGCTGTATAAAAGGGATTTGAGAGCAGGTAGCATGCTGTGTATCAGGGATATGAGAGCAGTTAGTATGCTGTATAAAAGTGATATGTGAGCAATTAGCATGCTGTGTATCAGGGATATGAGAGCAGTTATAATGCTTTGGATCAAGGATATGAGAGCAGTTATTATGCTTTGGATCAGGGATATGAGAGCAGTTAGCAAGCTGTGTATCTGGGATTATAAGAGCAGTTAGCATGGTGTGTATTGGGAATATGAGAGCTGTTAGCGTGCTGTACCAGGGATAGATGAGCAGTTAGTATGTTGTGCGAAAGGGATATGAGAGCAGTTAGCATGCTGCGTATCAGGGATATGAGAGCAGTTAGCATGCTTTGTATCAGGGATATGAGAGCAGTTAGTATGCTGTTAAAAAGGGATATGAGAGCAGTTAGCATGCTGTGTAAAAGGAATATGAGAGCAGTTAGCATGCTGTGTATCAGGGATATGAGAGCAGTTAGCATGCTGTGTATTAAGGATATGACAGCAGTTAGCATGCTGTGTATCAGCGATATAACCGCAGTTCGCATGTTGTGTATAAGGGATATGAGAGCAGTTAGCATGCTGTGTGTCAGGGATATGAGAGCAGTTAGTATGCTGTGTATCTGGGATATGAGAGCAGTTAGTATGCTTTGTATCAAGGATATGAGAGCAGTTATTATGCTTTGGATCAGGGATATGAGAGCAGTTAGCATGCTGTGTATCGGGGATATGAGAGCAGTTAGCATGCTGTGTATCAGGGATATGAGAGCAGTTAGCATGCTGTGTATCAGGGATATGAGAGCAGTTAGTATGCAGTGTAAGAGGGATATGAGAGCAGTTGGCATGCTGTGTCTCAGGGATATGAGAGCAGTTAGCATGCTATGTATCGGGAATGTGAGAGCAGTTAGCATGCTGTACATCAGGGATAGAAGCGCAGTTAGCATGCTGTGTATCAGGGATATAAGAGCAGTGAGCATGCTTTGGATCAGGGATATGATAGCAGTTATTAGGCTTCGGATCAGGGTTATGAGAGCAGTTAGCATGCTTTGTATCGGGTATATGAGAGCAGTTAGCATGCTGTGTTACCGGGATATAAGAGCAGTTAGCATGCTGTGTATCAGGGATATGAGAGCAGTTAGTATTCTGCGTAAAAGGGGTATGAAAGCAGTTAGCATGCAGTGTATCAGGTATATAAGAGCAGATAGCATGCTGTGTATCAGGGATATTAGAGCAGTTAGCATGCTGTGTATCAGAGATATAAGAGCAGTTAGTATTCTTTGTATCAGGGATATGAGAGCAGTTATAATGCTTTGGATCAGGGATATTAGAGCCGTTAGCAAGCTGTGTATCGGGGATATAAGAGCAGTTAGCATGCTGTCTTACCGGGATATAAGAGCAGTTGGCATGCTGTGTATCAGGGATATGAGAGCAGTTAATATGCTGTGTATCAGTGATATGAGAATAGTTGGTATGCAGTTTAAAAGGGAGATGAGAGCAGTTAGCAAGCTGTGTATCAGGGCTATAAGAGTAGTAAGCGTGCTGTCTATCAAGGATATGAGAGCAGTTAGCATGCTGTGTATCAGTGATATGAGAGCAGTTAGCTTGCTGTGTTACCATCTTATTAGAGCAGTTAGCATGCTGTGCATAAGGGATATGAAAGCAGTTAGTATGCTGTGTATCAGTGATATGTGATTAGTTGGTAAGCAGTGTAAAAGGGATATGAGAGCAGTTTGCAAGCTGTGTATCCGGGATTATAAGAGCAGTTAGCATGCTGTGTACAAGAGATATGAGACCAGTTAGCATGCTGCGTATCAGGGATATGAGAGCAGTTCGCATGCTGTGTATCGGGAATATGAGAGCAGTTAGCATGCTGTACATCAGTGATAGAAGAGCAGTTAGCATGTTGTGTGAAAGGGATATGAGAGCAGTTAGCATGCTGTGTATCGGGGATATGAGAGCATTTAGCATGCTGTGTATCGGGAATATGAGAGCTGTTAGCATGCTGTCCATCAGGGATTGAAGAGCAGTTAGCATGCTGTGTATTGGGGATATGACAGCAGTTAGCCTGCTATGTATCGGAAATGTGAGAGCAGTTAGCATGCTGTACATCAGGGATAGAAGAGCAGTTAGCATGCTGTGTATCGGGTATATGAGAACAGTTAGCAGCTGTGTTACCGGGATATAAGAGCAGTTGGCATGCTGTGTATCAGGGATATGACAGCAGTTAGTATTCTGCGTAAAAGGGGGATGAGAGCAGTTAGCATGCAGTGTATCAGGTATATAAGAGCAGATATCATGCTGTGTATCAGGGATATTAGAGCAGTTAGCATGCTGTGTAAAAGGGATATGAGACCAGTTAGCATGCAGTGTAAAAGTGATATGAGAGCAGTTAGCATGCTGAGCATCAGAGATATAAGAGCAGTTAGTATGCTTTGTATCAGGGATATGAGAGCAGTTATAATGCTTTGGATCAGGGATATGAGAGCCATTAGCATGCTGTGTATCGGGGATATAAGAACAGTTAGCATGCTGTGTTACCGGCTTATTAGAACAGTGAGCTTGCTGTGTATAAGGGATAAGAGAGCACTTAGTATGCTGTGTATCAGTGATATGTGAATAGTTGGTATGCAGTGTAAAAGGGATATGAGAGCAGTTAGCAAGCTGTGTATCTGGGATATAAGAGCAGTAAGCATGCTGTCTATCAGGGATATGAGAGCTGTTAGCATGCTGTGGATCAGGGATATGAAAGCAGTTAGCTTGCTTTGTATCTGTGATATGAGAGCAGTTATGCTTTGGATCAGGGATATGAGAGCAGTTAGCATGCCGTATATTGGGGATATGAGAGCAGTTAGCATGCTGTGTTACCAGGATATAAGAGCAGTTAGCATGCTATGTATCAGGGATATGCGAGCCGTTAGTATGCTGTGTAAAAGGGATATGAGAGCAGTTAGCATGCTGTGTATCAGGTATCTAAGAGCAGTAAGCATGCTGTTTATTAGGGATAAGCGAGCAGTTAGTATGCTGTGTATCAGTGATATCCGAACAGTTGGTATGCAGTGTAAAAGGGATATGAGAGCAGTTAGCATGCTGTGTATTGGGAATATGCGAGCTGTTAGCATGCTGTACCAGGAATAGAAGAGCAGTTAGTATGTTGTGTGAAAGGGATATGAGAGCAGTTTGCATACTGCGTATCAGGGACATGAGAGCAGTTAGCATGCAGTGCATCAGGGATATGAGAGCAGTTAGTATGCTGTTAAAAAGAGATATGAGAGCAGTTAGCATGCTGTGTAAAAGGAATATGAGAGCAGTTAGCATGCTGTGTATCAGGGATATGAGAGCAGTTAGCATGCTGTGTATTAGGGATATGACAGCAGCTAGCATGCTGTGTATCAGCGATATAACCGCAGTTAGCATGTTGTGTATAAGGGATATGAGAGCAGTTAGCATGCTGTGTATTAGGGATATGACAGCAGCTAGCATGCTGTGTATCAGGGATATAACCGCAGTTAGCATGTTGTGTATAAGGGATATGAGAGTAGTTATTATGCTTTGGATCAGGGTTATGAGAGCAGTTAGCATGCTGTGTATGGGGGATATGAGAGCAGTTAGCATGCTGTGTATAAGTGATATGAGAATAGTTGGTATGCAGTTTAAAAGGGATATGAGAGCAGTCAGCAAGCTGTGTATCCGGGATATCAGAATTGTAAGCGTGCTGTTTATTAGGGATATGAGAGCTGTTAGCATGCTGTGTAAAAGTGATATGAGAGCAGATAACATGCTTTGTAACAGGGATATGAAATTAGTTAGCATGCTGTGTATCAGTGATATGAGAGCAGTTAGCATGCTGTGAATCAGGGATATGAGCGCAGTTAGTTTGCTTTGTATCTGTGATATGAGAGCAGTTATGCTTTGGATCAGGGATATGAGAGCAGTTAGCATGCCGTATATCGGGGATATGAGAGCAGTTAGCATGCTGTGTTACCAGGATATAAGAGCAGTTAGCATGCTGTGTATCAGGGATATGAGAGCAGTTAGTATGCTTTTATAAAAGGGATATGAGAGCAGTTAGCATGCTGTGTATCAGGTTTATAAGAGCAGTTAGCATGCTGTTTATTAGGGATAAGCGAGCTGTTAGTATGCTGTGTATCAGTGATATCAGAACAGTTGGTATGCAGTGTAAAAGGGATATGAGAGCAGTTAGCAAGCTGTGTATCCGGGATTATAAGAGCAGTTAGCATGCTGTGTACAAGAGATATGAGACCAGTTAGTATGCTGTGTATCAGTGATATCAGAGCAGTTAGCATGCTGCGTATCAGGGATATGAGAGCAGTTAGCATGCTGTGTATCGGGAATATGAGAGCAGTTAGCAGGCTGTACATCAGTGATAGAAGAGCAGTTAGCATGTTGTGTGAATGGGATATGAGAGCAGTTAGCATGCTGTGTATCGGGGATATGAGAGCATTTAGCATGCTGTGTATCGGGAATATGAGAGCTGTTAGCATGCTGTCCATCAGGGATTGAAGAGCAGTTAGCATGCTGTGTATTGGGGATATGACAGCAGTTAGCCTACTATGTATCGGAAATGTGAGAGCAGTTAGCATGCTGTACATCAGGGATAGAAGAGCAGTTAGCATGCTGTGTATTGGGTATATGAGAACAGTTAGCATGCTGTGTTACCGGGATATAAGAGCAGTTGGCATGCTGTGTATTAGGGATATGAGAGCAGTTAGTATTCTGCGTAAAAGGGGGATGAGAGCAGTTAGCATGCAGTGTATCAGGTATATAAGAGCAGATAGCATGCTGTGTATCAGGGATATTAGAGCAGTTAGCATGCTGTGTAAAAGGGATATGAGACCAGTTAGCATGCGGTGTAAAAGTGATATGAGAGCAGTTAGCATGCTGAGCAGCAGAGATATAAGAGCAGTTAGTATGCTTTCTATCAGGGATATGAGAGCAGTTATAATGCTTTGGATCAAGGATATGAGAGCAGTTATTATGCTTTGGATCAGGGATATGAGAGCAGTTAGCAAGCTGTGTATCTGGGATTATAAGAGCAGTTAGCATGCTGTGTATCGGGTATATGAGAACAGTTAGCATGCTGTGTTACCGGGATATAAGAGCAGTTGGCATGCTGTGTATTAGGGATATGAGAGCAGTTAGTATTCTGCGTAAAAGGGGGATGAGAGCAGTTAGCATGCAGTGTATCAGGTATATAAGAGCAGATAGCATGCTGTGTATCAGGGATATTAGAGCAGTTAGTATGCTGTGTAAAAGGGATATGAGACCAGTTAGCATGCGGTGTAAAAGTGATATGAGAGCAGTTAGCATGCTGAGCAGCAGAGATATAAGAGCAGTTAGTATGCTTTGTATCAGGGATATGAGAGCAGTTATAATGCTTTGGATCAAGGATATGAGAGCAGTTATTATGCTTTGGATCAGGGATATGAGAGCAGTTAGCAAGCTGTGTATCTGGGATTATAAGAGCAGTTAGCATGGTGTGTATTGGGAATATGAGAGCTGTTAGCGTGCTGTACCAGGGATAGATGAGCAGTTAGTATGTTGTGTGAAAGGGATATGAGAGCAGTTAGCATGCTGCGTATCAGGGATATGAGAGCAGTTAGCATGCTTTGTATCAGGGATATGAGAGCAGTTAGTATGCTGTTAAAAAGGGATATGAGAGCAGTTAGCATGCTGTGTAAAAGGAATATGAGAGCAGTTAGCATGCTGTGTATCAGGGATATGAGAGCAGTTAGCATGCTGTGTATTAAGGATATGACAGCAGTTAGCATGCTGTGTATCAGCGATATAACCGCAGTTAGCATGTTGTGTATAAGGGATATGAGAGCAGTTAGCATGCTGTGTGTCAGGGATATGAGAGCAGTTAGTATGCTGTGTATCTGGGATATGAGAGCAGTTAGTATGCTTTGTATCAAGGATATGAGAGCAGTTATTATGCTTTGGATCAGGGATATGAGAGCAGTTAGCATGCTGTGTATCGGGGATATGAGAGCAGTTAGCATGCTGTGTATCAGGGATATGAGAGCAGTTAGCATGCTGTGTATCAGGGATATGAGAGCAGTTAGTATGCAGTGTAAGAGGGATATGAGAGCAGTTGGCATGCTGTGTCTCAGGGATATGAGAGCAGTTAGCATGCTATGTATCGGGAATGTGAGAGCAGTTAGCATGCTGTACATCAGGGATAGAAGAGCAGTTAGCATGCTGTGTATCAGGGATATAAGAGCAGTGAGCATGCTTTGGATCAGGGATATGATAGCAGTTATTAGGCTTCGGATCAGGGTTATGAGAGCAGTTAGCATGCTTTGTATCGGGTATATGAGAGCAGTTAGCATGCTGTGTTACCGGGATATAAGAGCAGTTAGCATGCTGTGTATCAGGGATATGAGAGCAGTTAGTATTCTGCGTAAAAGGGGTATGAAAGCAGTTAGCATGCAGTGTATCAGGTATATAAGAGCAGATAGCATGCTGTGTATCAGGGATATTAGAGCAGTTAGCATGCTGTGTATCAGAGATATAAGAGCAGTTAGTATTCTTTGTATCAGGGATATGAGAGCAGTTATAATGCTTTGGATCAGGGATATTAGAGCCGTTAGCAAGCTGTGTATCGGGGATATAAGAGCAGTTAGCATGCTGTCTTACCGGGATATAAGAGCAGTTGGCATGCTGTGTATCAGGGATATGAGAGCAGTTAATATGCTGTGTATCAGTGATATGAGAATAGTTGGTATGCAGTTTAAAAGGGAGATGAGAGCAGTTAGCAAGCTGTGTATCAGGGCTATAAGAGTAGTAAGCGTGCTGTCTATCAAGGATATGAGAGCAGTTAGCATGCTGTGTATCAGTGATATGAGAGCAGTTAGCTTGCTGTGTTACCATCTTATTAGAGCAGTTAGCATGCTGTGCATAAGGGATATGAAAGCAGTTAGTATGCTGTGTATCAGTGATATGTGATTAGTTGGTAAGCAGTGTAAAAGGGATATGAGAGCAGTTTGCAAGCTGTGTATCCGGGATTATAAGAGCAGTTAGCATGCTGTGTACAAGAGATATGAGACCAGTTAGCATGCTGCGTATCAGGGATATGAGAGCAGTTCGCATGCTGTGTATCGGGAATATGAGAGCAGTTAGCATGCTGTACATCAGTGATAGAAGAGCAGTTAGCATGTTGTGTGAAAGGGATATGAGAGCAGTTAGCATGCTGTGTATCGGGGATATGAGAGCATTTAGCATGCTGTGTATCGGGAATATGAGAGCTGTTAGCATGCTGTCCATCAGGGATTGAAGAGCAGTTAGCATGCTGTGTATTGGGGATATGACAGCAGTTAGCCTGCTATGTATCGGAAATGTGAGAGCAGTTAGCATGCTGTACATCAGGGATAGAAGAGCAGTTAGCATGCTGTGTATCGGGTATATGAGAACAGTTAGCAGCTGTGTTACCGGGATATAAGAGCAGTTGGCATGCTGTGTATCAGGGATATGACAGCAGTTAGTATTCTGCGTAAAAGGGGGATGAGAGCAGTTAGCATGCAGTGTATCAGGTATATAAGAGCAGATATCATGCTGTGTATCAGGGATATTAGAGCAGTTAGCATGCTGTGTAAAAGGGATATGAGACCAGTTAGCATGCAGTGTAAAAGTGATATGAGAGCAGTTAGCATGCTGAGCATCAGAGATATAAGAGCAGTTAGTATGCTTTGTATCAGGGATATGAGAGCAGTTATAATGCTTTGGATCAGGGATATGAGAGCCATTAGCATGCTGTGTATCGGGGATATAAGAACAGTTAGCATGCTGTGTTACCGGCTTATTAGAACAGTGAGCTTGCTGTGTATAAGGGATAAGAGAGCACTTAGTATGCTGTGTATCAGTGATATGTGAATAGTTGGTATGCAGTGTAAAAGGGATATGAGAGCAGTTAGCAAGCTGTGTATCTGGGATATAAGAGCAGTAAGCATGCTGTCTATCAGGGATATGAGAGCTGTTAGCATGCTGTGAATCAGGGATATGAAAGCAGTTAGCTTGCTTTGTATCTGTGATATGAGAGCAGTTATGCTTTGGATCAGGGATATGAGAGCAGTTAGCATGCCGTATATTGGGGATATGAGAGCAGTTAGCATGCTGTGTTACCAGGATATAAGAGCAGTTAGCATGCTATGTATCAGGGATATGCGAGCCGTTAGTATGCTGTGTAAAAGGGATATGAGAGCAGTTAGCATGCTGTGTATCAGGTATCTAAGAGCAGTAAGCATGCTGTTTATTAGGGATAAGCGAGCAGTTAGTATGCTGTGTATCAGTGATATCCGAACAGTTGGTATGCAGTGTAAAAGGGATATGAGAGCAGTTAGCATGCTGTGTATTGGGAATATGCGAGCTGTTAGCATGCTGTACCAGGAATAGAAGAGCAGTTAGTATGTTGTGTGAAAGGGATATGAGAGCAGTTTGCATACTGCGTATCAGGGACATGAGAGCAGTTAGCATGCAGTGCATCAGGGATATGAGAGCAGTTAGTATGCTGTTAAAAAGAGATATGAGAGCAGTTAGCATGCTGTGTAAAAGGAATATGAGAGCAGTTAGCATGCTGTGTATCAGGGATATGAGAGCAGTTAGCATGCTGTGTATTAGGGATATGACAGCAGCTAGCATGCTGTGTATCAGCGATATAACCGCAGTTAGCATGTTGTGTATAAGGGATATGAGAGCAGTTAGCATGCTGTGTATTAGGGATATGACAGCAGCTAGCATGCTGTGTATCAGGGATATAACCGCAGTTAGCATGTTGTGTATAAGGGATATGAGAGTAGTTATTATGCTTTGGATCAGGGTTATGAGAGCAGTTAGCATGCTGTGTATGGGGGATATGAGAGCAGTTAGCATGCTGTGTATAAGTGATATGAGAATAGTTGGTATGCAGTTTAAAAGGGATATGAGAGCAGTCAGCAAGCTGTGTATCCGGGATATCAGAATTGTAAGCGTGCTGTTTATTAGGGATATGAGAGCTGTTAGCATGCTGTGTAAAAGTGATATGAGAGCAGATAACATGCTTTGTAACAGGGATATGAAATTAGTTAGCATGCTGTGTATCAGTGATATGAGAGCAGTTAGCATGCTGTGAATCAGGGATATGAGCGCAGTTAGTTTGCTTTGTATCTGTGATATGAGAGCAGTTATGCTTTGGATCAGGGATATGAGAGCAGTTAGCATGCCGTATATCGGGGATATGAGAGCAGTTAGCATGCTGTGTTACCAGGATATAAGAGCAGTTAGCATGCTGTGTATCAGGGATATGAGAGCAGTTAGTATGCTTTTATAAAAGGGATATGAGAGCAGTTAGCATGCTGTGTATCAGGTTTATAAGAGCAGTTAGCATGCTGTTTATTAGGGATAAGCGAGCTGTTAGTATGCTGTGTATCAGTGATATCAGAACAGTTGGTATGCAGTGTAAAAGGGATATGAGAGCAGTTAGCAAGCTGTGTATCCGGGATTATAAGAGCAGTTAGCATGCTGTGTACAAGAGATATGAGACCAGTTAGTATGCTGTGTATCAGTGATATCAGAGCAGTTAGCATGCTGCGTATCAGGGATATGAGAGCAGTTAGCATGCTGTGTATCGGGAATATGAGAGCAGTTAGCAGGCTGTACATCAGTGATAGAAGAGCAGTTAGCATGTTGTGTGAATGGGATATGAGAGCAGTTAGCATGCTGTGTATCGGGGATATGAGAGCATTTAGCATGCTGTGTATCGGGAATATGAGAGCTGTTAGCATGCTGTCCATCAGGGATTGAAGAGCAGTTAGCATGCTGTGTATTGGGGATATGACAGCAGTTAGCCTACTATGTATCGGAAATGTGAGAGCAGTTAGCATGCTGTACATCAGGGATAGAAGAGCAGTTAGCATGCTGTGTATTGGGTATATGAGAACAGTTAGCATGCTGTGTTACCGGGATATAAGAGCAGTTGGCATGCTGTGTATTAGGGATATGAGAGCAGTTAGTATTCTGCGTAAAAGGGGGATGAGAGCAGTTAGCATGCAGTGTATCAGGTATATAAGAGCAGATAGCATGCTGTGTATCAGGGATATTAGAGCAGTTAGCATGCTGTGTAAAAGGGATATGAGACCAGTTAGCATGCGGTGTAAAAGTGATATGAGAGCAGTTAGCATGCTGAGCAGCAGAGATATAAGAGCAGTTAGTATGCTTTCTATCAGGGATATGAGAGCAGTTATAATGCTTTGGATCAAGGATATGAGAGCAGTTATTATGCTTTGGATCAGGGATATGAGAGCAGTTAGCAAGCTGTGTATCTGGGATTATAAGAGCAGTTAGCATGCTGTGTATCGGGTATATGAGAACAGTTAGCATGCTGTGTTACCGGGATATAAGAGCAGTTGGCATGCTGTGTATTAGGGATATGAGAGCAGTTAGTATTCTGCGTAAAAGGGGGATGAGAGCAGTTAGCATGCAGTGTATCAGGTATATAAGAGCAGATAGCATGCTGTGTATCAGGGATATTAGAGCAGTTAGCATGCTGTGTAAAAGGGATATGAGACCAGTTAGCATGCGGTGTAAAAGTGATATGAGAGCAGTTAGCATGCTGAGCAGCAGAGATATAAGAGCAGTTAGTATGCTTTGTATCAGGGATATGAGAGCAGTTATAATGCTTTGGATCAAGGATATGAGAGCAGTTATTATGCTTTGGATCAGGGATATGAGAGCAGTTAGCAAGCTGTGTATCTGGGATTATAAGAGCAGTTAGCATGGTGTGTATTGGGAATATGAGAGCTGTTAGCGTGCTGTACCAGGGATAGATGAGCAGTTAGTATGTTGTGTGAAAGGGATATGAGAGCAGTTAGCATGCTGCGTATCAGGGATATGAGAGCAGTTAGCATGCTTTGTATCAGGGATATGAGAGCAGTTAGTATGCTGTTAAAAAGGGATATGAGAGCAGTTAGCATGCTGTGTAAAAGGAATATGAGAGCAGTTAGCATGCTGTGTATCAGGGATATGAGAGCAGTTAGCATGCTGTGTATTAAGGATATGACAGCAGTTAGCATGCTGTGTATCAGCGATATAACCGCAGTTAGCATGTTGTGTATAAGGGATATGAGAGCAGTTAGCATGCTGTGTGTCAGGGATATGAGAGCAGTTAGTATGCTGTGTATCTGGGATATGAGAGCAGTTAGTATGCTTTGTATCAAGGATATGAGAGCAGTTATTATGCTTTGGATCAGGGATATGAGAGCAGTTAGCATGCTGTGTATCGGGGATATGAGAGCAGTTAGCATGCTGTGTATCAGGGATATGAGAGCAGTTAGCATGCTGTGTATCAGGGATATGAGAGCAGTTAGTATGCAGTGTAAGAGGGATATGAGAGCAGTTGGCATGCTGTGTCTCAGGGATATGAGAGCAGTTAGCATGCTATGTATCGGGAATGTGAGAGCAGTTAGCATGCTGTACATCAGGGATAGAAGAGCAGTTAGCATGCTGTGTATCAGGGATATAAGAGCAGTGAGCATGCTTTGGATCAGGGATATGATAGCAGTTATTAGGCTTCGGATCAGGGTTATGAGAGCAGTTAGCATGCTTTGTATCGGGTATATGAGAGCAGTTAGCATGCTGTGTTACCGGGATATAAGAGCAGTTAGCATGCTGTGTATCAGGGATATGAGAGCAGTTAGTATTCTGCGTAAAAGGGGTATGAAAGCAGTTAGCATGCAGTGTATCAGGTATATAAGAGCAGATAGCATGCTGTGTATCAGGATATTAGAGCAGTTAGCATGCTGTGTATCAGAGATATAAGAGCAGTTAGTATTCTTTGTATCAGGGATATGAGTGCAGTTATAATGCTTTGGATCAGGGATATTAGAGCCGTTAGCATGCTGTGTATCGGGGATATAAGAGCAGTTAGCATGATGTGTATCAGGGATATGAGAGCAGTTATCATGCTGTATATCATTGATATGAGAGCAGTTAGTAACCTGTGTAAAAGTGATATGAGAGCAGTTAGCATGCTGTGTATCAGAGATATGAGAGCAGATAGCATGCTGTGCATCAAGGATATGAGAGCAGTTAGCATGCTGTGTATCAGGGATATGAGAGCAGTTAGTATGCTGTGTATCAGGGATATGAGAGCAGTTAATATGCTGTGTATCAGTGACATGAGAATAGTTGGTAAGCAGTTTAAAAGGGAGATGAGAGCAGTTAGCAAGCTGTGTATCAGGGATATAAGAGTAGTAAGCGTGCTGTCTATCAGGGATATGAGTGCAGTTAGCATGCTGTGTATCAGTGATATGAGAGCAGTTAGCATGCTGTGTATCAGGTATCTAAGAGCAGTAAGCATGCTGTTTATTAGGGATAAGCGAGCAGTTAGTATGCTGTGTATCAGTGATATCCGAACAGTTGGTATGCAGTGTAAAAGGGATATGAGAGCAGTTAGCATGCTGTGTATTGGGAATATGAGAGCTGTTAGCATGCTGTACCAGGAATAGAAGAGCAGTTAGTATGTTGTGTGAAAGGGATATGAGAGCAGTTAGCATGCTGAGCATCAGAGATATAAGAGCAGTTAGTATGCTTTGTATCAGGGATATGAGAGCAGTTATAATGCTTTGGATCAGGGATATGAGAGCCATTAGCATGCTGTGTATCGGGGATATAAGAACAGTTAGCATGCTGTGTTACCGGCTTATTAGAACAGTGAGCTTGCTGTGTATAAGGGATAAGAGAGCACTTAGTATGCTGTGTATCAGTGATATGTGAATAGTTGGTATGCAGTGTAAAAGGGATATGAGAGCAGTTAGCAAGCTGTGTATCTGGGATATAAGAGCAGTAAGCATGCTGTCTATCAGGGATATGAGAGCTGTTAGCATGCTGTGAATCAGGGATATGAAAGCAGTTAGCTTGCTTTGTATCTGTGATATGAGAGCAGTTATGCTTTGGATCAGGGATATGAGAGCAGTTAGCATGCCGTATATTGGGGATATGAGAGCAGTTAGCATGCTGTGTTACCAGGATATAAGAGCAGTTAGCATGCTATGTATCAGGGATATGCGAGCCGTTAGTATGCTGTGTAAAAGGGATATGAGAGCAGTTAGCATGCTGTGTATCAGGTATCTAAGAGCAGTAAGCATGCTGTTTATTAGGGATAAGCGAGCAGTTAGTATGCTGTGTATCAGTGATATCCGAACAGTTGGTATGCAGTGTAAAAGGGATATGAGAGCAGTTAGCATGCTGTGTATTGGGAATATGCGAGCTGTTAGCATGCTGTACCAGGAATAGAAGAGCAGTTAGTATGTTGTGTGAAAGGGATATGAGAGCAGTTTGCATACTGCGTATCAGGGACATGAGAGCAGTTAGCATGCAGTGCATCAGGGATATGAGAGCAGTTAGTATGCTGTTAAAAAGAGATATGAGAGCAGTTAGCATGCTGTGTAAAAGGAATATGAGAGCAGTTAGCATGCTGTGTATCAGGGATATGAGAGCAGTTAGCATGCTGTGTATTAGGGATATGACAGCAGCTAGCATGCTGTGTATCAGCGATATAACCGCAGTTAGCATGTTGTGTATAAGGGATATGAGAGCAGTTAGCATGCTGTGTATTAGGGATATGACAGCAGCTAGCATGCTGTGTATCAGGGATATAACCGCAGTTAGCATGTTGTGTATAAGGGATATGAGAGTAGTTATTATGCTTTGGATCAGGGTTATGAGAGCAGTTAGCATGCTGTGTATGGGGGATATGAGAGCAGTTAGCATGCTGTGTATAAGTGATATGAGAATAGTTGGTATGCAGTTTAAAAGGGATATGAGAGCAGTCAGCAAGCTGTGTATCCGGGATATCAGAATTGTAAGCGTGCTGTTTATTAGGGATATGAGAGCTGTTAGCATGCTGTGTAAAAGTGATATGAGAGCAGATAACATGCTTTGTAACAGGGATATGAAATTAGTTAGCATGCTGTGTATCAGTGATATGAGAGCAGTTAGCATGCTGTGAATCAGGGATATGAGCGCAGTTAGTTTGCTTTGTATCTGTGATATGAGAGCAGTTATGCTTTGGATCAGGGATATGAGAGCAGTTAGCATGCCGTATATCGGGGATATGAGAGCAGTTAGCATGCTGTGTTACCAGGATATAAGAGCAGTTAGCATGCTGTGTATCAGGGATATGAGAGCAGTTAGTATGCTTTTATAAAAGGGATATGAGAGCAGTTAGCATGCTGTGTATCAGGTTTATAAGAGCAGTTAGCATGCTGTTTATTAGGGATAAGCGAGCTGTTAGTATGCTGTGTATCAGTGATATCAGAACAGTTGGTATGCAGTGTAAAAGGGATATGAGAGCAGTTAGCAAGCTGTGTATCCGGGATTATAAGAGCAGTTAGCATGCTGTGTACAAGAGATATGAGACCAGTTAGTATGCTGTGTATCAGTGATATCAGAGCAGTTAGCATGCTGCGTATCAGGGATATGAGAGCAGTTAGCATGCTGTGTATCGGGAATATGAGAGCAGTTAGCAGGCTGTACATCAGTGATAGAAGAGCAGTTAGCATGTTGTGTGAATGGGATATGAGAGCAGTTAGCATGCTGTGTATCGGGGATATGAGAGCATTTAGCATGCTGTGTATCGGGAATATGAGAGCTGTTAGCATGCTGTCCATCAGGGATTGAAGAGCAGTTAGCATGCTGTGTATTGGGGATATGACAGCAGTTAGCCTACTATGTATCGGAAATGTGAGAGCAGTTAGCATGCTGTACATCAGGGATAGAAGAGCAGTTAGCATGCTGTGTATTGGGTATATGAGAACAGTTAGCATGCTGTGTTACCGGGATATAAGAGCAGTTGGCATGCTGTGTATTAGGGATATGAGAGCAGTTAGTATTCTGCGTAAAAGGGGGATGAGAGCAGTTAGCATGCAGTGTATCAGGTATATAAGAGCAGATAGCATGCTGTGTATCAGGGATATTAGAGCAGTTAGCATGCTGTGTAAAAGGGATATGAGACCAGTTAGCATGCGGTGTAAAAGTGATATGAGAGCAGTTAGCATGCTGAGCAGCAGAGATATAAGAGCAGTTAGTATGCTTTCTATCAGGGATATGAGAGCAGTTATAATGCTTTGGATCAAGGATATGAGAGCAGTTATTATGCTTTGGATCAGGGATATGAGAGCAGTTAGCAAGCTGTGTATCTGGGATTATAAGAGCAGTTAGCATGCTGTGTATCGGGTATATGAGAACAGTTAGCATGCTGTGTTACCGGGATATAAGAGCAGTTGGCATGCTGTGTATTAGGGATATGAGAGCAGTTAGTATTCTGCGTAAAAGGGGGATGAGAGCAGTTAGCATGCAGTGTATCAGGTATATAAGAGCAGATAGCATGCTGTGTATCAGGGATATTAGAGCAGTTAGCATGCTGTGTAAAAGGGATATGAGACCAGTTAGCATGCGGTGTAAAAGTGATATGAGAGCAGTTAGCATGCTGAGCAGCAGAGATATAAGAGCAGTTAGTATGCTTTGTATCAGGGATATGAGAGCAGTTATAATGCTTTGGATCAAGGATATGAGAGCAGTTATTATGCTTTGGATCAGGGATATGAGAGCAGTTAGCAAGCTGTGTATCTGGGATTATAAGAGCAGTTAGCATGGTGTGTATTGGGAATATGAGAGCTGTTAGCGTGCTGTACCAGGGATAGATGAGCAGTTAGTATGTTGTGTGAAAGGGATATGAGAGCAGTTAGCATGCTGCGTATCAGGGATATGAGAGCAGTTAGCATGCTTTGTATCAGGGATATGAGAGCAGTTAGTATGCTGTTAAAAAGGGATATGAGAGCAGTTAGCATGCTGTGTAAAAGGAATATGAGAGCAGTTAGCATGCTGTGTATCAGGGATATGAGAGCAGTTAGCATGCTGTGTATTAAGGATATGACAGCAGTTAGCATGCTGTGTATCAGCGATATAACCGCAGTTAGCATGTTGTGTATAAGGGATATGAGAGCAGTTAGCATGCTGTGTGTCAGGGATATGAGAGCAGTTAGTATGCTGTGTATCTGGGATATGAGAGCAGTTAGTATGCTTTGTATCAAGGATATGAGAGCAGTTATTATGCTTTGGATCAGGGATATGAGAGCAGTTAGCATGCTGTGTATCGGGGATATGAGAGCAGTTAGCATGCTGTGTATCAGGGATATGAGAGCAGTTAGCATGCTGTGTATCAGGGATATGAGAGCAGTTAGTATGCAGTGTAAGAGGGATATGAGAGCAGTTGGCATGCTGTGTCTCAGGGATATGAGAGCAGTTAGCATGCTATGTATCGGGAATGTGAGAGCAGTTAGCATGCTGTACATCAGGGATAGAAGAGCAGTTAGCATGCTGTGTATCAGGGATATAAGAGCAGTGAGCATGCTTTGGATCAGGGATATGATAGCAGTTATTAGGCTTCGGATCAGGGTTATGAGAGCAGTTAGCATGCTTTGTATCGGGTATATGAGAGCAGTTAGCATGCTGTGTTACCGGGATATAAGAGCAGTTAGCATGCTGTGTATCAGGGATATGAGAGCAGTTAGTATTCTGCGTAAAAGGGGTATGAAAGCAGTTAGCATGCAGTGTATCAGGTATATAAGAGCAGATAGCATGCTGTGTATCAGGATATTAGAGCAGTTAGCATGCTGTGTATCAGAGATATAAGAGCAGTTAGTATTCTTTGTATCAGGGATATGAGTGCAGTTATAATGCTTTGGATCAGGGATATTAGAGCCGTTAGCATGCTGTGTATCGGGGATATAAGAGCAGTTAGCATGCTGTGTATCAGGGATATGAGAGCAGTTAGCATGCTGTGTATCAGGGATATGAGAGCAGTTAGTATGCAGTGTAAGAGGGATATGAGAGCAGTTAGCATGCTGTGTCTCAGGGATATGAGAGCAGTTAGCATGCTATGTATCGGGAATGTGAGAGCAGTTAGCATGCTGTGTTACTGGGATATGAGAGCAGTTAGCATGCTGTGTATCAGGGATATGAGAGCAGTTAATATGCTGTGTATCAGTGACATGAGAATAGTTGGTAAGCAGTTTAAAAGGGAGATGAGAGCAGTTAGCAAGCTGTGTATCAGGGATATAAGAGTAGTAAGCGTGCTGTCTATCAGGGATATGAGTGCAGTTAGCATGCTGTGTATCAGTGATATGAGAGCAGTTAGCATGCTGTGTATCAGGTATCTAAGAGCAGTAAGCATGCTGTTTATTAGGGATAAGCGAGCAGTTAGTATGCTGTGTATCAGTGATATCCGAACAGTTGGTATGCAGTGTAAAAGGGATATGAGAGCAGTTAGCATGCTGTGTATTGGGAATATGAGAGCTGTTAGCATGCTGTACCAGGAATAGAAGAGCAGTTAGTATGTTGTGTGAAAGGGATATGAGAGCAGTTAGCATGCTGAGCATCAGAGATATAAGAGCAGTTAGTATGCTTTGTATCAGGGATATGAGAGCAGTTATAATGCTTTGGATCAGGGATATGAGAGCCATTAGCATGCTGTGTATCGGGGATATAAGAACAGTTAGCATGCTGTGTTACCGGCTTATTAGAACAGTGAGCTTGCTGTGTATAAGGGATAAGAGAGCACTTAGTATGCTGTGTATCAGTGATATGTGAATAGTTGGTATGCAGTGTAAAAGGGATATGAGAGCAGTTAGCAAGCTGTGTATCTGGGATATAAGAGCAGTAAGCATGCTGTCTATCAGGGATATGAGAGCTGTTAGCATGCTGTGAATCAGGGATATGAAAGCAGTTAGCTTGCTTTGTATCTGTGATATGAGAGCAGTTATGCTTTGGATCAGGGATATGAGAGCAGTTAGCATGCCGTATATTGGGGATATGAGAGCAGTTAGCATGCTGTGTTACCAGGATATAAGAGCAGTTAGCATGCTATGTATCAGGGATATGCGAGCCGTTAGTATGCTGTGTAAAAGGGATATGAGAGCAGTTAGCATGCTGTGTATCAGGTATCTAAGAGCAGTAAGCATTCTGTTTATTAGGGATAAGCGAGCAGTTAGTATGCTGTGTATCAGTGATATCCGAACAGTTGGTATGCAGTGTAAAAGGGATATGAGAGCAGTTAGCATGCTGTGTATTGGGAATATGAGAGCTGTTAGCATGCTGTACCAGGAATAGAAGAGCAGTTAGTATGTTGTGTGAAAGGGATATGAGAGCAGTTTGCATACTGCGTATCAGGGATATGAGAGCAGTTAGCATGCAGTGCATCAGGGATATGAGAGCAGTTAGTATGCTGTTAAAAAGAGATATGAGAGCAGTTAGCATGCTGTGTAAAAGGAATATGAGAGCAGTTAGCATGCTGTGTATCAGGGATATGAGAGCAGTTAGCATGCTGTGTATTAGGGATATGACAGCAGCTAGCATGCTGTGTATCAGCGATATAACCGCAGTTAGCATGTTGTGTATAAGGGATATGAGAGCAGTTAGCATGCTGTGTATTAGGGATATGACAGCAGCTAGCATGCTGTGTATCAGGGATATAACCGCAGTTAGCATGTTGTGTATAAGGGATATGAGAGCAGTTATTATGCTTTGGATCAGGGTTATGAGAGCAGTTAGCATGCTGTGTATGGGGGATATGAGAGCAGTTAGCATGCTGTGTATAAGTGATATGAGAATAGTTGGTATGCAGTTTAAAAGGGATATGAGAGCAGTCAGCAAGCTGTGTATCCGGGATATCAGAATTGTAAGCGTGCTGTTTATTAGGGATATGAGAGCTGTTAGCATGCTGTGTAAAAGTGATATGAGAGCAGATAACATGCTTTGTAACAGGGATATGAAATTAGTTAGCATGCTGTGTATCAGTGATATGAGAGCAGTTAGCATGCTGTGAATCAGGGATATGAGCGCAGTTAATTTGCTTTGTATCTGTGATATGAGAGCGATTATTATTCTTTGGATCAGGGATATGAGAGCAGTTAGCATGCTGTGTATCGGGGATATGAGAGCAGTTAGCATGCTGTGTTACCAGGATATAAGAGCAGTTAGCATGCTGTGTATCAGGGATATGAGAGCAGTTAGTATGCTTTTTAAAAGGGATATGAGAGCAGTTAGCATGCTGTGTATCAGGTTTATAAGAGCAGTTAGCATGCTGTCAATCAGGGATAAGCGAGCTGTTAGTATGCTGTGTATCAGTGATATGAGAACAGTTGGTATGCAGTGTAAAAGGGATATGAGAGCAGTTAGCAAGCTGTGTATCCGGGATTATAAGAGCAGTTAGCATGCTGTGTACAAGAGATATGAGACCAGTTAGTATGCTGTGTATCAGTGATATCAGAGCAGTTAGCATGCTGTGGAACAGGGATATGAGAGCAGTTAGCATGCTGTGTATCGGGAATATGAGAGCAGTTAGCATGCTGTACATCAAGGATAGAAGAGCAGTTAGCATGTTGTGTGAATGGGATATGAGAGCAGTTAGCATGCTGTGTATCAGGGATATGAGAGCATTTATCATGCTGTGTATCGGGAATATGAGAGCTGTTAGCATGCTGTCCATCAGGGATTGAAGAGCAGTTAGCATGCTGTGTATTGGGGATATGACAGCAGTTAGCCTACTATGTATCGGAAATGTGAGAGCAGTTAGCATGCTGTACATCAGGGATAGAAGAGCAGTTAGCATGCTGTGTATCGGGTATATGAGAACAGTTAGCATGCTGTGTTACCGGGATATAAGAGCAGTTGGCATGCTGTGTATTAGGGATATGAGAGCAGTTAGTATTCTGCGTAAAAGGGGGATGAGAGCAGTTAGCATGCAGTGTATCAGGTATATAAGAGCAGATAGCATGCTGTGTATCAGGGATATTAGAGCAGTTAGCATGCTGTGTAAAAGGGATATGAGACCAGTTAGCATGCGGTGTAAAAGTGATATGAGAGCAGTTAGCATGCTGAGCAGCAGAGATATAAGAGCAGTTAGTATGCTTTGTATCAGGGATATGAGAGCAGTTATAATGCTTTGGATCAAGGATATGAGAGCAGTTATTATGCTTTGGATCAGGGATATGAGAGCAGTTAGCAAGCTGTGTATCTGGGATTATAAGAGCAGTTAGCATGCTGTGTATCGGGTATATGAGAACAGTTAGCATGCTGTGTTACCGGGATATAAGAGCAGTTGGCATGCTGTGTATTAGGGATATGAGAGCAGTTAGTATTCTGCGTAAAAGGGGGATGAGAGCAGTTAGCATGCAGTGTATCAGGTATATAAGAGCAGATAGCATGCTGTGTATCAGGGATATTAGAGCAGTTAGCATGCTGTGTAAAAGGAATATGAGACCAGTTAGCATGCGGTGTAAAAGTGATATGAGAGCAGTTAGCATGCTGAGCAGCAGAGATATAAGAGCAGTTAGTATGCTTTGTATCAGGGATATGAGAGCAGTTATAATGCTTTGGATCAAGGATATGAGAGCAGTTATTATGCTTTGGATCAGGGATATGAGAGCAGTTAGCAAGCTGTGTATCTGGGATTATAAGAGCAGTTAGCATGGTGTGTATTGGGAATATGAGAGCTGTTAGCGTGCTGTACCAGGGATAGATGAGCAGTTAGTATGTTGTGTGAAATTGATATGAGAGCAGTTAGCATGCTGCGTATCGGATATGAGAGCAGTTAGCATGCTTTGTATCAGGGATATGAGAGCAGTTAGTATGCTGTTAAAAAGGGATATGAGAGCAGTTAGCATGCTGTGTAAAAGGAATATGAGAGCAGTTAGCATGCTGTGTATCAGGGATATGAGAGCAGTTAGCATGCTGTGTATTAAGGATATGACAGCAGTTAGCATGCTGTGTATCAGCGATATAACCGCAGTTAGCATGTTGTGTATAAGGGATATGAGAGCAGTTAGCATGCTGTGTGTCAGGGATATGAGAGCAGTTAGTATGCTGTGTATCTGGGATATGAGAGCAGTTAGTATGCTTTGTATCAAGGATATGAGAGCAGTTATTATGCTTTGGATCAGGGATATGAGAGCAGTTAGAATGCTGTGTATCGGGGATATGAGAGCAGTTAGCATGCTGTGTATCAGGGATATGAGAGCAGTTAGCATGCTGTGTATCAGGGATATGAGAGCAGTTAGTATGCAGTGTAAGAGGGATATGAGAACAGTTGGCAAGCTGTGTCTCAGGGATATGAGAGCAGTTAGCATGCTATGTATCGGGAATGTGAGAGCAGTTAGCATGCTGTACATCAGGGATAGAAGAGCAGTTAGCATGCTGTGTATCAGGGATATAAGAGCAGTGAGCATGCTTTGGATCAGGGATATGATAGCAGTTATTAGGCTTCGGATCAGGGTTATGAGAGCAGTTAGCATGCTTTGTATCGGGTATATGAGAGCAGTTAGCATGCTGTGTTACCGGGATATAAGAGCAGTTAGCATGCTGTGTATCAGGGATATGAGAGCAGTTAGTATTCTGCGTAAAAGGGGTATGAAAGCAGTTAGCATGCAGTGTATCAGGTATATAAGAGCAGATAGCATGCTGTGTATCAGGGATATTAGAGCAGTTAGCATGCTGTGTATCAGAGATATAAGAGCAGTTAGTATTCTTTGTATCAGGGATATGAGAGCAGTGATAATGCTTTGGATCAGGGATATTAGAGCCGTTAGCATGCTGTGTATCGGGGATATAGGAGCAGTTAGCATGCTGTGTATCAGGGATATGAGAGCAGTTAGCATGCTGTGTATCAGGGATATGAGAGCAGTTAGTATGCAGTGTAAGAGGGATATGAGAGCAGTTAGCATGCTGTGTCTCAGGGATATGAGAGCAGTTAGCATGCTATGTATCGGGAATGTGAGAGCAGTTAGCATGCTGTACATCAGGGATTGAAGAGCAGTTAGCTTGCTGTGTATCAGGGATATAAGAGCAGTGAGCATGCTTTGGATCAGGGATATGATAGCAGTTATTAGGCTTCGGATCAGGGTTATGATAGCAGTTAGCATGCTTTGTATCGGGTATATGAGAGCAGTTAGCATGCTGTGTTACCGGGATATATACGAGCAGTTAGCATGCTGTGTATCAGGGATATGAGAGCAGTTAGTATTCTGCGTAAAAGGGGTATGAAAGCAGTTAGCATGCAGTGTATCAGGTAGATAAGAGCAGATAGCATGCTGTGTATCAGGGATATTAGAGCAGTTAGCATGCTGTGTATCAGAGATATAAGAGCAGTTAGTATTCTTTGTATCAGGGATATGAGAGCAGTTATAATGCTTTGGATCAGGGATATTAGAGCCGTTAGCATGCTGTGTATCGGGGATATAAGAGCAGTTAGCATGCTGTGTTACTGGGATATAAGAGCAGTTAGCATGCTGTGTATCAGGGATATGAGAGCAGTTAATATGCTGTGTATCAGTGATATGAGAATAGTTGGTATGCAGTTTAAAAGGGAGATGAGAGCAGTTAGCAAGCTGTGTATCAGGGATATAAGAGCAGTTAGTATTCTTTGTATCAGGGATATGAGAGCAGTTATAATGCTTTGGATCAGGGATATTAGAGCCGTTAGCATGCTGTGTAGCGGGGATATAAGAGCAGTTAGCATGCTGTGTAGCGGGGATATAAGAGCAGTTAGCATGCTGTGTTACTGGGATATAAGAGCAGTTAGCATGCTGTGTATCAGGGATATGAGAGCAGTTAATATGCTGTGTATCAGTGACATGAGAATAGTTGGTATGCAGTTTAAAAGGGAGATGAGAGCAGTTAGCAAGCTGTGTATCAGGGATATAAGAGTAGTAAGCGTGCTGTCTATCAGGGATATGAGTGCAGTTAGCATGCTGTGTATCAGTGATATGAGAGCAGTTAGCATGCTGTGTATCAGGTATCTAAGAGCAGTAAGCATGCTGTTTATTAGGGATAAGCGAGCAGTTAGTATGCTGTGTATCAGTGATATCCGAACAGTTGGTATGCAGTGTAAAAGGGATATGAGAGCAGTTAGCATGCTGTGTATTGGGAATATGAGAGCTGTTAGCATGCTGTACCAGGAATAGAAGAGCAGTTAGTATGTTGTGTGAAAGGGATATGAGAGCAGTTTGCATACTGCGTATCAGGGATATGAGAGCAGTTAGCATGCTGTGCATCAGGGATATGAGAGCAGTTAGTATGCTGTTAAAAAGAGATATGAGAGCAGTTAGCATGCTGTGTAAAAGGAATATGAGAGCAGTTAGCATGCTGTGTATCAGGGATATGAGAGCAGTTAGCATGCTGTGTATTAGGGATATGACAGCAGCTAGCATGCTGTGTATCAGGGATATAACCGCAGTTAGCATGTTGTGTATAAGGGATATGAGAGCAGTTAGCATGCTGTGTATTAGGGATATGACAGCAGCTAGCATGCTGTGTATCAGGGATATAACCGCAGTTAGCATGTTGTGTATAAGGGATATGAGAGCAGTTATTATGCTTTGGATCAGGGTTATGAGAGCAGTTATCATGCTGTGTATGGGGGATATGAGAGCAGTTAGCATGCTGTGTATAAGTGATATGAAAATAGTTGGTATGCAGTTTAAAAGGGATATGAGAGCAGTCAGCAAGCTGTGTATCCGGGATATCAGAATTGTAAGCGTGCTGTTTATTAGGGATATGAGAGCAGTTAGCATGCTGTTTAAAAGTGATATGAGAGCAGATAACATGCTTTGTAACAGGGATATGAAAGCAGTTAGCATGCTGTGTATCAGTGATATGAGAGCAGTTAGCATGCTGTGAATAAGGGATATGAGCGCAGTTAGTTTGCTTTGTATCTGTGATATGAGAGCAGTTATGCTTTGGATCAGGGATATGAGAGCAGTTAGCATGCTGTGTATTGGGAATATGAGAGCTGTTAGCATGCTGTACCAGGGATAGATGAGCAGTTAGTATGTTGTGTGAAAGGTATATGAGAGCAGTTAGCATGCTGCGTATCAGGGATATGAGAGCAGTTAGCATGCTGTGTAAAAGTGATATGAGAGCAGATAACATGCTTTGTAACAGGGATATGAAAGCAGTTAGCATGCTGTGTATCAGTGATATGAGAGCAGTTAGCATGCTGTGAATCAGGGATATGAGCGCAGTTAGTTTGCTTTGTATCTGTGATATGAGAGCAGTTATGCTTTGGATCAGGGATATGAGAGCAGTTAGCATGCCGTATATCGGGGATATGAGAGCAGTTAGCATGCTGTGTTACCAGGATATAAGAGCAGTTAGCATGCTGTGTATCAGGGATATGAGAGCAGTTAGTATGCTTTTATAAAAGGGATATGAGAGCAGTTAGCATGCTGTGTATCAGGTTTATAAGAGCAGTTAGCATGCTGTGTATTAGGGATAAGCGAGCTGTTAGTATGCTGTGTATCAGTGATATCAGAACAGTTGGTATGCAGTGTAAAAGGGATATGAGAGCAGTTAGCAAGCTGTGTATCCGGGATTATAAGAGCAGTTAGCATGCTGTGTACAAGAGATATGAGACCAGTTAGTATGCTGTGTATCAGTGATATCAGAGCAGTTAGCATGCTGCGTATCAGGGATATGAGAGCAGTTAGCATGCTGTGTATCGGGAATATGAGAGCAGTTAGCAGGCTGTACATCAGTGATAGAAGAGCAGTTAGCATGTTGTGTGAATGGGATATGAGAGCAGTTAGCATGCTGTGTCTCGGGGATATGAGAGCATTTAGCATGCTGTGTATCGGGAATATGAGAGCTGTTAGCATGCTGTCCATCAGGGATTGAAAAGCAGTTAGCATGCTGTGTATTGGGGATATGACAGCAGTTAGCCTACTATGTATCGGAAAAGTGAGAGCAGTTAGCATGCTGTACATCAGGGATAGAAGAGCAGTTAGCATGCTGTGTATTGGGTATATGAGAACAGTTAGCATGCTGTGTTACCGGGATATAAGAGCAGTTGGCATGCTGTGTATTAGGGATATGAGAGCAGTTAGTATTCTGCGTAAAAGGGGGATGAGAGCAGTTAGCATGCAGTGTATCAGGTATATAAGAGCAGATAGCATGCTGTGTATCAGGGATATTAGAGCAGTTAGCATGCTGTGTAAAAGGGATATGAGACCAGTTAGCATGCGGTGTAAAAGTGATATGAGAGCAGTTAGCATGCTGAGCAGCAGAGATATAAGAGCAGTTAGTATGCTTTGTATCAGGGATATGAGAGCAGTTATAATGCTTTGGATCAAGGATATGAGAGCAGTTATTATGCTTTGGATCAGGGATATGAGAGCAGTTAGCAAGCTGTGTATCTGGGATTATAAGAGCAGTTAGCATGCTGTGTATCGGGTATATGAGAACAGTTAGCATGCTGTGTTACCGGGATATAAGAGCAGTTGGCATTCTGTGTATTAGGGATATGAGAGCAGTTAGTATTCTGCGTAAAAGGGGGATGAGAGCAGTTAGCATGCAGTGTATCAGGTATATAAGAGCAGATAGCATGCTGTGTATCAGGGATATTAGAGCAGTTAGCATGCTGTGTAAAAGGGATATGAGACCAGTTAGCATGCTGTGTAAAAGTGATATGAGAGCAGTTAGCATGCTGAGCAGCAGAGATATAAGAGCAGTTAGTATGCTTTGTATCAGGGATATGAGAGCAGTTATAATGCTTTGGATCAAGGATATGAGAGCAGTTATTATGCTTTGGATCAGGGATATGAGAGCAGTTAGCAAGCTGTGTATCTGGGATTATAAAAGCAGTTAGCATGGTGTGTATTGGGAATATAAGAGCTGTTAGCGTGCTGTACCAGGGATAGATGAGCAGTTAGTATGTTGTGCGAAAGGGATATGAGAGCAGTTAGCATGCTGCGTATCAGGGATATGAGAGCAGTTAGCATGCTTTGTATCAGGGATATGAGAGCAGTTAGTATGCTGTTAAAAAGGGATATGAGAGCAGTTAGCATGCTGTGTAAAAGGAATATGAGAGCAGTTAGCATGCTGTGTATCAGGGATATGAGAGCAGTTAGCATGCTGTGTATTAAGGATATGACAGCAGTTAGCATGCTGTGTATCAGCGATATAACCGCAGTTAGCATGTTGTGTATAAGGGATATGAGAGCAGTTAGCATGCTGTGTGTCAGGGATATGAGAGCAGTTAGTATGCTGTGTATCTGGGATATGAGAGCAGTTAGTATGCTTTGTATCAAGGATATGAGAGCAGTTATTATGCTTTGGATCAGGGATATGAGAGCAGTTAGCATGCTGTGTATCGGGGATATGACAGCAGTTAGCATGCTCTGTATCAGGGATATGAGAGCAGTTAGCATGCTGTGTATCAGGGATATGAGAGCAGTTAGTATGCAGTGTAAGAGGGATATGAGAGCAGTTGGCATGCTGTGTCTCAGGGATATGAGAGCAGTTAGCATGCTATGTATCGGGAATGTGAGAGCAGTTAGCATGCTGTACATCAGGGAAAGAAGAGCAGTTAGCATGCTGTGTATCAGGGATATAAGAGCAGTGAGCATGCTTTGGATCAGGGATATGATAGCAGTTATTAGGCTTCGGATCAGGGTTATGAGAGCAGTTAGCATGCTTTGTATCGGGTATATGAGAGCAGTTAGCATGCTGTGTTACCGGGATATAAGAGCAGTTAGCATGCTGTGTATCAGGGATATGAGAGCAGTTAGTATTCTGCGTAAAAGGGGTATGAAAGCAGTTAGCATGCAGTGTATCAGGTATATAAGAGCAGATAGCATGCTGTGTATCAGGGATATTAGAGCAGTTAGCATGCTGTGTATCAGTGATATAAGAGCAGTTAGTATTCTTTGTATCAGGGATATGAGAGCAGTTATAATGCTTTGGATCAGGGATATTAGAGCCGTTAGCATGCTGTGTATCGGGGATATAAGAGCAGTTAGCATGCTGTGTATCAGGGATATGAGAGCAGTTAGCATGCTGTGTATCAGGGATATGAGAGCAGTTAGTATGCAGTGTAAGAGGGATATGAGAGCAGTTAGCATGCTGTGTCTCAGGGATATGAGAGCAGTTAGCATGCTATGTATCGGGAATGTGAGAGCAGTTAGCATGCTGTACATCAGTGCCAGAAGAGCAGTTAGCATGTTGTGTGAAAGGGATATGAGAGCAGTTAGCATGCTGTGTATCGGGGATATGAGAGCAGTTAGCATGCTGTGTATCGGGAATATGAGAGCTGTTAGCATTCTGTGCATCAGGGATAGAAGAGCAGTTAGCATACTCTACATCAGGGCTATAAGAGCAGTTAGCATGCTTTGTATCGGATATGAGAGCAGTTAGTATTCTGCTTAAAAGGGGTATGAGAGCAGTTAGCATGCAGTGTATCAGGTATATGAGAGCAGATAGCATGCTGTGTATCAGGGATATTAGAGCAGTTAGTATGCTGTGTAAAAGGGATATGAGACCAGTTAGCATGCGGTGTAAAAGTGATATGAGAGCACTTAGCATGCTGAGCATCAGAGATATAAGAGCAGTTATTATGCTTTGTATCAGGGATATGAGAGCAGTTATAATGCTTTGGATCAGGGATATGAGAGCCGTTAGCATGCTGTGTATCGGTTATATCAGAGCAGTTAGCATGCTGTGTATCAGGTATATGAGAGCAGTTAGCATGCTGTGTATCAGGGATATGAGCGCAGTTATTATGCTGTGTATCAGTGATATGTGAATTGTTGGTATGCAGTGTAAAAGGGATATGAGAGCAGTTAGCAAACTGTGTATCTGGGATATAAGAGCAGTAAGCGTTCTGTCTATCAGGGATATGAGAGCAGTTAGCATGCTGTGTACAAGTGATATGAGAGCAGATAACATGCTTTGTAACAGGGATATGAGATCAGTTAGCATGCTGTGTATCAAAGATATTAGAGCAGTTAGCATGCTGTGAATCAGGGATATGAGCGCATTTAGTTTGCTTTGTATCTGTGATATGAGAGCAGTTATGCTTTGGATCAGGGATATGAGAGCAGTTAGCATGCCGTATATCGGGGATATGAGAGCAGTTAGCATGCCGTATATCGGGGATATGAGAGCAGTTAGCATGCTGTGTTAGCAGGATATAAGAGCAGTTAGCATGCTGTGTATCAGGGATATGAGAGCCGTTAGTATGCTGTGTAAAAGGGATATGAGAGACGTTAGTATGCTGTGTAAAAGGGATATGAGAGCAGTTAGCATGCTGTGTATCAGGTATATAAGAGCAGTTAGCATGCTGTGTATTAGGGATAAGCGAGCAGTTAGTATGCTGTGTATCAGTGATATCAGTACAGTTGGTATGCAGTGTAAAAGGGATATGAGAGCAGTTAGCCAGCTGTGTATCCGGGATTATAAGAGCAGTTAGCATGCTGTGCATTGGGAATATGAGAGCTGTTAGCATGCTGTACCAGGGATAGAAGAGCAGTTAGTATGATGTGAATCAGGTATATAAGAGCAGTTAGCATGCTGTGTATTGGGGATATAAAAACAGTTAGTGCGCTGTGTATCAGGGTTTTGCGAGCAGTTAGTTAGCTATATAGAAGGGATATGAGAGCAGTTAGCATGCTGTGTATCAGGTATATAAGAGGACTTAGCATGCTGTGTGTCGGGGATATAAGAGCAGTTAGTGTGCTGTGTATCATAGATATGAGCACAGTTAGCATGCTGTGTATCAGGGATACGAGAGCAGTTCGTTAGCGATATAAAAGGGATATAAGAGCAGATGGCATGCTGTGTATCAGGGATATGAGAGCAGTTAGCACGCTGTGTATCAGTGATATGAGAGCAGTTAGCATGCTGTGTAACAGCGATATAAGAGCAGTTAGCATGCTGTGTAGCAGGGATAAGAGAACAGTTAGAATGGTGTGTGTCAAGGATATGAGAGCAGTTAGTGTGCTGTGTAACAGGGATATGAGAGCAGTTAGCATGCTGTGTATCAGGGATATGAGAGCAGTTAGCACGCTGTGTATCAGTGATATGAGACCAGTTAGCATGCTGTGTATCAGCGATATAAGAGCAGTTAGCATGCTGTGTATCAGTGATATGAGAGCAGTTAGCATGCTGTGAATCAGGGATATGAGCGCAGTTAGTTTGCTTTGTATCTGTGATATGAGAGCAGTTATGCTTTGGATCAGGGATATGAGAGCAGTTAGCATGCCGTATATCGGGGATATGAGAGCAGTTAGCATGCTGTGTTACCAGGATATAAGAGCAGTTAGCATGCTGTGTATCAGGGATATGAGAGCAGTTAGTATGCTTTTATAAAAGGGATATGAGAGCAGTTAGCATGCTGTGTATCAGGTTTATAAGAGCAGTTAGCATGCTGTGTATTAGGGATAAGCGAGCTGTTAGTATGCTGTGTATCAGTGATATCAGAACAGTTGGTATGCAGTGTAAAAGGGATATGAGAGCAGTTAGCAAGCTGTGTATCCGGGATTATAAGAGCAGTTAGCATGCTGTGTACAAGAGATATGAGACCAGTTAGCATGCTGTGTAGCAGGGATATGAGAGCAGTTAGCATGCTGTGGAACAAGGATATGAGAGCAGTTAGCATGCTGTGTATCGGGAATATGAGAGCAGTTAGCATGCTGTACATCAGGGATAGAAGAGCAGTTAGCATGTTGTGTGAATGGGATATGAGAGCAGTTAGCATGTTTTTTATCAGAGATATGAGAGCTGTTAGCATGCTGTGTATCTTGAATATGAGACCAGTTAGCATGCTGTACATCAGGGATGGAAGAGCAGTTAGCATGCTGTGTATTGGGGATATGACAGCAGTTAGCCTACTATGTATCGGAAAAGTGAGAGCAGTTAGCATGCTGTACATCAGGGATAGAAGAGCAGTTAGCATGCTGTGTATTGGGTATATGAGAACAGTTAGCATGCTGTGTTACCGGGATATAAGAGCAGTTGGCATGCTGTGTATTAGGGATATGAGAGCAGTTAGTATTCTGCGTAAAAGGGGGATGAGAGCAGTTAGCATGCAGTGTATCAGGTATATAAGAGCAGATAGCATGCTGTGTATCAGGGATATTAGAGCAGTTAGCATGCTGTGTAAAAGGGATATGAGACCAGTTAGCATGCGGTGTAAAAGTGATATGAGAGCAGTTAGCATGCTGAGCAGCAGAGATATAAGAGCAGTTAGTATGCTTTGTATCAGGGATATGAGAGCAGTTATAATGCTTTGGATCAAGGATATGAGAGCAGTTATTATGCTTTGGATCAGGGATATGAGAGCAGTTAGCAAGCTGTGTATCTGGGATTATAAGAGCAGTTAGCATGCTGTGTATCGGGTATATGAGAACAGTTAGCATGCTGTGTTACCGGGATATAAGAGCAGTTGGCATTCTGTGTATTAGGGATATGAGAGCAGTTAGTATTCTGCGTAAAAGGGGGATGAGAGCAGTTAGCATGCAGTGTATCAGGTATATAAGAGCAGATAGCATGCTGTGTATCAGGGATATTAGAGCAGTTAGCATGCTGTGTAAAAGGGATATGAGACCAGTTAGCATGCTGTGTAAAAGTGATATGAGAGCAGTTAGCATGCTGAGCAGCAGAGATATAAGAGCAGTTAGTATGCTTTGTATCAGGGATATGAGAGCAGTTATAATGCTTTGGATCAAGGATATGAGAGCAGTTATTATGCTTTGGATCAGGGATATGAGAGCAGTTAGCAAGCTGTGTATCTGGGATTATAAAAGCAGTTAGCATGGTGTGTATTGGGAATATAAGAGCTGTTAGCGTGCTGTACCAGGGATAGATGAGCAGTTAGTATGTTGTGCGAAAGGGATATGAGAGCAGTTAGCATGCTGCGTATCAGGGATATGAGAGCAGTTAGCATGCTTTGTATCAGGGATATGAGAGCAGTTAGTATGCTGTTAAAAAGGGATATGAGAGCAGTTAGCATGCTGTGTAAAAGGAATATGAGAGCAGTTAGCATGCTGTGTATCAGGGATATGAGAGCAGTTAGCATGCTGTGTATTAAGGATATGACAGCAGTTAGCATGCTGTGTATCAGCGATATAACCGCAGTTAGCATGTTGTGTATAAGGGATATGAGAGCAGTTAGCATGCTGTGTGTCAGGGATATGAGATCAGTTAGTATTCTGTGTATCTGGGATATGAGAGCAGTTAGTATGCTTTTTATCAAGGATATGAGAGCAGTTATTATGCTTTGGATCAGGGATATGAGAGCAGTTAGCATGCTGTGTATCGGGGATATGACAGCAGTTAGCATGCTCTGTATCAGGGATATGAGAGCAGTTAGCATGCTGTGTATCAGGGATATGAGAGCAGTTAGTATGCAGTGTAAGAGGGATATGAGAGCAGTTGGCATGCTGTGTCTCAGGGATATGAGAGCAGTTAGCATGCTATGTATCGGGAATGTGAGAGCAGTTAGCATGCTGTACATCAGGGAAAGAAGAGCAGTTAGCATGCTGTGTATCAGGGATATAAGAGCAGTGAGCATGCTTTGGATCAGGGATATGATAGCAGTTATTAGGCTTCGGATCAGGGTTATGAGAGCAGTTAGCATGCTTTGTATCGGGTATATGAGAGCAGTTAGCATGCTGTGTTACCGGGATATAAGAGCAGTTAGCATGCTGTGTATCAGGGATATGAGAGCAGTTAGTATTCTGCGTAAAAGGGGTATGAAAGCAGTTAGCATGCAGTGTATCAGGTATATAAGAGCAGATAGCATGCTGTGTATCAGGGATATGAGAGCAGTTAGCATTTTGTGTATCATGGATATGAGAGCAGTTAGTATGCTCTGTATCAGGGATATGAGAGCAGTTATAATCCTTTGGATCAGGGATATTAGAGCCGTTAGCATGCTGTGTATCAGGGATATAAGAGCAGTTAGCATGCTGTGTATCAGGGATATGAGAGCAGTTAGCATGCTGTGTATCAGGGATATGAGAGCAGTTAGTATGCAGTGTAAGAGGGATATGAGAGCAGTTAGCATGCTGTGTCTCAGGGATATGAGAGCAGTTAGCATGCTATGTATCGGGAATGTGAGAGCAGTTAGCATGCTGTACATCAGTGCCAGAAGAGCAGTTAGCATGTTGTGTGAAAGGGATATGAGAGCAGTTAGCATGCTGTGTATCGGGGATATGAGAGCAGTTAGCATGCTGTGTATCGGGAATATGAGAGCTGTTAGCATTCTGTGCATCAGGGATAGAAGAGCAGTTAGCATACTCTACATCAGGGCTATAAGAGCAGTTAGCATGCTTTGTATCGGATATGAGAGCAGTTAGTATTCTGCTTAAAAGGGGTATGAGAGCAGTTAGCATGCAGTGTATCAGGTATATGAGAGCAGATAGCATGCTGTGTATCAGGGATATTAGAGCAGTTAGTATGCTGTGTAAAAGGGATATGAGACCAGTTAGCATGCGGTGTAAAAGTGATATGAGAGCACTTAGCATGCTGAGCATCAGAGATATAAGAGCAGTTATTATGCTTTGTATCAGGGATATGAGAGCAGTTATAATGCTTTGGATCAGGGATATGAGAGCCGTTAGCATGCTGTGTATCGGTTATATCAGAGCAGTTAGCATGCTGTGTATCAGGTATATGAGAGCAGTTAGCATGCTGTGTATCAGGGATATGAGCGCAGTTATTATGCTGTGTATCAGTGATATGTGAATTGTTGGTATGCAGTGTAAAAGGGATATGAGAGCAGTTAGCAAACTGTGTATCTGGGATATAAGAGCAGTAAGCGTTCTGTCTATCAGGGATATGAGAGCAGTTAGCATGCTGTGTACAAGTGATATGAGAGCAGATAACATGCTTTGTAACAGG
Organism: Carcharodon carcharias; assembly: GCF_017639515.1. NCBI lineage: Eukaryota > Metazoa > Chordata > Chondrichthyes > Lamniformes > Lamnidae > Carcharodon > Carcharodon carcharias. The sequence goes on from NC_054471.1 coordinate 88,985,013, forward strand.
GATATGAGATCAGTTAGCATGCTGTGTATCAAAGATATTAGAGCAGTTAGCATGCTGTGAATCAGGGATATGAGCGCATTTAGTTTGCTTTGTATCTGTGATATGAGAGCAGTTATGCTTTGGATCAGGGATATGAGAGCAGTTAGCATGCCGTATATCGGGGATATGAGAGCAGTTAGCATGCCGTATATCGGGGATATGAGAGCAGTTAGCATGCTGTGTTAGCAGGATATAAGAGCAGTTAGCATGCTGTGTATCAGGGATATGAGAGCCGTTAGTATGCTGTGTAAAAGGGATATGAGAGACGTTAGTATGCTGTGTAAAAGGGATATGAGAGCAGTTAGCATGCTGTGTATCAGGTATATAAGAGCAGTTAGCATGCTGTGTATTAGGGATAAGCGAGCAGTTAGTATGCTGTGTATCAGTGATATCAGTACAGTTGGTATGCAGTGTAAAAGGGATATGAGAGCAGTTAGCCAGCTGTGTATCCGGGATTATAAGAGCAGTTAGCATGCTGTGCATTGGGAATATGAGAGCTGTTAGCATGCTGTACCAGGGATAGAAGAGCAGTTAGTATGATGTGAATCAGGTATATAAGAGCAGTTAGCATGCTGTGTATTGGGGATATAAAAACAGTTAGTGCGCTGTGTATCAGGGTTTTGCGAGCAGTTAGTTAGCTATATAGAAGGGATATGAGAGCAGTTAGCATGCTGTGTATCAGGTATATAAGAGGACTTAGCATGCTGTGTGTCGGGGATATAAGAGCAGTTAGTGTGCTGTGTATCATAGATATGAGCACAGTTAGCATGCTGTGTATCAGGGATACGAGAGCAGTTCGTTAGCGATATAAAAGGGATATAAGAGCAGATGGCATGCTGTGTATCAGGGATATGAGAGCAGTTAGCACGCTGTGTATCAGTGATATGAGAGCAGTTAGCATGCTGTGTAACAGCGATATAAGAGCAGTTAGCATGCTGTGTAGCAGGGATAAGAGAACAGTTAGAATGGTGTGTGTCAAGGATATGAGAGCAGTTAGTGTGCTGTGTAACAGGGATATGAGAGCAGTTAGCATGCTGTGTATCAGGGATATGAGAGCAGTTAGCACGCTGTGTATCAGTGATATGAGACCAGTTAGCATGCTGTGTATCAGCGATATAAGAGCAGTTAGCATGCTGTGTAGCAGGGATAATAGAACAGTTGGAATGGTGTGTGTCAGGGATATGAGAGCAGTTAGTATGCTGTGTAAAAGGGATATGAGAGCAGATAGCATGCTGTGTATCAGGAATATGAGAGCAGTTAGTATGCTGTATAAAAGGGATTTGAGAGCAGGTAGCATGCTGTGTATCAGGGATATGAGAGCAGTTAGTATGCTGTATAAAAGTGATATGTGAGCAATTAGCATGCTGTGTATCAGGGATATGAGAGCAGTTAGCATGCTGTGTATTAGGGATATGAGAGCAGTTAGTATGCTTTGTATCAAGGTTATGAGAGCAGTTAGTATGCTGTGTATCAGGGATATGAGAAGAGTTAGCATGCTGTGTAAAAGGTATATGAGAGCAGTTAGCATTCTGTGTATCATGGATATGAGAGCAGTTATTATGCTGTGTATCTGGCATATGAGAGCAGTTAGCATGCAGTGTATCGGGTATATGAGAGCAGTTAGCATGCTGCATATCGGTTATATGAGAGCAGTTAGCATGCCGTGTATCAGGGATACAAGACCAGTGAGCACTCTGTGTATCAGGGATATGAGAGCAGTTAGTCTGCTGTGTAAAAGGGATATGAGGGCAGTTCGCATGCTTTGTCAAAGGAATAAGAGCGCAGTAAACATGAAGTGTATTAGGTATATGAGAGTAGTTAGCATGATGTGTATCAGGGATATGACAGCTGTTAGCATGTTGTGTATTAGGGAAATGAGAGCAGTTAGCATGCTATGTTTCGGGGATATGAGAGCAGTGAGCATGCAGTGTAAGAGAGATATGAGAGCCGTTAGCATGCTGTGTATCTGGGATATGAGAGCTGTTAGCATGCTGTGTATCAAGAATATGAGAGCAGTTAGAATGCTGGTTATCAGGGGTTTGAGAGCAGTTAGCATGCTGTGTATCAGGGATATGAGAGCAGATGGCATGCTGTGTATCAGGAATATGAGAGCAGATGGCACGCTGTGTATCAGTGATATGAGAGCAGTTAGCATGCTGTGTATCAGCGATATAAGAGCAGTTAGCATGCTGTGTATCAGGGATATGACAGCTGTTAGCATGCTGTCTATCAGGCATATAACAGCAGTTAGCATGTTGTGTATTAGGGAAATGAGAGCAGTTAGCATGCTATGTTTCGGGGATATGAGAGCAGTGAGCATGCAGTTTAAGAGAGATATGAGAGCCGTTAGCATGCTGTGTATCAGGGATATGCGAGCAGTTAGTATTCTGTGTATCAGGGATAAGAGAACAGTTAGAATGGTGTGTCTCAGGGATATGAGAGCAGTTAGTATGCTGTGTAAGAGGGAAATGAGAGCAGTTAGCATGCTGTGTATCAGGGATATGAGATCAGTTAGTATGCTGTATAAAAGGGATTTGAGAGCAGTTAGCATGCTGTGTATCAGGGATATGAGAGCAGTTAGTATGCTGTATAAAAGTGATATGTGAGCAATTAGCATGCTGTATATCAGGGATATGAGAGCAGTTAGCATGCTGTGTATTAGGGATATGAGAGCAGTTAGTATGCTTTGTATCAAGGTTATGAGAGCAGTTAGTATGCTGTGTATCAGGGATATGAGAAGAGTTAGCATGCTGTGTAAAAGGGATATGAGAGCAGTTAGCATTCTGTGTATCATGGATATGAGATCTGTTATTATGCTGTGTATCTGGGATATGAGAGCAGTTAGCATGCTGTGTATCGGGTATATGAGAGTAGTTAGCATGCTGCATATCGGTTATATGAGACCAGTTAGCATGCCGTGTATCAGGGATACAAGACCAGTGAGCTCTCTGTGTATCAGGGATATGAGAGCACTTAGTATGCTGTGTAAAAGGGATATGAGGGCAGTTCGCATGCTTTGTAAAAGGAATATGAGCGCAGTAAAGATGAAGTGTATTAGGGATATGAGAGTAGTTAGCATGCTGTGTATCAGGGATATGACCGCTGTTAGCATGCTGTGTATCAGGCATATAACAGCAGTTAGCATGTTGTGTATTAGGGAAATGAGAGCAGTTAGCATGCTATGTTTCGGGGATATGATAGCAGTGAGCATGCAGTGTAAGAAAGATATGAGAGCCGTTAGCATGCTGTGTATCAGGGATATGAGAGCTGTTAGCATGCTGTGTATCAAGAATATGAGAGCAGTTAGAATGCTATGTATCAGGGATATGAGAGCAGTTAGCATGCTGTGTATCAGGGATATAAGAGCAGTTAGCATGCTTTGTGTCAGGGATATGAGAGCAGTTATTATGCTTTGGATCAGGGATATGAGAGTAGTTTGCATGCTGTGTATCGGGTATATGAGAACAGTTAGCATGCTGTGTTACCGTGATATAAAAGCAGTTAGCATGCTGTGTATCAGGGATATGAGAGCAGTTAGTATGCTGTGTAAAACGGGTATGAGAGCAGTTAGCATGCAGTGTATCAGGTATATAAGAGCAGATAGCATGCTGTGTATCAGGGATATTGGAGCAGTCAGCATGCTGTGTAAAAGTGATATGAGACCAGTTAGCATGCGGTGAAAAAGTGATTTGAGAGCAGTTAGCATGCTGAGCATCAGAGATATAAGAGCAGTTAGTATGCTTTGTATCAGGGATATGAAAGCAGTTATAATGCTTTGGATCAGGGATATGAGAGCCGTTAGCATGCTGTGTATCGGGGATATAAGAGCAGTTAGCATGCTGTGTTACCGGCTTTTAAGAGCAGTTAGCATGCTGTGTATCAGGGATATGAAAGCAGTTATAATGCTATGGATCAGGGATCTGAGAGCAGTTAGCATGCCGTATATCGGGGATATGAGAGCAATTAGCATGCTTTGTTACCAGGATATAAGAGCAGTTAGCATGCTGTGTATCAGGGATATGAGAGCAGTTAGTATGCTGTGTAAAAGGGATATGAGAGCAGTTAGCATGCTGTGTATCAGGCATATAAGAGCAGTTAGCATGCTGTGTATTAGGGATAGGCCAGCAGTTAGTATGCTGTGTAACAGTGATATCAGAACAGTTGGTATGCAGTGTAAAAGGGATATGAGAGCAGTTAGCAAGCTGTGTATCCGGGATTATAAGAGCAGTTAGCATGCTGTGTTCAAGAGATATGAGACCAGTTAGCATGCTGTGTATCAGTGATATCAGAGCAGTTAGAATGCTGCTTATCAGGGATATGAGTGCAGTCAGCATGCTGTGTATCGGGAATATGAGAGCAGTTAGCATGCTGTACATCAGTGATAGAAGAGCAGTTAGCATGTTGTGTAAAAGGGATATGAGAGCAGTTAGCATGCTGTGTATCGGGAATATGAGAGCTGTTAGCATGCTGTACATCAGGGATAGAAGAGCAGTTAGCATGGTGTGTATTGGGGGTATGAGAACCGTTAGCATGCTGTGTTACCGGGATATAAGAGCAGTTGGCATGATGTGTATCAGGGATATGAGAGCAGTTAGTATTCTGCGTAAAAGGGGTATGAGAGCTGTTAGCATGCAGTGTATCAGGTATACAAGAGCAGATAGCATGCTGTGTATCAGGGATATTAGAGCAGTTAGCATGCTGTGTAAAAGGGATATGAGACCAGTTAGCACGCGGTGTAAAAGTGATATGAGAGCAGTTAGCATGCTGAGCATCAGAGATATACGAGCAGTTAGTCTGCTTTGTATCAGGGATATGAGAGCAGTTATAATACTTTGGATCAGGGATATGAGAGCCGTTAGCATCCTGTGTATCGGGGATATAAGAGCAGTTAGCATGCTGTGTTACCGGCTTATTAGAGCAGTTAGCATGCTGTGCATAAGGGATATGAGAGCAGTTAGTATGCTGTGTATCAGTGATATGTGAATAGTTGGTATGCAGTGTTAAATGGATATGAGAGCAGTTAGCAATCTGTGTATCTGGGATATAAGAGCAGTAAGCGTGCTGTCTATCAGGGATATGAGAGCAGTTAGCATGCTGTGTATCAAAGATATGAGAGCAGTTAGCATGCTGTGAATCAGGGATATGAGCGCAGTTAGTTTGCTTTGTATCTGTGATATGAGAGCAGTTATGCTTTGGATCAGAGATATGAGAGCAGTTAGCATGCCGTATATCGGGGATATGAGAGCAGTTAGCATGCTGTGTTAGCAGGATATAAGAGCAGTTAGCATGCTGTGTATCAGGGATATGAGAGCCGTTAGTATGCTGTGTAAAAGGGATTTGAGAGCAGTTAGCATGCCGTGTATCAGGTATATAAGAGCAGTTAGCATGCTGTGTATTAGGGATAAGCGAGCAGTTAGTATGCTGTGTATCAGTGATATCCGAACAGTTGGTATGCAGTGTAAAAGGGATATGAGAGCAGTTAGCAAGCTGTGTATCCGGGATTATAAGAGCAGTTAGCATGCTGTGTATCAGGGATATGAGAGCAGTTAGTATGCTGTTAAAAGGGATATGAGAGCAGTTAGCATGCTGTGTCAAAGGAATATGAGAGCAGTTAGCATGCTGTGTATCAGGGATATGAGAGCAGTTAGCATGCTGTGTATTAGGGATATGACAGCAGTTAGCATGCTGTGTATCAGGGATATAACCTCATTTAGCATGTTGTGTATAAGGGATATGAGAGCAGTTAGCATGCTGTGTATCAGGGATATGAGTCCAGTTAGTATGCTGCGTATCAGGGATATCATAGCTGTTAATATGCTGTGTAAAAGGCATATGAGACCAGTTAGCATGCGGTGTAAAAGTGGTATGAGAGAATTTAGCATGCTGAGCTTCAGAGATATAAGAGCAGTTAGTATGCTTTGTATCAGGGATATGAGAGCAGTTATAATACTTTGGATCAGGGATATGAGAGCCGTTAGCATCCTGTGTATCGGGGATATAAGAGCAGTTAGCATGCTGTGTTACCGGCTTATTAGAGCAGTTAGCATGCTATGCATAAGGGATATGAGAGCAGTTGGTATGCTGTGTATCAGTGATATGTGAATAGTTGGTATGCAGTGTAAAAGGGATATGAGAGCATTTAGCAAGCTGTGTATCTGGGATATAAGAGCAGTAAGCGTGCTGTTTATCAGGGATATGAGAGCACTTAGCATGCTGTGTATCAAAGATATGAGAGCAGTTAGCATGCTGTGAATCAGGGATATGAGCGCAGTTAGTTTGCTTTGTATCTGTGATATGACAGCAGTTATGCTTTGGATCAGAGATATGAGAGCAGTTAGCATGCCGTATATCGGGGATATGAGAGCAGTTAGCATGCTGTGTTAGCAGGATATAAGAGCAGTTAGCATGCTGTGTATCAGGGATATGAGAGCCGTTAGTATGCTGTGTAAAAGGGATTTGAGAGCAGTTAGCATGCCGTGTATCAGATATATAAGAGCAGTTAGCATGCTGTGTATTAGGGATAAGCGAGCAGTTAGTATGCTGTGTATCAGTGATATCCGAACAGTTGGTATGCAGTGTAAAAGGGATATGAGAGCAGTTAGCAAGCTGTGTATCCGGGATTATAAGAGCAGTTAGCATGCTGTGTATCAGGGATATGAGAGCAGTTAGTATGCTGTTAAAAGGGATATGAGAGCAGTTAGCATGCTGTGTCAAAGGAATATGAGAGCAGTTAGCATGCTGTGTATCAGGGATATGAGAGCAGTTAGCATGCTGTGTATTAGGGATATGACAGCAGTTAGCATGCTGTGTATCAGGGATATAAACGCAGTTAGCATGTTGTGTATAAGGGATATGAGAGCAGTTAGCATGCTGTGTATCAGGGATATGAGAGCAGTTAGTATGCTGCGTATCAGGGATATCATAGCTGTTAATATGCTGTGTAAAAGGCATATGAGACCAGTTAGCATGTGGTGTAAAAGTGGTATGAGAGAATTTAGCATGCTGAGCTTCAGAGATATAAGAGCAGTTAGTATGCTTTGTATCAGGGATATGAGAGCAGTTATAATGCTTTGGATCAGGGATATGAGAGCCGTTAGCATGCTGTGTATCGGGGATATAAGAGCAGTTAGCATGCTGTGTTACCGGCTTATAAGAGCAGTTAGCATGTTGTCTATCAGTGATATGAGAACAGATGGTATGTAATGTAAAAGGGATATGAGAGCAGTTAGCAAGTTGTGTATCCGGGATATAAGAGCAGTAAGCGTGCTGTCTATCAGGGATATGAGAGCAGTTGGCATGCTGTGTAAAAGTGATATGAGAGCAGATAACATGCTTTGTAACAGGGATATGAGAGCAGTTAGTATGCTGTGTAAAAGGGATATGAGTGCAGTTCGCATGCTTTGTAAAAGGAATATGAGCGCAGTAAACATGAAGTGTATGAGGGATATGAGAGTAGTTAGCATGCTGTGTATCAGGGATACGACAGCTGTTAGCATGCTGTGTATCAGGCATATCACAGCAGTTAGCATGTTGTGTATTAGGGAAATGAGAACAGTTAGCATGCTATGTTTCGGGGATATGAGAGCAGTGAGCTTGCAGTGTAAGAGAGATATGAGAGCCGTTAGCATGCTGTGTATCAGGGATATGAGAGCAGTTAGCATGCTGTGTATCAAGAATATGAGAGCAGTTAGAATGCTGTGTATCAGGGTTATGAGAGCAGTTAGCATGCTGTGTATCAGGGATATGAGAGCAGTTAGTTAGCGATATGAAAGGGATATGAAAGCAGATGGCATGCCGTGTATCAGGGATATGAGAGCAGTTTGCACGCTGTGTATCAGTGATATAAGAGCAGTTAGCATCCTTTGTATCAGGGATATGAGAGAAGTTATTATGCTTTGGATCAGGGATATGAGAGCAGTTAGCATGCTGTGTTACCGGGATATAAAAGCAGTTAGCATGCTGTGTATCAGGGATATGAGAGCAGTTAGTATGCTGTGTAAAACGGGTATGAGAGCAGTTAGCATGCAGTGTATCAGGTATATAAGAGCAGATAGCATGCTGTGTATCAGGGATATTAGAGCAGTTAGCATGCTGTGTAAAAGTGATATGAGACCAGTTAGCATGCGGTGAAAAAGTGATATGAGAGCAGTTAGCATGCTGAGCATCAGAGATATAAGAGCAATTAGTATGCTTTGTATCAGGGATATGAAAGCAGTTATAATGCTTTGGATCAGGGATATGAGAGCCGTTAGCATGCTGTGTATCGGGGATATAATAGCAGTTAGCATGCTGTGTTACTGGCTTTCAAGAGCAGTTAGCATGCTGTGTATCAGGGATATGAGAGCAGTTAGCATGCTGTGTATCGGGAATATGAGAGCTGTTAGCATGCTGTACATCAGTGATAGAAGAGCAGTTAGCATGCTGTTTATCAGGAATATGAGAGCAGTTAGCATGCTGTGTACAAGAGATATGAGACCAGTTTGCATGATGTGTATCAGTGATATCAGAGCAGTTAGCATGCTGTGTATCGGGAATATGAGAGCAGTTAGCATGCTGTACATCAGTGATAGAAGAGCAGTTAGCATGTTGTGTGAAAGGGATGTGAGAGCAGTTAGCATGCTGTGTAACGGGGATATGAGAGCAGTTAGCATGCTGTGTGTCAGGGATATGAGAGCAGTTAGTATGCTGTGTAAAAGGGATATGAGAGCAGTTAGCAAGCTGTGTATCCAGGATTATAAGAGCAGTTAGCATGCTGTGTATTGGGAATATGAGAGCTGTTAGCATGCTGCACCCGGGATAGAAGAGCAGTTAGTATGATGTTTATCAGGTATATAAGAGCAGTTAGCATGCTTTGTATCGGGGATATAAAAACAGTTAGTGCGCTGTGTATCAGGTATATAAGAGCACTTAGCATGCTGTGTGTCGGGGATATAAGAGCAGTTAGTGTGCTGTGGATCATAGATATGAGCACAGTTAGCATGCTGTATAAAAGGGATATGAGAGCAGTTAGCATGCTGTGTATCAGGGATATGAGAGCAGTTAGTTAGCGATATAAAAGGGATATGAGAGCAGATGGCATGCTGTGTATCAGGGATATGAGAGCAGTTAGCACGCTGGGTATCAGTGATATGAGAGCAGTTATCATGCTGTGTATCAGTGATATAAGAGCAGTTAGCATGCTGTGTAGCAGGGATAAGAGAACAGTTAGAATGGTGTGTGTCAGGGATATGAGAGCAGTTAGTGTGCTGTGTAAAAGGGATATGAGAGCAGTTAGCATGCTGTGTATCAGGGATATGAGAGCAGTTAATTAGCGATATAAAAGGGATATGAGAGCAGATGGCATGCTGTGTATCAGGGATATGAGAGCAGTTAGTACGCTGTGTATCAGTGATATGAGAGCAGTTAGCATGCTGTGTATCAGCGATATAAGAGCAGTTAGCATGCTGTGTAGCAGGGATAAGAGAACAGTTAGAATGGTGTGTGTCAGGGATATGAGAGCAGTTAGTATGCTGTGTAAAAGGGATATGTGAGCAGATATCATGCTGTGTATCAGGGATATGAGAGCAGTTAGTATGCTGTATAAAAGGGATTTGAGAGCAGTTAGCATGCTGTGTATCAGGGATATGAGAGCAGTTAGTATGCTGTATAAAAGTGATATGTGAGCAATTAGCATGCTGTGTATCAGGGATATGAGAGCAGTTAGCATGCTGTGCATCATGGATATGAGAGCAGTTATTATGCTGTGTATCTGGGATATGAGAGCAGTTAGCATGCTGTGTATCGGGTATATGAGAGCAGTTAGCATGCTGCATATCGGTTATATGAGAGCAGTTAGCATGCCGTGTATCAGGGATACAAGAACAGTGAGCACTCTGTGTATCAGGGATATGAGAGCAGTTAGTATGCTGTGTAAATGGGATATTAGGGCAGTTCGCATGCTTTGTAAAAGGAATATGAGCGCAGTAAACATGAAGTGTATTAGGGATACGAGAGCAGTTAGCATGCTGTGTATCAGGGATATGACAGCTGTTAGCATGCTGTGTATCAGGCATATAACAGCAGTTAGCATGTTGTGTATTTGGGAAATGGGAGCAGTTAGCATGCTATGTATCGGGGATATGAGAGCAGTTAGCATGCAGTGTAAGAGAGATATGAGAGCCGTTAGCTTGCTGTGTATCAAGAATATGAGAGCAGTTAGCATGCTGTGTATCAGGGATATGAGAGCAGTTAGCCTGCTGTGTATCAGGGATAGAAGAGCAGTTATCATGCTGTGTATCAGGGATATAAGAGCAGTTAGCATACTTTGTATCAGGGTTATGAGAGCAGTTATTATGCTTTGGATCAGGGATATGAGAGCCGTTAGCATGCTGTGTATCGGGTTTATGAGAACAGTTAGCATGCTGTGTTACTGGGATATAAGAGCAGTTAGCAAGCTGTGCATCAGGGATATGAGAGCAGTTAGTATGCTTTGTAAAAGGGATATGAGAGCAGTTAGCATGCTTTGTAAAAGGAGTATGAGCGCAGTAAACAGGCTGTGTATTAGTAATATGAGAGCAGTTAGCATGCTGTGTATCAGGGATATGACAGCAGTTAGCATGCTGTGTATCAGGCATATAACAGCAGTTAGCATGTTGTGTATTTGGGAAATGTGATCAGATAGCATGCTATGTATCGGGGATATGAGAGCAGTTAGCATGCTGTGTATCAGGGAAATCATAGCAGTTAGCATGATGTGTATCAGGGATATAATAGCAGTTAGTATGCAGTGTAAGAGGGTTATGAGACCAGTTAGCATGCTGTGTAAAAGTGATATGAGTGCAATTAGCATGCTGTGCTTCAGGGATATAAGAGCAGTTAATAGCTTTGTATCAGGGATATGAGAGCAGTTATTATGCTTTGGATCAGGGATATGAGAGCAGTTAGCATGCTGTGTATCTGGGATAGGAGAGCAGTTAGTATTCTGCATAAAAGGGAAATGAGAGCAGTTACCATGCAGTGTATCAGGTATATAAGAGCAGTTAGCATGCTGTGTATCAGGGATATGAGAGCAGTTAGTATTCTGTGTTTCAGCGGTATGAGAACTGTTGGTATGCAGTGTATAGGGTATATGAGAGCAGTTAGCATGCTGCATATCGGGTATATGAGAGCAGTTAGCATGCCGTGTATCAGAGATATAAGAGCAGTGAGCACTCTGTGTATTAGGGATATGAGAGCAGTTAGCATGCTGTGTATCAGGGATATGACAGCAGTTAGCATGCTGTGTATCAGGCATATAACAGCAGTTATCATGTTGTTTATTAGGGAAATGAGAGCAGTTAGCATGCTATGTATCGGGGATATGACAGTAGTTAGCATGCTGTGTATCAGGGATATCAGAGCAGTTTGCATGCCGTGTATCAGGGATATAAGAGCAGTGAGCACTCTGTGTATCAGTGATATGAGAAAAGTTAGTATGCTGTGTAAAAGGGATATGACGGCAGTTCGCATGCTTTGTAAAAGGCATATGAGCGCAGTAAACATGAAGTGTATTAGGGATATGAGAGCAGTTAGCATGCTGTATATCAGGGATATGACAGCTGTTAGCAAGTTGTGTATCAGGCATATAACAGCAGTTAGCATGTTGTGTATTAGGGAAATGAGAGCAGTTAGCATGCTATGTATCGGGGATATGAGAGCAGTTATCATGCAGTGTATCAGGGATATCAGATCCGTTAGCATGCTATGTATCAGGGATATGAGAGCAGTTAGCATGCAGCGTAAGAGAGATATGAGTGCCGTTAGCATGCTGTGTATCAGGGATATGAGAGCAGTTAGCATGCTGTGTATCAAGAATATGAGAGCAGTTAGCATGCTGTGTATCAGGGATATGAGAGCAGTTAGCCTGCTATGTATCGGAAATGTGAGAGCAGTTAGCATGCTGTGTATCAGGGATATTAGAGCAGTTAGCATGCTTTGTATCAGGGATATGAGAGCAGTTATTATGCTTCGGATCTGGGATATGAGATCAATTAGCATGCTGTGTTTCGGGTATATGAGAACAGTTAGCATGCTGTGTCACTGGGATATAAGGGCAGGTAGCATGCTGTGTAAAAGGGATATGAGAGCAGTTAGCATGCTGTGTAAAAGGAATATGAGCGCAGTAAACATGCTGTGTATTAGGGATATGAGAGCAGTTAGCATGCTGTGTACCAGGGATATGACAGCAGTTAGCATGCTGTGTATCAGGCATATAACAGCAGTTAGCATGTTGTGTATTAGGGAAATGAGAGCAATTAGCCTGCTGTGTATCAGGGATATGAGAGCAGTTAGCATGCTGTGTAAAAGGGATATGAGAGCAGTTAGCATGCTATGTATCGGGAATATGAGAGCAGTTAGCATGCTGTACATCAGGGTTAGAAAAGCATTTAGCATGCTGTGTATCGGGTATATGAGAACAGTTAGCATGCTGTGTTACTGGGATATGAGAGCAGTTAGCATGCTGTGTAGCAGGGATATGAGAGCAGTTAGTATGCTGTGTAAAAGGGATATGAGAGCAGTTAACAAGCTTTGTAAAAGGAATATGAGCGCATTAAACATGCTGTGTATTAGGGATATGAGAGCAGTTAGCATGCTGTGTATCAGGGATATGACAGCAGTTAGGATGCTGTGTATCAGGCATATAACAGCAGTTAGCATGTTGTGTATTAGGGAAATGAGAGCAGTTAGCATGCTATGTATCAGGGATATGAGAGCAGTTAGCATGCAGTGTAAGAGAGATATGAGAGCCGTTAGCATGTTGTGTATCGGGATATGAGAGCAGTTAGCATGCTGTGTATCAAGAATATGAGAGCAGTTAGCATGCTGTGTATCAGGGATATGACAGCAGTTAGCCTGCGATGTATGGGAAATGTGAGAGCAGTTAGCATGCTGTGCATCAGTGATAGAAGAGCAGTTAGCATGCTGTTTATCAGGGATATGAGAGCATTTAGCATGCTTTGTATCAGGGATATGAGAGCAGTTATTATGCTTTGAATCAGGGATATGAGAGCAGTTAGCATGCTTTGTAAAATGAATATGAGTGCAGTAAACTTGCTGTGTATTAGGGATATGAGCGCAGTTAGCATGCTGTGTATCGGGTATATGTGACCAGTTAGCATGCTGTGTTACTGGGATATAAGAGCAGTTAGCAGGCTGTTTATCAGGGATATGAGAGCAGTTAGTATGCTGTGTAAAAGGGATATGAGAGCAGTTAGCATGCTTTGTAAAAGGAATATGAGCGCAGTAAACATGCTGTGTACTTGGGATATGAGAGCAGTTAGCATGCTGTGTATCAGGGACATGACAGCAGTTAGCATGCTGTGTATGAGGCATATAACAGCAGTTAGCATGCTGTATATTAGGGAAATGAGAGCAATTAGCATGCTGTGTATCAGGGATATGAGAGCAGTTAGCATGCGGTGTATTACGGATATGAGAGCAGTTAGTAGGCTTTGTATCAAGGATATGTGAGCAGTTATTAGGCGGTGTATCAGGGATAGAAAAGCAGTTAGCATGCTGTGTATCAGGTACATAAGAGCAGTTAGAATGCTGTGTATCGGGGATATGAGAGCAGTTAGCATGCTGTGCATCAGGGATATGAGAGCAGTTAGCATGCTGTACATCGGGGATAGAAGAGCAGTTAGCATGCTTTGTATCAGGTATATAAGAGCAGTTAGCATGCTGTGTATCGGGGATATGAGCGCAGTTAGTATGCTTTGTAAAAGGGATATGAGAGCAGTTAGCATGCTTTGTAAAAGGAATATGAGCGCAGTAAACATGCTGTGTATTAGGGATATGAGAGCAGTTAGCATGCTGTGTATCAGGCATATAACAGCAGTTAGCATGTTGTGTATTTGGGAAATGAGTGCAGTTAGCATGCTATGTATCGGGGATATGAGAGCACTTATCATGCTGTGTATCAGGGATATCAGAGCAGTTAGCATGATGTGTATCAGGGATATAATAGCAGTTAGTATGCAGTGTAAGAGGGTTATGAGACCAGTTAGCATGCTGTGTAAAAGTGATATGAGAGCAGTTAGCATGCTGTGCTTCAGGGATATAAGAGCAGTTAATATGCTTTGTATCAGGGATATGAGAGCAGTTATTATGCTTTGGATCAGGGATATGAGAGCAGTTAGCATGCTGTGTATCTGGGATAGGAGAGCAGTTAGTATTCTGCATAAAAGGGATATGAGAGCAGTTACCATGCTGTGTATCAGGTATATAAGAGCAGTTAGCATGCTGTGTATCTGGGATATGAGAGCAGTTAGTATTCTGTGTATCAGTGGTATGAGAACTGTTGGTATGCAGTGTATAGGGTATATGAGAGCAGTTAGCATGCTGCATATCGGGTATATGAGAGCAGTTAGCATGCCGTGTATCAGAGATATAAGAGCAGTGAGCACTCTGTGTATCAGGGATATGAGAGCAGTTAGCATGCTATGTATCGGGGATATGAGGGCAGTTAGCATGCTGTTTATCACGGATATCATAGCAGTTAGCATGATGTTTATCAGGGATATAATAACAGTTAGTATGCAGTGTAAGAGGGTTATGAGATCAGTTAGCATGCTGTGTAAAAGTGATGTGAGAGCAGTTAGTATGCTGTGTAAAAGGGATATGAGCGCAGTAAACATGCTGTGTATTAGGGATATGAGAGCAGTTAGCATGCTGTGTATCGGGTATATGAGAACAGTTATCATGCTGTGTTACTGGGATATAAGAGCAGTTAGCATGCTGTGTATCAGGGATATGAGAGCAGTTAGTATGCTGTGTAAACAGGATATGAGAGCAGTTAGCATGCTTTGTAAAAGGAATATGAGCGCAGTAAACATGCTGTGTATTAGGGATATGAGAGCAGTTAGCATGCTGTGTATCAGGGATATGATAGCTGTTAGCATGCTGTTTATCAGGCATATAACAGCAGTTAGCATGTTGTGTATTACGGAAAGGAGAGCAGTTAGCATGCTATGTATCAGCGATATCAGAGCAGTTAGCATGCCGTGTATCAGGGATATAAGAGCAGTGAGCACTCTGTGTATCAGTGATATGAGAAAAGTTAGTATGCTGTGTAAAAGGGATATGACGGCAGTTCACATGCTTTGTAAAAGGAATATGAGCGCAGTAAACATGAAGTGTATTACGGATTTGAGAGCAGTTAACATGCAGTGTATCAGGGATATCAGAGCAGTTAGCATGCTATGTATCAGGGATATGAGAGCAGTTAGCATGCAGCGTAAGAGAGATATGAGAGCCGTTAGCATGCTGTGTATCAGGGATATGAGAGCAGTTAGCATGCTGTGTATCAGGCATATAACAGCAGTTAGCATGTTGTGTATTAGGGAAATGAGAGCAATTAGCCTGCTGTGTATCAGGGATATGAGAGCAGTTAGCATGCTGTGTAAAAGGGATATGAGAGCAGTTAGCATGCTATGTATCGGGAATATGAGAGCAGTTAGCATGCTGTACATCAGGGTTAGAAAAGCATTTAGCATGCTGTGTATCGGGTATATGAGAACAGTTAGCATGCTGTGTTACTGGGATATGAGAGCAGTTAGCATGCTGTGTAGCAGGGATATGAGAGCAGTTAGTATGCTGTGTAAAAGGGATATGAGAGCAGTTAACAAGCTTTGTAAAAGGAATATGAGCGCATTAAACATGCTGTGTATTAGGGATATGAGAGCAGTTAGCATGCTGTGTATCAGGGATATGACAGCAGTTAGGATGCTGTGTATCAGGCATATAACAGCAGTTAGCATGTTGTGTATTAGGGAAATGAGAGCAGTTAGCATGCTATGTATCAGGGATATGAGAGCAGTTAGCATGCAGTGTAAGAGAGATATGAGAGCCGTTAGCATGTTGTGTATCGGGATATGAGAGCAGTTAGCATGCTGTGTATCAAGAATATGAGAGCAGTTAGCATGCTGTGTATCAGGGATATGAGAGCAGTTAGCCTGCGATGTATGGGAAATGTGAGAGCAGTTAGCATGCTGTGCATCAGGGATAGAAGAGCAGTTAGCATGCTGTTTATCAGGGATATGAGAGCATTTAGCATGCTTTGTATCAGGGATATGAGAGCAGTTATTATGCTTTGAATCAGGGATATGAGAGCAGTTAGCATGCTGTGTATCGGGTATATGAGAACATTTAGCATGCGGTGTTACTGGGATATGAGAGCAGTTAGCATGCTGTGTATCAGGGATATGAGAGCAGTTAGTTTGCTGTGTAAAAGGGATATGAGAGCAGCTAGCATGCTTTGTAAAATGAATATGAGTGCAGTAAACTTGCTGTGTATTAGGGATATGAGCGCAGTTAGCATGCTGTGTATCGGGTATATGTGACCAGTTAGCATGCTGTGTTACTGGGATATAAGAGCAGTTAGCAGGCTGTTTATCAGGGATATGAGACCAGTTAGTATGCTGTGTAAAAGGGATATGAGAGCAGTTAGCATGCTTTGTAAAAGGAATATGAGCGCAGTAAACATGCTGTGTACTTGGGATATGAGAGCAGTTAGCATGCTGTGTATCAGGGACATGACAGCAGTTAGCATGCTGTGTATGAGGCATATAACAGCAGTTAGCATGCTGTATATTAGGGAAATGAGAGCAATTAGCATGCTGTGTATCAGGGATATGAGAGCAGTTAGCATGCGGTGTATTACGGATATGAGAGCAGTTAGTAGGCTTTGTATCAAGGATATGTGAGCAGTTATTAGGCGGTGTATCAGGGATAGAAAAGCAGTTAGCATGCTGTGTATCAGGTACATAAGAGCAGTTAGAATGCTGTGTATCGGGGATATGAGAGCAGTTAGCATGCTGTGCATCAGGGATATGAGAGCAGTTAGCATGCTGTACATCGGGGATAGAAGAGCAGTTAGCATGCTTTGTATCAGGTATATAAGAGCAGTTAGCATGCTGTGTATCGGGGATATGAGCGCAGTTAGTATGCTTTGTAAAAGGGATATGAGAGCAGTTAGCATGCTTTGTAAAAGGAATATGAGCGCAGTAAACATGCTGTGTATTAGGGATATGAGAGCAGTTAGCATGCTGTGTATCAGGCATATAACAGCAGTTAGCATGTTGTGTATTTGGGAAATGAGAGCAGTTAGCATGCTATGTATCGGGGATATGAGAGCACTTATCATGCTGTGTATCAGGGATATCAGAGCAGTTAGCATGATGTGTATCAGGGATATAATAGCAGTTAGTATGCAGTGTAAGAGGGTTATGAGACCAGTTAGCATGCTGTGTAAAAGTGATATGAGAGCAGTTAGCATGCTGTGCTTCAGGGATATAAGAGCAGTTAATATGCTTTGTATCAGGGATATGAGAGCAGTTATTATGCTTTGGATCAGGGATATGAGAGCAGTTAGCATGCTGTGTATCTGGGATAGGAGAGCAGTTAGTATTCTGCATAAAAGGGATATGAGAGCAGTTACCATGCAGTGTATCAGGTATATAAGAGCAGTTAGCATGCTGTGTATCTGGGATATGAGAGCAGTTAGTATTCTGTGTATCAGTGGTATGAGAACTGTTGGTATGCAGTGTATAGGGTATATGAGAGCAGTTAGCATGCTGCATATCGGGTATATGAGAGCAGTTAGCATGCCGTGTATCAGAGATATAAGAGCAGTGAGCACTCTGTGTATCAGGGATATGAGAGCAGTTAGCATGCTATGTATCGGGGATATGAGGGCAGTTAGCATGCTGTTTATCACGGATATCATAGCAGTTAGCATGATGTTTATCAGGGATATAATAACAGTTAGTATGCAGTGTAAGAGGGTTATGAGATCAGTTAGCATGCTGTGTAAAAGTGATGTGAGAGCAGTTAGTATGCTGTGTAAAAGGGATATGAGCGCAGTAAACATGCTGTGTATTAGGGATATGAGAGCAGTTAGCATGCTGTGTATCGGGTATATGAGAACAGTTATCATGCTGTGTTACTGGGATATAAGAGCAGTTAGCATGCTGTGTATCAGGGATATGAGAGCAGTTAGAATGCTGTGTAAACAGGATATGAGAGCAGTTAGCATGCTTTGTAAAAGGAATATGAGCGCAGTAAACATGCTGTGTATTAGGGATATGAGAGCAGTTAGCATGCTGTGTATCAGGGATATGATAGCTGTTAGCATGCTGTTTATCAGGCATATAACAGCAGTTAGCATGTTGTGTATTACGGAAAGGAGAGCAGTTAGCATGCTATGTATCAGGGATATCAGAGCAGTTAGCATGCCGTGTATCAGGGATATAAGAGCAGTGAGCACTCTGTGTATCAGTGATATGAGAAAAGTTAGTATGCTGTGTAAAAGGGATATGACGGCAGTTCACATGCTTTGTAAAAGGAATATGAGCGCAGTAAACATGAAGTGTATTAGGGATTTGAGAGCAGTTAACATGCAGTGTATCAGGGATATCAGAGCAGTTAGCATGCTATGTATCAGGGATATGAGAGCAGTTAGCATGCAGCGTAAGAGAGATATGAGAGCCGTTAGCATGCTGTGTATCAGGGATATGAGAGCAGTTATTATGCTTCGGATCTGGGATATGAGATCAATTAGCATGCTGTGTTTCGGGTATATGAGAACAGTTAGCATGCTGTGTCACTGGGATATGAGAGCAGTTAGTATGCTGTGTAAAAGGGATATGAGAGCAGTTAACAAGCTTTGTAAAAGGAATATGAGCGCAGTAAACATGCTGTGTATTAGGGATATGAGAGCAGTTAGCATGCTGTGTATCAGGGATATGACAGCAGTTAGGATGCTGTGTATCAGGCATATAACAGCAGTTAGCATGTTGTGTATTAGGGAAATGAGAGCAGTTAGCATGCTATGTATCAGGGATATGAGAGCAGTTAGCATGCAGTGTAAGAGAGATATGAGAACCGTTAACATGTTGTGTATCGGGATATGAGAGCAGTTAGCATGCTGTGTATCAAGAATATGAGAGCAGTTAACATGCTGTGTATCAGGGATATGACAGCAGTTAGCCTGCGATGTATGGGAAATGTGAGAGCAGTTAGCATGCTGTGCATCAGGGATAGAAGAGCAGTTAGCATGCTGTTTATCAGGGATATGAGAGCATTTAGCATGCTTTGTATCAGGGATATGAGAGCAGTTATTATGCTTTGAATCAGGGATATGAGAGCAGTTAGCATGCTGTGTATCGGGTATATGAGAACATTTAGCATGCGGTGTTACTGGGATATGAG
This sequence comes from Carcharodon carcharias, assembly GCF_017639515.1. Taxonomy (NCBI): domain Eukaryota; kingdom Metazoa; phylum Chordata; class Chondrichthyes; order Lamniformes; family Lamnidae; genus Carcharodon; species Carcharodon carcharias. Next base: position 89,004,279 of record NC_054471.1, read on the forward strand.
AGCAGTTAGCATGCTGTGTATCAGGGATATGAGAGCAGTTAGTTTGCTGTGTAAAAGGGATATGAGAGCAGCTAGCATGCTTTGTAAAATGAATATGAGTGCAGTAAACATGCTGTGTATTAGGGATATGAGCGCAGTTAGCATGCTGTGTATCGGGTATATGTGACCAGTTAGCATGCTGTGTTACTGGGATATAAGAGCAGTTAGCAGGCTGTTTATCAGGGATATGAGACCAGTTAGTATGCTGTGTAAAAGGGATATGAGAGCAGTTAGCATGCTTTGTAAAAGGAATATGAGCGCAGTAAACATGCTGTGTACTTGGGATATGAGAGCAGTTAGCATGCTGTGTATCAGGGACATGACAGCAGTTAGCATGCTGTGTATGAGGCATATAACAGCAGTTAGCATGCTGTATATTAGGGAAATGAGAGCAATTAGCATGCTGTGTATCAGGGATATGAGAGCAGTTAGCATGCGGTGTATTACGGATATGAGAGCAGTTAGTAGGCTTTGTATCAAGGATATGTGAGCAGTTATTAGGCGGTGTATCAGGGATAGAAAAGCAGTTAGCATGCTGTGTATCAGGTACATAAGAGCAGTTAGAATGCTGTGTATCGGGGATATGAGAGCAGTTAGCATGCTGTGCATCAGGGATATGAGAGCAGTTAGCATGCTGTACATCGGGGATAGAAGAGCAGTTAGCATGCTTTGTATCAGGTATATAAGAGCAGTTAGCATGCTGTGTATCGGGGATATGAGCGCAGTTAGTATGCTTTGTAAAAGGGATATGAGAGCAGTTAGCATGCTTTGTAAAAGGAATATGAGCGCAGTAAACATGCTGTGTATTAGGGATATGAGAGCAGTTAGCATGCTGTGTATCAGGCATATAACAGCAGTTAGCATGTTGTGTATTTGGGAAATGAGAGCAGTTAGCATGCTATGTATCGGGGATATGAGAGCACTTATCATGCTGTGTATCAGGGATATCAGAGCAGTTAGCATGATGTATATCAGGGATATAATAGCAGTTAGTATGCAGTGTAAGAGGGTTATGAGACCAGTTAGCATGCTGTGTAAAAGTGATATGAGAGCAGTTAGCATGCTGTGCTTCAGGGATATAAGAGCAGTTAATATGCTTTGTATCAGGGATATGAGAGCAGTTATTATGCTTTGGATCAGGGATATGAGAGCAGTTAGCATGCTGTGTATCTGGGATAGGAGAGCAGTTAGTATTCTGCATAAAAGGGATATGAGAGCAGTTACCATGCAGTGTATCAGGTATATAAGAGCAGTTAGCATGCTGTGTATCTGGGATATGAGAGCAGTTAGTATTCTGTGTATCAGTGGTATGAGAACTGTTGGTATGCAGTGTATAGGGTATATGAGAGCAGTTAGCATGCTGCATATCGGGTATATGAGAGCAGTTAGCATGCCGTGTATCAGAGATATAAGAGCAGTGAGCACTCTGTGTATCAGGGATATGAGAGCAGTTAGCATGCTATGTATCGGGGATATGAGGGCAGTTAGCATGCTGTTTCTCACGGATATCATAGCAGTTAGCATGATGTTTATCAGGGATATAATAACAGTTAGTATGCAGTGTAAGAGGGTTATGAGATCAGTTAGCATGCTGTGTAAAAGTGATGTGAGAGCAGTTAGTATGCTGTGTAAAAGGGATATTTGCGCAGTAAACATGCTGTGTATTAGGGATATGAGAGCAGTTAGCATGCTGTGTATCGGGTATATGAGAACAGTTATCATGCTGTGTTACTGGGATATAAGAGCAGTTAGCATGCTGTGTATCAGGGATATGAGAGCAGTTAGTATGCTGTGTAAACAGGATATGAGAGCAGTTAGCATGCTTTGTAAAAGGAATATGAGCGCAGTAAACATGCTGTGTATTAGGGATATGAGAGCAGTTAGCATGCTGTGTATCAGGGATATGATAGCTGTTAGCATGCTGTTTATCAGGCATATAACAGCAGTTAGCATGTTGTGTATTACGGAAAGGAGAGCAGTTAGCATGCTATGTATCAGGGATATCAGAGCAGTTAGCATGCCGTGTATCAGGGATATAAGAGCAGTGAGCACTCTGTGTATCAGTGATATGAGAAAAGTTAGTATGCTGTGTAAAAGGGATATGACGGCAGTTCACATGCTTTGTAAAAGGAATATGAGCGCAGTAAACATGAAGTGTATTAGGGATTTGAGAGCAGTTAACATGCAGTGTATCAGGGATATCAGAGCAGTTAGCATGCTATGTATCAGGGATATGAGAGCAGTTAGCATGCAGCGTAAGAGAGATATGAGAGCCGTTAGCATGCTGTGTATCAGGGATATGAGATCAGTTAGCATGCTGTGTATCAAGAATATGAGAGCAGTTAGCATGCTGTGTATCAGGGATATGAGAGCAGTTAGCCTGCTATGAATCGGAAATGTGAGAGCTGTTAACATGCTGTGTATCAGGGATAGAAGAGCAGTTAGCATGCTGTGTATCAGGGATATTTGAGCAGTTAGCATGCTTTGTATCAGGGATATGAGAGCAGTTATTATGCTTCGGATCTGGGATATGAGATCAATTAGCATGCTGTGTTTCGGGTATATGAGAACAGTTAGCATGCTGTGTCACTGGGATATAAGGGCAGTTAGCATGCTGTGTAAAAGGGATATGAGAGCAGTTAGCATGCTGTGTAAAAGGAATATGAGCGCAGTAAACATGCTGTGTATTAGGGATATGAGAGCAGTTAGCATGCTGTGTATCAGTGATAAGACAGCAGTTAGCATGCTGTGTATCAGGCATATAACAGCAGTTAGCATGTTGTGTATTAGGGAAATGAGAGCAATTAGCCTGCTGTGTATCAGGGATATGAGAGCAGTTAGCATGCTGTGTAAAAGGGATATGAGAGCAGTTAGCATGCTATGTATCGGGAATATGAGAGCAGTTAGCATGCTGTACATCAGGGATAGAAAAGCATTTAGCATGCTGTGTATCAGGGACATAAGAGCAGTTATAATGCTGTGTATCGGGGATATGAGAGAAGTTAGCATGCTGTGTATCATGGATTTGAGAGCAGTTAGCATGCTGTACATCAGGGATAGAAGAGCAGTTAGCATGCTGTGTATCAGGTATATAAGAGCAGTTAGCATGCTGTGTATCGGGGATATAAGAGAAGTTAGCATGCTTTGTATCAGGGATATGGGAGCAGTTAGTTGCTGTGTAAAAGTGATATGAGAGCAGGTAGCATGCTGTGCATCAGGGATATAAGAGCAGTTAATATGCTTTGTATCAGGGATATGAGAGCAGTTAGCATGCTGTGTATCGGGGATAGGAGAGCAGTTAGTGTTCTGCATAAAAGGGATATGAGAGCAGTTACCATGCAGTGTATCAGGTATATAAGAGCAGTTAGCATGCTGTGTATCAGGGATATGAGAGCAGTTAATATTCTTTGTATCAGTGGTATGAGAACTGTTGGTATGTAGTGTATCGGGAATATGAGGGCAGTTAGCATGCTGCATATCGGGTATATGAGAGCAGTTAGCATGCCGTGTATCAGGGATATAAGAGCAGTGAGCACTCTGTGTATCAGGGATATGAGAGCAGTTAGTATGCTGTGTAAAAGGGATATGAGGGCAGTTCGCATGCTTTGTAAAAGGAATATGAGCACAGTAAACATGAAGTGTATTAGGGATATGAGAGCAGTTAGCATGCTGTGCATCATGGATAGAAGAGCAGTTAGCATGCTGTGTATCAGGGATATGAAAGCAGTTATTATGCTTTGGATCAGGGATATGAGAGCAGTTAGCATGCTGTGTATCGGGTATATGAGAACAGTTAGCATGCTGTGTTACTGGGATATGAGAGCAGTTAGCATGCTGTGTAGCAGGGATATGAGAGCAGTTAGTATGCTGTGTAAAAGGGATATGAGAGCAGTTAACAAGCTTTGTAAAAGGAATATGAGCGCAGTAAACATGCTGTGTATTAGGGATATGAGAGCAGTTAGCATGCTGTGTATCAGGGATATGACAGCAGTTAGGATGCTGTGTATCAGGCATATAACAGCAGTTAGCATGTTGTGTATTAGGGAAATGAGAGCAGTTAGCATGCTATGTATCAGGGATATGAGAGCAGTTAGAATGCAGTGTAAGAGAGATATGAGAGCCGTTAGCATGTTGTGTATCAGGGATATGAGAGCAGTTAGCATGCTGTGTATCAAGAATATGAGAGCAGTTAGCATGCTGTGTATCAGGGATATGAGAGCAGTTAGCCTGCGATGTATGGGAAATGTGAGAGCAGTTAGCATGCTGTGCATCAGGGATAGAAGAGCAGTTAGCATGCTTTGTATCAGGTATATAAGAGCAGTTAGCATGCTGTGTATCGGGGATATGAGCGCAGTTAGTATGCTTTGTAAAAGGGATATGAGAGCAGTTAGCATGCTTTGTAAAAGGAATATGAGCGCAGTAAACATGCTGTGTATTAGGGATATGAGAGCAGTTAGCATGCTGTGTATCAGGGATATGACAGCATTTAGCATGCTGTGTATCAGGCATATAACAGCAGTTAGCATGTTGTGTATTTGGGAAATGAGAGCAGTTAGCATGCTATGTATCGGGGATATGAGAGCACTTATCATGCTGTGTATCAGGGATATCAGAGCAGTTAGCATGATGTGTATCAGGGATATAATAGCAGTTAGTATGCAGTGTAAGAGGGTTATGAGACCAGTTAGCATGCTGTGTAAAAGTGATATGAGAGCAGTTAGCATGCTGTGCTTCAGGGATATAAGAGCAGTTAATATGCTTTGTATCAGGGATATGAGAGCAGTTATTATGCTTTGGATCAGGGATATGAGAGCAGTTAGCATGCTGTGTATCTGGGATAGGAGAGCAGTTAGTATTCTGCATAAAAGGGATATGAGAGCAGTTACCATGCAGTGTATCAGGTATATAAGAGCAGTTAGCATGCTGTGTATCTGGGATATGAGAGCAGTTAGTATTCTGTGTATCAGTGGTATGAGAACTGTTGGTATGCAGTGTATAGGGTATATGAGAGCAGTTAGCATGCTGCATATCGGGTATATGAGAGCAGTTAGCATGCCGTGTATCAGAGATATAAGAGCGGTGAGCACTCTGTGTATCAGGGATATGAGAGCAGTTAGCATGCTATGTATCGGGGATATGAGGGCAGTTAGCATGCTGTTTATCAGGGATATCATAGCAGTTAGCATGATGTTTATCAGGGATATAATAACAGTTAGTATGCAGTGTAAGAGGGTTATGAGACCAGTTAGCATGCTGTGTAAAAGTGATGTGAGAGCAGTTAGTATGCTGTGTAAAAGGTATATGAGCGCAGTAAACATGCTGTGTATTAGGGATATGAGAGCAGTTAGCATGCTGTGTATCGGGTATATGAGAACATTTATCATGCTGTGTTACTGGGATATAAGAGCAGTTAGCATGCTGTGTATCAGGGATATGAGAGCAGTTAGCATGATTTGTAAAAGGAATATGAGCGCAGTAAACATGCTGTGTATTAGGGATATGAGAGCAGTTAGCATGCTGTGTATCAGGGATATGACAGCAATAGCATGTCTTGTATCAGGCATACAGCAGCAGTTAGCATGTTGTGTATTAGGGAAATGAGAGCAATTAGCATGCTGTGTATCAGGGATATGAGATCAGTTAGCGTGCGGTGTATTATGGATATGAGAGCAGTTAGTATGCTTTGTATCAATGATATAAGAGCAGTTAGTATGCTGTGAATCAGGGATATGAGAGCAGTTAGCATGCTATGTATCGGGAATATGAGAGCAGTTAGCATGCTGTACATCAGGGATAGAAAAGCAGTTAGCATGCTGTGTATCAGGTTCATAAGAGCAGTTAGAAGGCTGTGTATCGGCGATATGAGAGCAGTTAGCATGCTGTGTATCAGGGAAATGAGAGCAGTTATCATGCTGTACATAAGGGATAGAAGAGCAGTTAGCATGCTGTGTATCTTGTATATAAAAGCAGTTAGCATGCTGTGTCTCGGGGATATAAGAGAAGTTAGCATGCTTTGTATTAGGGTTTTGGGAGCAGTTAGCATGCTGTGTAAAAGGGATATGAGACCAGTTAGCATGCTGTGTAAAAGTGATATGAGAGCAGTTAGCATGCTGTGCTTCAGGGATATAAGAACAGTTAATATGCTTTGTATCAGGGAAATGAGAGTAGTTATTATGCTTTGGATCAGGGATATGAGAGCAGTTAGCATGCTGTGTATCGGGGATAGGAGAGCAGTTAGTATTCTGCATAAAAGGGATATGAGAGCAGTTACCATGCCATGTATCAGGTATATAAGAGCAGTTGGCATGCTGTGTATCAGGGATATGAGAGCAGTTAGTATTCTGTGTATCAGTGGTATGAAAACTGTTGGTATGCGATGTATTGGGTATATGAGAGCAGTTAGCATGCTGCATATCGGGTATATGAGAGCAGTTAGCATGCCGTGTATCAGGGATATAAGAGCAGTGAGCACTCTGTTTATCAGGGATATGAGAGCAGTTAGTATGCTGTGTAAAAGGGATATGAGGGCAGTTCGCATGCTTTGTAAAAGGAATATGAGCGCAGTAAACATGAAGTGTATTAGGGATAAGAGAGCAGTTAGCATACTGTGTATCAGGGATATGACAGCTGTTAGCATGCTGTGTATCAGGCATATAACAGCAGTTAGCATGTTGTGTATTAGGGAAATGAGAGCAGTTAGCATGCTATGTATCGGGGATATGAGAGCAGTTAGCATGCAGTGTAAGAGAGATACGAGCGCCGTTAGCATGCTGTGTATCAGGGACATGAGAGCAGTTAGCCTGCTATGTAGCGGAAATGTGAGAGCAGTTAGCATGCTGTATATCAGGGATAGAAGAGCAGTTATCATGCTGTGTATCAGGGATATAAGAGCAGTTAGCATACTTTGTATCAGGGATATGAGAGCAGTTATTATGCTTTGGATCAGGGATATGAGAGCCGTTAGCATGCTGTGTATCGGGTATATGAGAACAGTTAGCATGCGGTGTTACTGGGATATAAGAGCAGTTAGCAAGCTGTGCATCATCGATATGAGAGCAGTTTGTATGCTTTGTAAAAGGGATATGAGAGCAGTTAGCATGCTTTGTAAAAGGAATATGAGCGCAGTAAACATGCTGTGTATTAGGGATATGAGAGCACTTAGCATGCTGTGTATCAGGGATATGACAGCAGGTAGCATGCTGTGTATCAGTCATATAACAGCAGTTAGCATGTTGTGTATTAGGGAAATGAGAGCAATTAGCATGCTGTGTATTAGGGATATGAGATCAGTTAGCATGCGGTGTATTACGGATATGAGAGCAGTTAGTATGCTTTGTATCAATGATATGAGAGCAGTTAGTATGCTGTGAATCAGGGATATGAGAACAGTTAGCATGCTGTGTAAAAGTGATATGAGAGCAGTTAGCATGCTGTGCTTCAGGGATATAAGAGCAGTTAATATGATTTGTATCAGGATATGTGAGCAGTTATTATGCTTTGGATCAGGGATATGAGAGCAGTTAGCATGCTGTGTATCTGGGATAGGAGAGCAGTTAGTATTCTGCATAAAAGGGATATGAGAGCAGTTACCATGCAGTGTATCAGGTATATAAGAGCAGTTAGCATGCTGTGTATCAGGGATATGAGAGCAGTTAGTATTCTGTGTATCAGTGGTATGAGAACTGTTGGTATGCAGTGTATAGGGAATATGAGAGCAGTTAGCATGCTGCATATCGGATATATGAGAGCAGTTAGCATGCCGTGTATCAGAGATATAAGAGCAGTGAGCACTCTGTCTATCAGGGATATGAGAGCACTTAGTATGCTGTGTAAAAGGGATATGAGGGCAGTTCGCATGCTGAGTATTAGGGATATGACAGCAGTTAGCATGCTGTGTATCAGGGATATGACAGCAGTTAGCATGCTGTGTATCAGGCATATAACAGCAGTTATCATGTCGTGTATTAGGGAAATGAGAGCAGTTAGCATGCTATGTATCGGGGACATGACAGTAGTTAGCATGCTGTGTATCAGGGATATCAGAGCAGTTAGCATGCCGTGTATCAGGGATATAAGAGCAGTGAGCACTCTGTGTATCAGTGATATGAGAAAAGTTAGTATGCTGTGTAAAAGGGATATGACGGCAGTTCGCATGCTTTGTAAAAGGAATATGAGCGCAGTAAACATGAAGTGTATTAGGGATACGAGAGCAGTTAGCACGCAGTGTATCAGGGATATCAGAGCAGTTAGCATGCTATCTATCAGGGATATGAGAGCAGTTAGCATGCAGCGTAAGAAAGATATGAGAGCCGTTAGCATGCTGTGTATCAGGGATATGAGAGCAGTTAGCATGCTGTATATCAAGAATATGAGAGTAGTTAGCATGCTGTGTATCAGGGATATGAGAGCAGTTAGCCTGCTATGTATCGGAAATGTGAGAGCTGTTAACATGCTGTGTATCAGGGATAGAAGAGCAGTTAGCATTCTGTGTATCAGGGATAGTTGAGCAGTTAGCATGCTTTGTATAAGGGATATGAGAGCAGTTATTATGCTTCGGATCCGGGATTTGAGAGCAATTAGCATGCTGTGTATCAGGCATATAACAGCAGTTAGCATGTTGTGTATTTGGGAAATGAGAGCAGTTAGCATGCTATGTATCGGGGATATGAGAGCACTTATCATGCTGTGTATCAGGGATATCAGAGCAGTTAGCATGATGTGTATCAGGGATATAATAGCAGTTAGTATGCAGTGTAAGAGGGTTATGAGACCAGTTAGCATGCTGTGTAAAAGTGATATGAGAGCAGTTAGCATACTGTGCTTCAGGGATATAAGAGCAGTTAATATGCTTTGTATCAGGGATATGAGAGCAGTTATTATGCTTTGGATCAGGGATATGAGAGCAGTTAGCATGCTGTGTATCTGGGATAGGAGAGCAGTTAGAATTCTGCATAAAAGGGATATGAGAGCAGTTACCATGCAGTGTATCAGGTATATAAGAGCAGTTAGCATGCTGTGTATCGGGGATATAAGAGAAGTTAGCATGCTTTGTATCAGGGATATGGGAGCAGTTAGTTGCTGTGTAAAAGTGATATGAGAGCAGGTAGCATGCTGTGCGTCAGGGACATAAGAGCAGTTAATATGCTTTGTATCAGGGATATGAGAGCAGTTAGCATGCTGTGTATCGGGGATAGGAGAGCAGTTAGTATTCTGCATAAAAGGGATATGAGAGCAGTTACCATGCAGTGTATCAGGTATATAAGAGCAGTTAGCATGCTGTGTATCAGGGATATGAGAGCAGTTAATATTCTTTGTATCAGTGGTATGAGAACTGTTGGTATGTAGTGTATCGGGAATATGAGGGCAGTTAGCATGCTGCATATCGGGTATATGAGAGCAGTTAGCATGCCGTGTATCAGGGATATAAGAGCAGTGAGCACTCTGTGTATCAGGGATATGAGAGCAGTTAGTATGCTGTGTAAAAGGGATATGAGGGCAGTTCGCATGCTTTGTAAAAGGAATATGAGCACAGTAAACATGAAGTGTATTAGGGATATGAGAGCAGTTAGCATGCTGTGCATCATGGATAGAAGAGCAGTTAGCATGCTGTGTATCAGGGATATGAAAGCAGTTATTATGCTTTGGATCAGGGATATGAGAGCAGTTAGCATGCTGTGTATCGGGTATATGAGAACAGTTAGCATGCTGTGTTACTGGGATATGAGAGCAGTTAGCATGCTGTGTAGCAGGGATATGAGAGCAGTTAGTATGCTGTGTAAAAGGGATATGAGAGCAGTTAACAAGCTTTGTAAAAGGAATATGAGCGCAGTAAACATGCTGTGTATTAGGGATATGAGAGCAGTTAGCATGCTGTGTATCAGGGATATGACAGCAGTTAGGATGCTGTGTATCAGGCATATAACAGCAGTTAGCATGTTGTGTATTAGGGAAATGAGAGCAGTTAGCATGCTATGTATCAGGGATATGAGAGCAGTTAGCATGCAGTGTAAGAGAGATATGAGAGCCGTTAGCATGTTGTGTATCAGGTATATGAGAGCAGTTAGCATGCTGTGTATCAAGAATATGAGAGCAGTTAGCATGCTGTGTATCAGGGATATGAGAGCAGTTAGCCTGCGATGTATGGGAAATGTGAGAGCAGTTAGCATGCTGTGCATCAGGGATAGAAGAGCAGTTAGCATGCTGTTTATCAGGGATATGAGAGCATTTAGCATGCTTTGAATCAGGGATATGAGAGCAGTTAGCATGCTGTGTATCGGGTATATGAGAACATTTAGCATGCGGTGTTACTGGGATATGAGAGCAGTTAGCATGCTGTGTATCAGGGATATGAGAGCAGTTAGTTTGCTGTGTAAAAGGGATATGAGAGTAGCTAGCATGCTTTGTAAAATGAATATGAGTGCAGTAAACATGCTGTGTATTAGGGATATGAGCGCAGTTAGCATGCTGTGTATCGGGTATATGTGAACAGTTAGCATGCTGTGTTACTGGGATATAAGAGCAGTTAGCAGGCTGTTTATCAGGGATATGAGAGCAGTTAGTATGCTGTGTAAAAGCGATATGAGAGCAGTTAGCATGCTTTGTAAAAGGAATATGAGCGCAGTAAACATGCTGTGTACTTGGGATATGAGAGCAGTTAGCATGCTGTGTATCACGGATATGACAGCAGTTAGCATGCTGTGTATGAGGCATATAACAGCAGTTAGCATGCTGTGTATTAGGGAAATGAGAGCAATTAGCATGCTGTGTATCAGGGATATGAGAGCAGTTAGCATGCGGTGTATTACGGATATGAGAGCAGTTAGTAGGCTTTGTATCAAGGATATGTGAGCAGTTATTAGGCGGTGTATCAGGGATAGAAAAGCAGTTAGCATGCTGTGTATCAGGTACATAAGAGCAATTAGAATGCTGTGTATCGGGGATATGAGAGCAGTTAGCATGCTGTGCATCAGGGATATGAGAGCAGTTAGCATGCTGTACATCGGGGATAGAAGAGCAGTTAGCATGCTTTGTATCAGGTATATAAGAGCAGTTAGCATGCTGTGTATCGGGGATATGAGCGCAGTTAGTATGCTTTGTAAAAGGGATATGAGAGCAGTTAGCATGCTTTGTAAAAGGAATATGAGCGCAGTAAACATGCTGTGTAATAGGGAGATGAGAGCAGTTAGCATGCTGTGTATCAGGGATATGACAGCAGTTAGCATGCTGTGTATCAGGCATATAACAGCAGTTAGCATGTTGTGTATTTGGGAAATGAGAGCAGTTAGCATGCTATGTATCGGGGATATGAGAGCACTTATCATGCTGTGTATCAGGGATATCAGAGCAGTTAGCATGATGTGTATCAGGGATATAATAGCAGTTAGTATGCAGTGTAAGAGGGTTATGAGACCAGTTAGCATGCTGTGTAAAAGTGATATGAGAGCAGTTAGCATGCTGTGCTTCAGGGATATAAGAGCAGTTAATATGCTTTGTATCAGGGATATGAGAGCAGTTATTATGCTTTGGATCAGGGATATGAGAGCAGTTAGCATGCTGTGTATCTGGGATAGGAGAGCAGTTAGTATTCTGCATAAAAGGGATATAAGAGCAGTTACCATGCAGTGTATCAGGTATATAAGAGCAGTTAGCATGCTGTGTATCTGGGATATGAGAGCAGTTAGTATTCTGTGTATCAGTGGTATGAGAACTGTTGGTATGCAGTGTATAGGGTATATGAGAGCAGTTAGCATGCTGCATATCGGGTATATGAGAGCAGTTAGCATGCCGTGTATCAGAGATATAAGAGCAGTGAGCACTCTGTGTATCAGGGATATGAGAGAAGTTAGCATGCTGTGTATCAGGCATATAACAGCAGTTAGCATGTTGTGTATTTGGGAAATGAGAGCAGTTAGCATGCTATGTATCGGGGATATGAGAGCACTTATCATGCTGTGTATCAGGGATATCAGAGCAGTTAGCATGATGTGTATCAGGCATATAATAGCAGTTAGTATGCAGTGTAAGAGGGTTATGAGACCAGTTAGCATGCTGTGTAAAAGTGATATGAGAGCAGTTAGCATGCTATGCTTCAGGGATATAAGAGCAGTTAATATGCTTTGTATCAGGGATATGAGAGCAGTTATTATGCTTTGGATCAGGGATATGAGAGCAGTTAGCATGCTGTGTATCTGGGATAGGAGAGCAGTTAGTAATCTGCATAAAAGGGATATGAGAGCAGTTACCATGCAGTGAATCAGGTATATAAGAGCAGTTAGCATGCTGTGTATCTGGGATATGAGAGCAGTTAGTATTCTGTGTATCAGTGGTATGAGATCTGTTGGTATGCAGTGCATAGGGTATATGAGAGCAGTTCGCATGCTGCATATCGGGTATATGAGAGCAGTTAGCATGCCGTGTATCAGAGATATAAGAGCGGTGAGCACTCTGTGTATCAGGGATATGAGAGCAGTTAGCATGCTATGTATCGGGGATATGAGGGCAGTTAGCATGCTGTTTATCAGGGATATCATAGCAGTTAGCATGATGTTTATCAGGGATATAATAACAGTTAGTATGCAGTGTAAGAGGGTTATGAGACCAGTTAGCATACTGTGTAAAAGTGATGTGAGAGCAGTTAGTATGCTGTGTAAAAGGGATATTTGCGCAGTAAACATGCTGTGTATTAGGGATATGAGAGCAGTTAGCATGCTGTGTATCGGGTATATGAGAACAGTTATCATGCTGTGTTACTGGGATATAAGAGCAGTTAGCATGCTGTGTATCAGGGATATGAGAGCAGTTAGTATGCTGTGTAAACAGGATATGAGAGCAGTTAGCATGCTTTGTAAAAGGAATATGAGCGCAGTAAACATGCTGTGTATTAGGGATATGAGAGCAGTTAGCATGCTGTGTATCAGGGATATGACAGCAATAGCATGTCTTGTATCAGGCATACAGCAGCAGTTAGCATGTTGTGTATTAGGGAAATGAGAGCAATTAGCATGCTGTGTATCAGGGATATGAGATCAGTTAGCGTGCGGTGTATTATGGATATGAGAGCAGTTAGTATGCTTTGTATCAATGATATAAGAGCAGTTAGTATGCTGTGAATCAGGGATATGAGAGCAGTTAGCATGCTATGTATCGGGAATATGAGAGCAGTTAGCATGCTGTACATCAGGGATAGAAAAGCAGTTAGCATGCTGTGTATCAGGTTCATAAGAGCAGTTAGAAGGCTGTGTATCGGGGATATGAGAGGAGTTAGCATGCTGTGTATCAGGGAAATGAGAGCAGTTATCATGCTGTACATAAGGGATAGAAGAGCAGTTAGCATGCTGTGTATCTGGTATATAAAAGCAGTTAGCATGCTGTGTCTCGGGGATATAAGAGAAGTTAGCATGCTTTGTATTAGGGGTTTGGGAGCAGTTAGCATGCTGTGTAAAAGGGATATGAGACCAGTTAGCATGCTGTGTAAAAGTGATATGAGAGCAGTTAGCATGCTGTGCTTCAGGGATATAAGAACAGTTAATATGCTTTGTATCAGGGATATGAGAGTAGTTATTATGCTTTGGATCAGGGATATGAGAGCAGTTAGCATGCTGTGTATCGGGGATAGGAGAGCAGTTAGTATTCTGCATAAAAGCGATATGAGAGCAGTTACCATGCCATGTATCAGGTATATAAGAGCAGTTAGCATGCTGTGTATCAGGGATATGAGAGCAGTTAGTATTCTGTGTATCAGTGGTATGAAAACTGTTGGTATGCGATGTATTGGGTATATGAGAGCAGTTAGCATGCTGCATATCGGGTATATGAGAGCAGTTAGCATGCCGTGTATCAGGGATATAAGAGCAGTGAGCACTCTGTTTATCAGGGATATGAGAGCAGTTAGTATGCTGTGTAAAAGGGATATGAGGGCAGTTCGCATGCTTTGTAAAAGGAATATGAACGCAGTAAACATGAAGTGTATTAGGGATAAGAGAGCAGTTAGCATACTGTGTATCAGGGATATGACAGCTGTTAGCATGCTGTGTATCAGGCATATAACAGCAGTTAGCATGTTGTGTATTAGGGAAATGAGAGCAGTTAGCATGCTATGTATCGGGGATATGAGAGCAGTTAGCATGCAGTGTAAGAGAGATATGAGCGCCGTTAGCATGCTGTGTATCAGGGATATGAGAGCAGTTAGCCTGCTATGTAGCGGAAATGTGAGAGCAGTTAGCATGCTGTATATCAGGGATAGAAGAGCAGTTATCATGCTCTGTATCAGGGATATAAGAGCAGTTAGCATACTTTGTATCAGGGATATGAGAGCAGTTATTATGCTTTGTATCAGGGATATGAGAGCTGTTAGCATGCTGTGTTTCGGGTATATGAGAACAGTTAGCATGCGGTGTTACTGGGATATAAGAGCAGTTAGCAAGCTGTGCATCATCGATATGAGAGCAGTTAGTATGCTTTGTAAAAGGGATATGAGAGCAGTTAGCATGCTTTGTAAAAGGAATATGAGCGCAGTAAACATGCTGTGTATTAGGGATATGAGAGCAGTTAGCATGCTGTGTATCAGGGATATGACAGCTGGTAGCATGCTGTGTATCAGTCATATAACAGCAGTTAGCATGTTGTGTATTAGGGAAATGAGAGCAATTAGCATGCTGTGTATTAGGGATATGAGATCAGTTAGCATGCGGTGTATTACGGATATGAGAGCAGTTAGTATGCTTTGTATCAATGATATGAGAGCAGTTAGTATGCTGTGAATCAGGGATATGAGAACAGTTAGCATGCTGTGTAAAAGTGATATGAGAGCAGTTAGCATGCTGTGCTTCAGGGATATAAGAGCAGTTAATATGCTTTGTATCAGGGATATGTGAGCAGTTATTATGCTTTGGGTCAGGGATATGAGAGCAGTTAGCATGCTGTGTATCTGGGATAGGAGAGCAGTTAGTATTCTGCATAAAAGGGATATGAGAGCAGTTACCATGCAGTGTATCAGGTATATAAGAGCAGTTAGCATGCTGTGTATCAGGGATATGAGAGCAGTTAGTATTCTGTGTATCAGTGGTATGCGAACTGTTGGTATGCAGTGTATAGGGAATATGAGAGCAGTTAGCATGCTGCATATCGGGTATATGAGAGCAGTTAGCATGCCGTGTATCAGAGATATAAGAGCAGTGAGCACTCTGTGTATCAGGGATATGAGAGCAGTTAGTATGCTGTGTAAAAGGGATATGAGGGCAGTTCACATGCTGAGTATTAGGGATATGAGAGCAGTTAGCATGCTGTGTATCTGGGATATGACAGTAGTTAGCATGCTGTGTATCAGGCATATAACAGCAGCTATCATGTCGTGTATTAGGGAAATGAGAGCAGTTAGCATGCTATGTATCGTGGACATGACAGTAGATAGCATGCTGTGTATCAGGGATATCAGAGCAGTTAGCATGCCGTGTATCAGGGATATAAGAGCAGTGAGCACTCTGTGTATCAGTGATATGAGAAAAGTTAGTATGCTGTGTAAAAGGGATATGACGGCAGTTCGCATGCTTTGTAAAAGGAATATGAGCGCAGTAAACATGAAGTGTATTAGGGATATGAGAGCAGTTAGTACGCAGTGTATCAGGGATATCAGAGCAGTTAGCATGCTATGTATCAGGGATATGAGAGCAGTTAGCATGCAGCGTAAGAGGGATATGAGAGCCGTTAGCATGCTGTGTATCAGGGATATGAGAGCAGTTAGCATGCTGTATATCAAGAATATGAGAGTAGTTAGCATGCTGTGTATCAGGGATATGAGAGCAGTTAGCCTGCTATGTATCGGAAATGTGAGAGCTGTTAACATGCTGTGTATCAGGGATAGAAGAGCAGTTAGCATGCTGTGTATCAGGGATATTTGAGCAGTTAGCATGCTTTGTATAAGGGATATGAGAGCAGTTATTATGCTTCGGATCTGGGATTTGAGAGCAATTAGCATGCTGTGTATCGGGTATATGAGAACAGTTAGCATGCGGTGTCACTGGGATATAAGGGCAGGTAGCATGCTGTGTAAAAGGGATATGAGAGCAGTTAGCATGCTGTGTAAAAGGAATATGAGCGCAATAAACATGCTGTGTATTAGGGATATGAGAGCAGTTAGCATGCTGTGTATCAGGGATATGACAGCAGTTAGCATGCTGTGTATCAGGCATATAACAGCAGTTAGCATGTTGTGTATTAGGGAAATGAGAGCAATTAGCCTGCTGTGTATCAGGGATATGAGAGTAGTTAGCATGCTGAGTAAAAGGGATATGAGAGCAGTTAGCATGCTATGTATCGGGAATATGAGAGCAGTTAGCATGCTGTACATCAGGGATAGAAAAGCATTTAGCATGCTGTGTATCAGGGACATAAGAGCAGTTATAATGCTGTGTATCGGGGATATGAGAGCAATTAGCATGTTGTGTGTCAGGGATTTGAGAGCAATTAGCATGCTGTACATCAGGGATAGAAGAGCAGTTAGCATGCTGTGTATCAGGTATATAAGAGCAGTTAGCCTGCTGTGTATCGGGGATATAAGAGAAGTTAGCATGTTTTGTATCAGGGATATGGGAGCAGTTAGCATGCTGTTTAAAAGTGATATGAGAGCAGTTAGCATGCTGTGCGTCAGGGATATAAGAGCAGTTAATATGCTTTGTATTAGGGATGTGAGAGCAGTTACCATGCATTGTATCAGGTATATAAGAGCAGTTAGCATGCTGTGTATCAGGGATATGAGAGCGGTGAATATTCTTTGTATCAGTGGTATGAGAACTGTTGGTATGTAGTGTATCGGGAATATGAGGGCAGTTAGCAAACTGCATATCGGGTATACGAGAGCAGTTAACATGCCGTGTATCAGGGATATAATAGCAGTGAGCACTCTGTGCATCAGGGATATGAGAGCAGTTAGTATGCTGTGTAAAAGGGATATGAGGGCAGTTCGCATGCTTTGTAAAAGGAATATGAGCTCAGTAAAAATGAAGTGTATTAGGGATATGAGAGCAGTTAGCATGCTGTGTATCAGGGATATGACAGCTGTTAGCATGCTGTTTATCAGGCATATAACAGCAGTTAGCATGTTGTGTATTAGGGAAATGAGAGCAGTTAGCATGCTATGTATCGGGGATATGACAGCAGTTAGCATGCAGTGTATCAGGGATATGAGAGCAGTTAGACTGCTAAGTATCGGAAATGTGAGAGCAGTTACCATGCTGTACATCAGGGATAGAAGAGCAGTTAGCATGCTTTGTATCAGGTATATTAGCGCAGTTAGCATGCTGTGTATTGGGGATATGAGCTCATTAGTATGCTTTGTAAAAGGGATATGAGAGCAGTTAGCATGCTTTGTAAAAGGAATATGAGCGCAGTAAACATGCTGTGTATTAGGGATATGAGAGCACTTAGCATGCTGTGTATCAGGGATATGACAGCAGTTAGCATGCTGTTTATCAGGCATATAACAGCAGTTAGCATGTTGTGTATTTGGGAAATGAGAGCAGTTAGCATGCTATGTATCGGGGATATGAGAGCACTTATCATGCTGTTAATCAGGGATATCAGAGCAGTTAGCATGATGTGTATCAGGGACATAATAGCAGTTAGTATGCTGTGTAAGAGGGTTATGAGACCAGTTAGCATGCTGTGTAAAAGTGATATGAGAGCAGTTAGCATGCTGAGCATCAGGGATATAAGAGCAGTTAATATGCTTTGTATCAGGGATATGAGAGCAGTTATTATGCTTTGGATCAGGG
This sequence comes from Carcharodon carcharias, assembly GCF_017639515.1. Taxonomy (NCBI): domain Eukaryota; kingdom Metazoa; phylum Chordata; class Chondrichthyes; order Lamniformes; family Lamnidae; genus Carcharodon; species Carcharodon carcharias. The sequence continues at coordinate 89,022,086 of NC_054471.1, forward strand.
ATATGAGAGCAGTTAGCATGCTGTGTATCGGGGATAGGAGAGCAGTTAGTATTCTGCATAAAAGCGATATGAGAGCAGTTACCATGCAGTGTATCAGGTATATAAGAGCAGTTAGCATGCTGTGTATCTGGGATATGAGAGCAGTTAGTATTCTGTGTATCAGTGGTATGAGAACTGTTGGTACGCAGTGTATAGGGTATATGAGAGCAGTTAGCATGCTGCATATCGGGTATATGAGAGCAGTTAGCATGCCGTGTATCAGAGATATAAGAGCAGTGAGCACTCTGTGTATCAGGGATATGAGAACAGTTAGTATGCTGTGTAAAAAGGATATGAGGGCAGTTCGCATGCTGAGTATTAGGGATATGAGAGCAGTTAGCATGCTGTGTATCTGGGATATGACAGCAGTTAGCATGCTGTGTATCAGGCATATAACAGCAGCTATCATGTCGTGTATTAGGGAAATGAGAGCAGTTAGCATGCTATGTATCGGGGACATGACAGTAGTTAGCATGCTGTGTATCAGGGATATCAGAACAGTTAGCATGCCGTGTATCAGGGATATAAGAGCAGTGAGCACTCTGTGTATCAGTGATATGAGAAAAGTTAATATGCTGTGTAAAAGGGATATGACGGCAGTTCGCATGCTTTGTAAAAGGAATATGAGCGCAGTAAACATGAAGTGTATTAGGGATATGAGAGCAGTTAGCACGCAGTGTATCAGGGATATCAGAGCAGTTAGCATGCTATGTATCAGGGATATGAGAGCAGTTAGCATGCAGCGTAAGAGAGATATGAGAGCCGTTAGCATGCTGTGTATCAGGGATATGAGAGCAGTTAGCATGCTGTATATCAAGAATATGAGAGTAGTTAGCATGCTGTGTATCAGGGATATGAGAGCAGTTAGCCTGCTATGTATCGGAAATGTGAGAGCTGTTAACATGCTGTGTATCAGGGATAGAAGAGCAGTTAGCATGCTGTGTATCAGGGATATTTGAGCAGTTAGCATGCTTTGTATAAGGGATATGAGAGCAGTTATTATGCTTCGGATCTGGGATTTGAGAGCAATTAGCATGCTGTGTATCGGGTATATGAGAACAGTTAGCATGCGGTGTCACTGGGATATAAGGGCAGGTAGCATGCTGTGTAAAAGGGATATGAGAGCAGTTAGCATGCTGTGTAAAAGGAATATGAGCGCAGTAAACATGCTGTGTATTAGGGATATGAGAGCAGTTAGCATGCTGTGTATCAGGGATATGACAGCAGTTAGCATGCTGTGTATCAGGCATATAACAGCAGTTAGCATGTTGTGTATTAGGGAAATGAGAGCAATTAGCCTGCTGTGTATCAGGGATATGAGAGTAGTTAGCATGCTGAGTAAAAGGGATATGAGAGCAGTTAGCATGCTATGTATCGGGAATATGAGAGCAGTTAGCATGCTGTACATCAGGGATAGAAAAGCATTTAGCATGCTGTGTATCAGGGACATAAGAGCAGTTATAATGCTGTGTATCGGGGATATGAGAGCAATTAGCATGTTGTGTGTCAGGGATTTGAGAGCAATTAGAATGCTGTACATCAGGGATAGAAGAGCAGTTAGCATGCTGTGTATCAGGTATATAAGAGCAGTTAGCCTGCTGTGTATCGGGGATATAAGAGAAGTTAGCATGTTTTGTATCAGGGATATGGGAGCAGTTAGCATGCTGTTTAAAAGTGATATGAGAGCAGTTAGCATGCTGTGCGTCAGGGATATAAGAGCAGTTAATATGCTTTGTATTAGGGATGTGAGAGCAGTTACCATGCATTGTATCAGGTATATAAGAGCAGTTAGCATGCTGTGTATCAGGGATATGAGAGCGGTGAATATTCTTTGTATCAGTGGTATGAGAACTGTTGGTATGTAGTGTATCGGGAATATGAGGGCAGTTAGCAAACTGCATATCGGGTATATGAGAGCAGTTAACATGCCGTGTATCAGGGATATAATAGCAGTGAGCACTCTGTGTATCAGGGATATGAGAGCAGTTAGTATGCTGTGTAAAAGGGATATGAGGGCAGTTCGCATGCTTTGTAAAAGGAATATGAGCTCAGTAAAAATGAAGTGTATTAGGGATATGAGAGCAGTTAGCATGCTGTGTATCAGGGATATGACAGCTGTTAGCATGCTGTTTATCAGGCATATAACAGCAGTTAGCATGTTGTGTATTAGGGAAATGAGAGCAGTTAGCATGCTATGTATCGGGGATATGACAGCAGTTAGCATGCAGTGTATCAGGGATATGAGAGCAGTTAGACTGCTAAGTATCGGAAATGTGAGAGCAGTTACCATGCTGTACATCAGGGATAGAAGAGCAGTTAGCATGCTTTGTATCAGGTATATTAGCGCAGTTAGCATGCTGTGTATGGGGGATATGAGCTCAGTTAGTATGCTTTGTAAAAGGGATATGAGAGCAGTTAGCATGCTTTGTAAAAGGAATATGAGCGCAGTAAACATGCTGTGTATTAGGGATATGAGAGCACTTAGCATGCTGTGTATCAGGGATATGACAGCTGTTAGCATGCTGTTTATCAGGCATATAACAGCAGTTAGCATGTTGTGTATTTGGGAAATGAGAGCAGTTAGCATGCTATGTATCGGGGATCTGAGAGCACTTATCATGCTGTTTATCAGGGATATCAGAGCAGTTAGCATGATGTGTATCAGGGACATAATAGCAGTTAGTATGCTGTGTAAGAGGGTTATGAGACCAGTTAGCATGCTGTGTAAAAGTGATATGAGAGCAGTTAGCATGCTGAGCATCAGGGATATAAGAGCAGTTAATATGCTTTGTATCAGGGATATGAGAGCAGTTATTGTGCTTTGGATCAGGGATATGAGAGCAGTTAGAATGCTGTGTATCGGGGATAGGAGAGCAGTTAGTATTCTGCATAAAAGCGATATGAGAGCAGTTACCATGCAGTGTATCAGGTATATAAGAGCAGTTAGCATGCTGTGTATCTGGGATATGAGAGCAGTTAGTATTCTGTGTATCAGTGGTATGAGAACTGTTGGTATGCAGTGTATAGGGTATATGAGAGCAGTTAGCATGCTGCATATCGGGTATATGAGAGCAGTTAGCATGCCGTGTATCAGAGATATAAGAGCAGTGAGCACTCTGTGTATCAGGGATATGAGAGCAGTTAGTATGCTGTGTAAAAGGGATATGAGGGCAGTTCGCATGCTGAGTATTAGGGATATGAGAGCAGTTAGCATGCTGTGTATCTGGGATATGACAGCAGTTAGCATGCTCTGTATCAGGCATATAACAGCAGCTATCATGTCGTTTATTAGGGAAATGAGAGCAGTTAGCATGCTATGTATCGGGGACATGACAGTAGTTAGCATGCTGTGTATCAGGGATATCAGAACAGTTAGCATGCCGTGTATCAGGGATATAAGAGCAGTGAGCACTCTGTGTATCAGTGATATGAGAAAAGTTAGTATGCTGTGTAAAAGGGATATGACGGCAGTTCGCATGCTTTGTTAAAGGAATATGAGCGCAGTAAACATGAAGTGTATTAGGGATATGAGAGCAGTTAGCACGCAGTGTATCAGGGATATCAGAGCAGTTAGCATGCTATGTATCAGGGATATGAGAGCAGTTAGCATGCAGCGTAAGAGAGATATGAGAGCCGTTAGCATGCTGTGTATCAGGGATATGAGAGCAGTTAGCATGCTGTATATCAAGAATATGAGAGTAGTTAGCATGCTGTGTATCAGGGATATGAGAGCAGTTAGCCTGCTATGTATCGGAAATGTGAGAGCTGTTAACATGCTGTGTATCAGGGATAGAAGAGCAGTTAGCATGCTGTGTATCAGGGATATTTGAGCAGTTAGCATGCTTTGTATAAGGGATATGAGAGCAGTTATTATGCTTCGGATCTGGGATTTGAGAGCAATTAGCATGCTGTGTATCGGGTATATGAGAACAGTTAGCATGCGGTGTCACTGGGATATAAGGGCAGGTAGCATGCTGTGTAAAAGGGATATGAGAGCAGTTAGCATGCTGTGTAAAAGGAATATGAGCGCAGTAAACATGCTGTGTATTAGGGATATGAGAGCAGTTAGCATGCTGTGTATCAGGGATATGACAGCAGTTAGCATGCTGTGTATCAGGCATATAACAGCAGTTAGCATGTTGTGTATTAGGGAAATGAGAGCAATTAGCCTGCTGTGTATCAGGGATATGAGAGTAGTTAGCATGCTGAGTAAAAGGGATATGAGAGCAGTTAGCATGCTGTACATCAGGGATAGAAAAGCATTTAGCATGCTGTGTATCAGGGACATAAGAGCAGTTATAATGCTGTGTATCGGGGATATGAGAGCAATTAGCATGTTGTGTGTCAGGGATTTGAGAGCAATTAGCATGCTGTACATCAGGGATAGAAGAGCAGTTAGCATGCTGTGTATCAGGTATATAAGAGCAGTTAGCCTGCTGTGTATCGGGGATATAAGAGAAGTTAGCATGTTTTGTATCAGGGATATGGGAGCAGTTAGCATGCTGTTTAAAAGTGATATGAGAGCAGTTAGCATGCTGTGCGTCAGGGATATAAGAGCAGTTAATATGCTTTGTATTAGGGATGTGAGAGCAGTTACCATGCATTGTATCAGGTATATAAGAGCAGTTAGCATGCTGTGTATCAGGGATATGAGAGCGGTGAATATTCTTTGTATCAGTGGTATGAGAACTGTTGGTATGTAGTGTATCGGGAATATGAGGGCAGTTAGCAAACTGCATATCGGGTATATGAGAGCAGTTAACATGCCGTGTATCAGGGATATAATAGCAGTGAGCACTCTGTGTATCAGGGATATGAGAGCAGTTAGTATGCTGTGTAAAAGGGATATGAGGGCAGTTCGCATGCTTTGTAAAAGGAATATGAGCTCAGTAAAAATGAAGTGTATTAGGGATATGAGAGCAGTTAGCATGCTGTGTATCAGGGATATGACAGCTGTTAGCATGCTGTTTATCAGGCATATAACAGCAGTTAGCATGTTGTGTATTAGGGAAATGAGAGCAGTTAGCATGCTATGTATCGGGGATATGACAGCAGTTAGCATGCAGTGTATCAGGGATATGAGAGCAGTTAGACTGCTAAGTATCGGAAATGTGAGAGCAGTTACCATGCTGTACATCAGGGATAGAAGAGCAGTTAGCATGCTTTGTATCAGGTATATTAGCGCAGTTAGCATGCTGTGTATGGGGGATATGAGCTCAGTTAGTATGCTTTGTAAAAGGGATATGAGAGCAGTTAGCATGCTTTGTAAAAGGAATATGAGCGCAGTAAACATGCTGTGTATTAGGGATATGAGAGCACTTAGCATGCTGTGTATCAGGGATATGACAGCTGTTAGCATGCTGTTTATCAGGCATATAACAGCAGTTAGCATGTTGTGTATTTGGGAAATGAGAGCAGTTAGCATGCTATGTATCGGGGATCTGAGAGCACTTATCATGCTGTTTATCAGGGATATCAGAGCAGTTAGCATGATGTGTATCAGGGACATAATAGCAGTTAGTATGCTGTGTAAGAGGGTTATGAGACCAGTTAGCATGCTGTGTAAAAGTGATATGAGAGCAGTTAGCATGCTGAGCATCAGGGATATAAGAGCAGTTAATATGCTTTGTATCAGGGATATGAGAGCAGTTATTATGCTTTGGATCAGGGATATGAGAGCAGTTAGAATGCTGTGTATCGGGGATAGGAGAGCAGTTAGTATTCTGCATAAAAGCGATATGAGAGCAGTTACCATGCAGTGTATCAGGTATATAAGAGCAGTTAGCATGCTGTGTATCTGGGATATGAGAGCAGTTAGTATTCTGTGTATCAGTGGTATGAGAACTGTTGGTATGCAGTGTATAGGGTATATGAGAGCAGTTAGCATGCTGCATATCGGGTATATGAGAGCAGTTAGCATGCCGTGTATCAGAGATATAAGAGCAGTGAGCACTCTGTGTATCAGGGTTATGAGAGCAGTTAGCATGCTATGCATTGGGGATATGAGAGCAGTTAGCATGCTGTGTATCAGGGATATCGTAGCAGTTAGCATGATGTTTATCAGGGATATAATAACAGTTAGTATGCAGTGTAAGAGGGTTATGAGACCAGTTAGCATGCTGTGTAAAAGTGATGTGAGAGCAGTTAGTATGCTGTGTAAAAGGGATATGAGCGCAGTAAACATGCTGTGTATTAGGGATATGAGAGCAGTTAGCATGCTGTGTATCGGGTATATGAGAACAGTTATCATGCTGTGTTACTGGGATATAAGAGCAGTTAGCATGCTGTGTATCAGGGATATGAGAGCAGTTAGTATGCTGTGTAAAAGGGATATGTGAGCAGTTAGCATGCTTTGTAAAAGGAATATGAGCGCAGTAAACATGCTGTGTATTAGGGATATGAGAGCAGTTAGCATGCTGTGTATCAGGGATATGACAGCAATAGCATGTCTTGTATCAGGCATACAGCAGCAGTTAGCATGTTGTGTATTAGGGAAATGAGAGCAATTAGCATGTCTTGTATCAGGCATACAGCAGCAGTTAGCATGTTGTGTATTAGGGAAATGAGAGCAATTAGCATGCTGTGTATCAGGGATATGAGATCAGTTAGCATGCGGTGTATTATGGATATGAGAGCAGTTAGTATGCTTTGTATCAATGATATAAGAGCAGTTAGTATGCTGTGAATCAGGGATATGAGAGCAGTTAGCATGCTATGTATCGGGAATATGAGAGCAGTTAGCATGCTGTACATCAGGGATAGAAAAGCAGTTAGCATGCTGTGTATCAGGTTCATAAGAGCAGTTAGAAGGCTGTGTATCGGGGATATGAGAGCAGTTAGCATGCTGTGTATCCGGGAAATGAGAGCAGTTATCATGCTGTACATAAGGGATAGAAGAGCAGTTAGCATGCTGTGTATCTGGTATATAAAAGCAGTTAGCATGCTGTGTCTCGGGGATATAAGAGAAGTTAGCATGCTTTGTATTAGGGGTTTGGGAGCAGTTAGCATGCTGTGTAAAAGGGATATGAGACCAGTTAGCATGCTGTGTAAAAGTGATATGAGAGCAGTTAGCATGCTGTGCTTCAGGGATATAAGAGCAGTTAATATGCTTTGGATCAGGGATATGAGAGCAGTTAGAATGCTGTGTATCGGGGATAGGAGAGCAGTTAGTATTCTGCATAAAAGGGATATGAGAGCAGTTACCATGCAGTGTATCAGGTATATAAGAGCAGTTAGCATGCTGTACATCAGGGATAGAAAAGCGTTTAGCATGCTGTGTATCAGGTACATAAGAGCAGTTATAATGCTCTGTATCGGGGATATGAGAGCAGTTAGCATGCTGTGTATCAGGTATATAAGAGCAGTTAGCCTGCTGTGTATCGGGGATATAAGAGAAGTTAGCATGATTTGTATCAGGGATATGGGAGCAGTTAGCATGCTGTGTAAAAGTGATATGAGAGCAGTTAGCATGCTGTGTGTCAGGGATATAAGAGCAGTTAATATGCTTTGTATTAGGGATGTGAGAGCAGATACCATGCAGTGTATCAGGTATATAAGAGCAGTTAGCATGCTGTGTATCAGGGATATGAGAGCAGTTAATATTCTTTGTATCAGTGGTATGAGAACTGTTGGTATGTAGTGTATCGGGAATATGAGGGCAGTTAGCAAACTGCATATCGGGTATATGAGAGCAGTTAGCATGCCGTGTATCAGGGATATAAGAGCAGTGAGCACTCTGTGTATCAGGGATATGAGAGCAGTTAGTATGCTGTGTAAAAGGGATATGAGGGCAGTTCGCATGCTTTGTAAAAGGAATATGAGCTCAGTAAACATGAAGTGTTTTAGGGATATGAGAGCAGTTAGCATGCTGTGTATCAGGGATATGACAGCTGTTAGCATGCTGTTTTTCAGGCATATAACAGCAGTTAGCATGTTGTGCATTAGGGAAATGAGAGCAGTTAGCATGCTATGTATCGGCGATATGAGAGCACTTATCATGCTGTGTATCAGGGATATCAGAGCAGTTAGCATGATGTGTATCAGGGATATAATAGCAGTTAGTATGCAGTGTAAGAGGGTTATGAGACCAGTTAGCATGCTGTGTAAAAGTGATATGAGAGCAGTTAGCATTCTGTGCTTCAGGGATATAAGAGCAGTTAATATGCTTTGTATCAGGGATATGAGAGCAGTTATTATGCTTTGGATCAGGGATATGAGAGCAGTTAGCATGCTGTGTATCTGGGATAGGAGAGCAGTTAGTATTCTGCATAAAAGGGATATGAGAGCAGTTACCATGCAGTGTATCAGGTATATAAGAGCAGTTAGCATGCTGTGTATCTGGGATATGAGAGCAGTTAGTATTCTGTGTATCAGTGGTATGAGAACTGTTGGTATGTAGTGTATAGGGTATATGAGAGCAGTTAGCATGCTGCATATCGGGTATAAGAGAGCAGTTAGCATGCCGTGTATCAGAGATATAAGAGCAGTGAGCACTCTGTGTATCAGGGATTTGAGAGCAGTTAGCATGCTGTACATCAGGGATAGAAAAGCAGTTAGCATGCTGTGTATCAGGTTCATAAGAGCAGTTAGAAGGCTGTGTATCGGGGATATGAGAGCAGTTAGCATGCTGTGTATCAGGGAAATGAGAGCAGTTATCATGCTGTACATAAGGGATAGAAGAGCAGTTAGCATGCTGTGTATCTGGTATATAAAAGCAGTTAGCATGCTGTGTCTCGGGGATATAAGAGAAGTTAGCATGCTTTGTATTAGGGGTTTGGGAGCAGTTAGCATGCTGTGTAAAAGGGATATGAGACCAGTTAGCATGCTGTGTAAAAGTGATATGAGAGCAGTTAGCATGCTGTGCTTCAGGGATATAAGAGCAGTTAATATGCTTTGGATCAGGGATATGAGAGCAGTTAGAATGCTGTGTATCGGGGATAGGTGAGCAGTTAGTATTCTGCATAAAAGGGATATGAGAGCAGTTACCATGCAGTGTATCAGGTATATAAGAGCAGTTAGCATGCTGTACATCAGGGATAGAAAAGCGTTTAGCATGCTGTGTATCAGGTACATAAGAGCAGTTATAATGCTCTGTATCGGGGATATGAGAGCAGTTAGCATGCTGTGTATCAGGTATATAAGAGCAGTTAGCCTGCTGTGTATCGGGGATATGAGCGCAGTTAGTATGCTTTGTAAAAGGGATATGAGAGCAGTTAGCATGCTTTGTAAAAGGAATATGAGCGCAGTAAACATGCTGTGTATTAGGGATATGAGAGCAGTTAGCATGCTGTATATCAGGGATATGACAGCAGGTAGCATGCTGTGTATCAGGCATATAACAGCAGTTAGCATGTTGTGTATTTGGGAAATGAGAGCAGTTAGCATGCTATGTAGCGGAAATGTGAGAGCAATTAGCCTGCTGTGTATCAGGGATATGAGAGTAGTTAGCATGCTGAGTAAAAGGGATATGAGAGCAGTTAGCATGCTATGTATCGGGAATATGAGAGCAGTTAGCATGCTGTACATCAGGGATAGAAAAGCATTTAGCATGCTGTGTATCAGGGACATAAGAGCAGTTATAATGCTGTGTATCGGGGATATGAGAGCAATTAGCATGTTGTGTGTCAGGGATTTGAGAGCAATTAGCATGCTGTACATCAGGGATAGAAGAGCAGTTAGCATGCTGTGTATCAGGTATATAAGAGCAGTTAGCCTGCTGTGTATCGGGGATATAAGAGAAGTTAGCATGTTTTGTATCAGGGATATGGGAGCAGTTAGCATGCTGTTTAAAAGTGATATGAGAGCAGTTAGCATGCTGTGCGTCAGGGATATAAGAGCAGTTAATATGCTTTGTATTAGGGATGTGAGAGCAGTTACCATGCATTGTATCAGGTATATAAGAGCAGTTAGCATGCTGTGTATCAGGGATATGAGAGCGGTGAATATTCTTTGTATCAGTGGTATGAGAACTGTTGGTATGTAGTGTATCGGGAATATGAGGGCAGTTAGCAAACTGCATATCGGGTATATGAGAGCAGTTAACATGCCGTGTATCAGGGATATAATAGCAGTGAGCACTCTGTGTATCAGGGATATGAGAGCAGTTAGTATGCTGTGTAAAAGGGATATGAGGGCAGTTCGCATGCTTTGTAAAAGGAATATGAGCTCAGTAAAAATGAAGTGTATTAGGGATATGAGAGCAGTTAGCATGCTGTGTATCAGGGATATGACAGCTGTTAGCATGCTGTTTATCAGGCATATAACAGCAGTTAGCATGTTGTGTATTAGGGAAATGAGAGCAGTTAGCATGCTATGTATCGGGGATATGACAGCAGTTAGCATGCAGTGTATCAGGGATATGAGAGCAGTTAGACTGCTAAGTATCGGAAATGTGAGAGCAGTTACCATGCTGTACATCAGGGATAGAAGAGCAGTTAGCATGCTTTGTATCAGGTATATTAGCGCAGTTAGCATGCTGTGTATGGGGGATATGAGCTCAGTTAGTATGCTTTGTAAAAGGGATATGAGAGCAGTTAGCATGCTTTGTAAAAGGAATATGAGCGCAGTAAACATGCTGTGTATTAGGGATATGAGAGCACTTAGCATGCTGTGTATCAGGGATATGACAGCTGTTAGCATGCTGTTTATCAGGCATATAACAGCAGTTAGCATGTTGTGTATTTGGGAAATGAGAGCAGTTAGCATGCTATGTATCGGGGATCTGAGAGCACTTATCATGCTGTTTATCAGGGATATCAGAGCAGTTAGCATGATGTGTATCAGGGACATAATAGCAGTTAGTATGCTGTGTAAGAGGGTTATGAGACCAGTTAGCATGCTGTGTAAAAGTGATATGAGAGCAGTTAGCATGCTGAGCATCAGGGATATAAGAGCAGTTAATATGCTTTGTATCAGGGATATGAGAGCAGTTATTATGCTTTGGATCAGGGATATGAGAGCAGTTAGAATGCTGTGTATCGGGGATAGGAGAGCAGTTAGTATTCTGCATAAAAGCGATATGAGAGCAGTTACCATGCAGTGTATCAGGTATATAAGAGCAGTTAGCATGCTGTGTATCTGGGATATGAGAGCAGTTAGTATTCTGTGTATCAGTGGTATGAGAACTGTTGGTATGCAGTGTATAGGGTATATGAGAGCAGTTAGCATGCTGCATATCGGGTATATGAGAGCAGTTAGCATGCCGTGTATCAGAGATATAAGAGCAGTGAGCACTCTGTGTATCAGGGTTATGAGAGCAGTTAGCATGCTATGCATTGGGGATATGAGAGCAGTTAGCATGCTGTGTATCAGGGATATCGTAGCAGTTAGCATGATGTTTATCAGGGATATAATAACAGTTAGTATGCAGTGTAAGAGGGTTATGAGACCAGTTAGCATGCTGTGTAAAAGTGATGTGAGAGCAGTTAGTATGCTGTGTAAAAGGGATATGAGCGCAGTAAACATGCTGTGTATTAGGGATATGAGAGCAGTTAGCATGCTGTGTATCGGGTATATGAGAACAGTTATCATGCTGTGTTACTGGGATATAAGAGCAGTTAGCATGCTGTGTATCAGGGATATGAGAGCAGTTAGTATGCTGTGTAAAAGGGATATGTGAGCAGTTAGCATGCTTTGTAAAAGGAATATGAGCGCAGTAAACATGCTGTGTATTAGGGATATGAGAGCAGTTAGCATGCTGTGTATCAGGGATATGACAGCAATAGCATGTCTTGTATCAGGCATACAGCAGCAGTTAGCATGTTGTGTATTAGGGAAATGAGAGCAATTAGCATGCTGTGTATCAGGGATATGAGATCAGTTAGCATGCGGTGTATTATGGATATGAGAGCAGTTAGTATGCTTTGTATCAATGATATAAGAGCAGTTAGTATGCTGTGAATCAGGGATATGAGAGCAGTTAGCATGCTGTGTAAAAGTGATATGAGAGCAGTTAGCATTCTGTGCTTCAGGGATATAAGAGCAGTTAATATTGCTTTGTATCAGGGATATGAGAGCAGTTATTAGGCTTTGGATCAGGGATATGAGAGCAGTTAGCATGCTGTGTATCTGGGATAGGAGAGCAGTTAGTATTCTGCATAAAAGGGATATGAGAGCAGTTACCATGCAGTGTATCAGGTATATAAGAGCAGTTAGCATGCTGTGTATCTGGGATATGAGAGCAGTTAGTATTCTGTGTATCAGTGGTATGAGAACTGTTGGTATGCAGTGTATAGGGTATATGAGAGCAGTTAGCATGCTGCATATCGGGTATATGAGAGCAGTTAGCATGCCGTGTATCAGAGATATAAGAGCAGTGAGCACTCTGTGTATCAGGGATTTGAGAGCAGTTAGCATGCTGTACATCAGGGATAGAAAAGCAGTTAGCATGCTGTGTATCAGGTTCATAAGAGCAGTTAGAAGGCTGTGTATCGGGGATATGAGAGCAGTTAGCATGCTGTGTATCAGGGAAATGAGAGCAGTTATCATGCTGTACATAAGGGATAGAAGAGCAGTTAGCATGCTGTGTATCTGGTATTTAAAAGCAGTTAGCATGCTGTGTCTCGGGGATATAAGAGAAGTTAGCATGCTTTGTATTAGGGGTTTGGGAGCAGTTAGCATGCTGTGTAAAAGGGATATGAGACCAGTTAGCATGCTGTGTAAAAGTGATATGAGAGCAGTTAGCATGCTGTGCTTCAGGGATATAAGAGCAGTTAATATGCTTTGGATCAGGGATATGAGAGCAGTTAGAATGCTGTGTATCGGGGATAGGTGAGCAGTTAGTATTCTGCATAAAAGGGATATGAGAGCAGTTACCATGCAGTGTATCAGGTATATAAGAGCAGTTAGCATGCTGTACATCAGGGATAGAAAAGCGTTTAGCATGCTGTGTATCAGGTACATAAGAGCAGTTATAATGCTCTGTATCGGGGATATGAGAGCAGTTAGCATGCTGTGTATCAGGTATATAAGAGCAGTTAGCCTGCTGTGTATCGGGGATATAAGAGAAGTTAGCATGATTTGTATCAGGGATATGGGAGCAGTTAGCATGCTGTGTAAAAGTGATAGGAGAGCAGTTAGCATGCTGTGTGTCAGGGATATAAGAGCAGTTAATATGCTTTGTATTAGGGATGTGAGAGCAGATACCATGCAGTGTATCAGGTATATAAGAGCAGTTAGCATGCTGTGTATCAGGGATATGAGAGCAGTTAATATTCTTTGTATCAGTGGTATGAGAACTGTTGGTATGTAGTGTATCGGGAATATGAGGGCAGTTAGCAAACTGCATATCGGGTATATGAGAGCAGTTAGCATGCCGTGTATCAGGGATATAAGAGCAGTGAGCACTCTGTGTATCAGGGATATGAGAGCAGTTAGTATGCTGTGTAAAAGGGATATGAGGGCAGTTCGCATGCTTTGTAAAAGGAATATGAGCTCAGTAAACATGAAGTGTTTTAGGGATATGAGAGCAGTTAGCATGCTGTGTATCAGGGATATGACAGCTGTTAGCATGCTGTTTTTCAGGCATATAACAGCAGTTAGCATGTTGTGCATTAGGGAAATGAGAGCAGTTAGCAGGCTATGTATCGGGGATATGACAGCAGTTAGCATGCAGTGTATCAGGGATATGAGAGCAGTTAGACTGCTAAGTATCGGAAATGTAAGAGCAGTTACCATGCTGTACATCAGGGATGGAAGAGCAGTTAGCATGCTTTGTATCAGGTATATAAGCGCAGTTAGCATGCTGTGTATCGGGGATATGAGCGCAGTTAGTATGCTTTGTAAAAGGGATATGAGAGCAGTTAGCATGCTTTGTAAAAGGAATATGAGCGCAGTAAACATGCTGTGTATTAGGGATATGAGAGCAGTTAGCATGCTGTATATCAGGGATATGACAGCAGGTAGCATGCTGTGTATCAGGCATATAACAGCAGTTAGCATGTTGTGTATTTGGGAAATGAGAGCAGTTAGCATGCTATGTATCGGGGATATGAGAGCACTTATCTTGCTGTGTATCAGGGATATCAGAGCAGTTAGCATGATGTGTATCAGGGATATAATAGCAGTTAGTATGCAGTGTAAGAGGGTTATGAGACCAGTTAGCATGCTGTGTAAAAGTGATATGAGAGCAGTTAGCATTCTGTGCTTCAGGGATATAAGAGCAGTTAATATGCTTTGTATCAGGGATATGAGAGCAGTTAATATGCTTTGGATCAGGGATATGAGAGCAGTTAGCATGCTGTGTATCTGGGATAGGAGAGCAGTTAGTATTCTGCATAAAAGGGATATGAGAGCAGTTACCATGCAGTGTATCAGGTATATAAGAGCAGTTAGCATGTTGTGTATCAGGGATATGAGAGCAGTTAGTATTCTGTGTATCAGTGGTATGAGAACTGTTGGTATGCAGTGTATAGGGTATATGAGAGCAGTTAGCATGCTGCATATCGGGTATATGAGAGCAGTTAGCATGCCGTGTATCAGAGATATAAGAGCAGTGAGCACTCTGTGTATCAGGGATATGAGAGCAGTTAGCATGCTATGTATCGGGGATATGAGAGCAGTTAGCATGCTGTGTATCAGGGATATCATAGCAGTTAGCATGATGTTTATCAGGGATATAATAACAGTTAGTATGCTGTGTAAGAGGGTTATGAGACCAGTTAGCATGCTGTGTAAATGTGATGTGAGAGCAGTTAGTATGCTGTGTAAAAGGGATATAAGCGCAGTAAACATGCTGTGTATTAGGGATATGAGAGCAGTTAGCATGCTGTGTATCGGGTATATGAGAACAGTTATCATGCTGTTTTACTGGGATATAAGAGCAGTTAGCATGCTGTGTATCAGGGATATGAGAGCAGTTAGTATGCTGTGTAAAAGGGATATGTGAGCAGTTAGCATGCTTTGTGAAAGGAATATGAGCGCAGTAAACATGCTGTGTATTAGGGATATGAGAGCAGTTAGCATGCTGTGTATCAGGGATATGACAGCAATAGCATGTCTTGTATCAGGCATACAGCAGCAGTTAGCATGTTGTGTATTAGGGAAATGAGAGCAATTAGCATGCTGTGTATCAGGGATATGAGATCAGTTAGCATGCGGTGTATTATGGATATGAGAGCAGTTAGTATGCTTTGTATCAATGATATAAGAGCAGTTAGTATGCTGTGAATCAGGGATATGAGAGCAGTTAGCATGCTATGTATCGGGAATATGAGAGCAGTTAGCATGCTGTACATCAGGGATAGAAAAGCAGTTAGCATGCTGTGTATCAGGTTCATAAGAGCAGTTAGAAGGCTGTGTATCGGGGATATGAGAGCAGTTAGCATGCTGTGTATCAGGGAAATGAGAGCAGTTATCATGCTGTACATAAGGGATAGAAGAGCAGTTAGCATGCTGTGTATCTGGTATATAAAAGCAGTTAGCATGCTGTGTCTCGGGGATATAAGAGAAGTTAGCATGCTTTGTATTAGGGGTTTGGGAGCAGTTAGCATGCTGTGTAAAAGGGATATGAGACCAGTTAGCATGCTGTGTAAAAGTGATATGAGAGCAGTTAGCATGCTGTGCTTCAGGGATATAAGAGCAGTTAATATGCTTTGGATCAGGGATATGAGAGCAGTTAGAATGCTGTGTATCGGGGATAGGTGAGCAGTTAGTATTCTGCATAAAAGGGATATGAGAGCAGTTGCCATGCAGTGTATCAGGTATATAAGAGCAGTTAGCATGCTGTACATCAGGGATAGAAAAGCGTTTAGCATGCTGTGTATCAGGTACATAAGAGCAGTTATAATGCTCTGTATCGGGGATATGAGAGCAGTTAGCATGCTGTGTATCAGGTATATAAGAGCAGTTAGCCTGCTGTGTATCGGGGATATAAGAGAAGTTAGCATGATTTGTATCAGGGATATGGGAGCAGTTAGCATGCTGTGTAAAAGTGATAGGAGAGCAGTTAGCATGCTGTGTGTCAGGGATATAAGAGCAGTTAATATGCTTTGTATTAGGGATGTGAGAGCAGATACCATGCAGTGTATCAGGTATATAAGAGCAGTTAGCATGCTGTGTATCAGGGATATGAGAGCAGTTAATATTCTTTGTATCAGTGGTATGAGAACTGTTGGTATGTAGTGTATCGGGAATATGAGGGCAGTTAGCAAACTGCATATCGGGTATATGAGAGCAGTTAGCATGCCGTGTATCAGGGATATAAGAGCAGTGAGCACTCTGTGTATCAGGGATATGAGAGCAGTTAGTATGCTGTGTAAAAGGGATATGAGGGCAGTTCGCATGCTTTGTAAAAGGAATATGAGCTCAGTAAACATGAAGTGTTTTAGGGATATGAGAGCAGTTAGCATGCTGTGTATCAGGGATATGACAGCTGTTAGCATGCTGTTTTTCAGGCATATAACAGCAGTTAGCATGTTGTGCATTAGGGAAATGAGAGCAGTTAGCATGCTATGTATCGGGGATATGACAGCAGTTAGCATGCAGTGTATCAGGGATATGAGAGCAGTTAGACTGCTAAGTATCGGAAATGTGAGAGCAGTTACCATGCTGTACATCAGGGATGGAAGAGCAGTTAGCATGCTTTGTATCAGGTATATAAGCGCAGTTAGCATGCTGTGTATCGGGGATATGAGCGCAGTTAGTATGCTTTGTAAAAGGGATATGAGAGCAGTTAGCATGCTTTGTAAAAGGAGTATGAGCGCAGTAAACATGCTGTGTATTAGGGATATGAGAGCAGTTAGCATGCTGTATATCAGGGATATGTCAGCAGGTAGCATGCTGTGTATCAGGCATATAACAGCAGTTAGCATGTTGTGTATTTGGGAAATGAGAGCAGTTAGCATGCTATGTATCGGGGATATGAGAGCACTTATCTTGCTGTGTATCAGGGATATCAGAGCAGTTAGCATGATGTGTATCAGGGATATAATAGCAGTTAGTATGCAGTGTAAGAGGGTTATGAGACCAGTTAGCATGCTGTGTAAAAGTGATATGAGAGCAGTTAGCATTCTGTGCTTCAGGGATATAAGAGCAGTTAATATGCTTTGTATCAGGGATATGAGAGCAGTTAATATGCTTTGGATCAGGGATATGAGAGCAGTTAGCATGCTGTGTATCTGGGATAGGAGAGCAGTTAGTATTCAGCATAAAAGGGATATGAGAGCAGTTACCATGCAGTGTATCAGGTATATAAGAGCAGTTAGCATGTTGTGTATCAGGGATATGAGAGCAGTTAGTATTCTGTGTATCAGTGGTATGAGAACTGTTGGTATGCAGTGTATAGGGTATATGAGAGCAGTTAGCATGCTGCATATCGGGTATATGAGAACAGTTAGCATGCCGTGTATCAGAGATATAAGAGCAGTGAGCACTCTGTGTATCAGGGATATGAGAGCAGTTAGCATGCTATGTATCGGGGATATGAGAGCAGTTAGCATGCTGTGTATCAGGGATATCATAGCAGTTAGCATGATGTTTATCAGGGACATAATAACAGTTAGTATGCTGTGTAAGAGGGTTATGAGACCAGTTAGCATGCTGTGTAAATGTGATGTGAGAGCAGTTAGTATGCTGTGTAAAAGGGATATAAGCGCAGTAAACATGCTGTGTATTAGGGATATGAGAGCACTTAGCATGCTGTGTATCAGGGATATGACAGCAGGTAGCATGCTGTGTATCAGTCATATAACAGCAGTTAGCATGTTGTGTATTTGGGAAATGAGAGCAGTTAGCGTGCTATGTATCGGGGATATGAGAGCAGTTAGCATGCTGTGTATCAGGGATATGAGAGCAGTTAGTATGCTTTGTATCAATGATATGAGAGCAGTTAGTATGCTGTGAATCAGGGATATGAGAACAGTTAATATGCTTTGTATCAGGGATATGTGAGCAGTTATTATGCTTTGGATCAGGGATATGAGAGCAGTTAGCATGCTGTGTATCTGGGATAGGAGAGCAGTTAGTATTCCGCATAAAAGGGATATGAGAGCAGTTACCATGCAGTGTATCAGGTATATAAGAGCAGTTAGCATGCTGTGTATCAGGGATATGAGAGCAGTTAGTATTCTGTGTATCAGTGGTATGAGAACTGTTGGTATGCAGTGTATAGGGAATATGAGAGCAGTTAGCATGCTGTGTATCAGGGATATGAGAGCAGTTAGTATGCTTTGTATCAATGATATGAGAGCAGTTAGTATGCTGTGAATCAGGGATATGAGAACAGTTAATATGCTTTGTATCAGGGATATGTGAGCAGTTATTATGCTTTGGATCAGGGATATGAGAGCAGTTAGCATGCTGTGTATCTGGGATAGGAGAGCAGTTAGTATTCTGCATAAAAGGGATATGAGAGCAGTTACCATGCAGTGTATCAGGTATATAAGAGCAGTTAGCATGCTGTGTATCAGGGATATGAGAGCAGTTAGTATTCTGTGTATCAGTGGTATGAGAACTGTTGGTATGCAGTGTATAGGGAATATGAGAGCAGTTAGCATGCTGCATATCGGGTATATGAGAGCAGTTAGCATGCCGTGTATCAGAGATATAAGAGCAGTGAGCACTCTGTGTATCCGGGATATGAGAGCAGTTAGTATGCTGTGTAAAAGGGATATGAGGGCAGTTCGCATGCTGAGTATTAGGGATATGAGAGCAGTTAGCATGCTGTGTATCAGGGACATGACAGTAGTTAGCATGCTGTGTATCAGGGATATCAGAGCAGTTAGCAAGCCGTGTATCAGGGATATAAGAGCAGTGAGCACTCTGTGTATCAGTGATATGAGAAAAGTTAGTATGCTGTGTAAAAGGGATATGACGGCAGTTCGCATGCTTTGTAAAAGGAATATGAGCGCAGTAAACATGAAGTGTATTAGGGATATGAGAGCAGTTAGCACGCAGTGTATCAGGGATATCAGAGCAGTTAGCATGCTATGTATCAGGGATATGAGAGCAGTTAGCATGCAGCGTAAGAGAGATATGAGAGCCGTTAGCATGCTGTGTATCAGGGATATGAGAGCAGTTAGCATGCTGTATATCAAGAATATGAGAGTAGTTAGCATGCTGTGTATCAGGGATATGAGAGCAGTTAGCCTGCTATGTATCGGAAATGTGAGAGCTGTTAACATGCTGTGTATCAGGGATAGAAGAGCAGTTAGCATGCTGTGTATCAGGGATATTTGAGCAGTTAGCATGCTTTGTATAAGGGATATGAGAGCAGGTATTATGCTTCGGATCTGGGATTTGAGAGCAATTAGCATGCTGTGTATCGGGTATATGAGAACAGTTATCATGCTGTTTTACTGGGATATAAGAGCAGTTAGCATGCTCTGTATCAGGTATATGAGAGCAGTTAGTATGCTGTGTCAAAGGGATATGAGAGCAGTTAGCATGCTTTGTGAAAGGAATATGAGCGCAGTAAACATGCTGTGTATTAGGGTTATGAGAGCAGTTAGCATGCTGTGTATCAGGGATATGACAGCAATAGCATGTCTTGTATCAGGCATACAGCAGCAGTTAGCATGTTGTGTATTAGGGAAATGAGAGCAATTAGCATGCTGTGTATCAGGGATATGAGATCAGTTAGCATGCGGTGTATTATGGATATGAGAGCAGTTAGTATGCTTTGTATCAATGATATAAGAGCAGTTAGTATGCTGTGAATCAGGGATATGAGAGCAGTTAGCATGCTATGTATCGGGAATATGAGAGCAGTTAGCATGCTGTACATCAGGGATAGAAAAGCAGTTAGCATGCTGTGTATCAGGTTCATAAGAGCAGTTAGAAGGCTGTGTATCGGGGATATGAGAGCAGTTAGCATGCTGTGTATCAGGGAAATGAGAGCAGTTATCATGCTGTACCTAAGGGATAGAAGAGCAGTTAGCATGCTGTGTATCAGGTAATAAAAGCAGTTAGCATGCTGTGTCTCGGGATATAAGAGAAGTTAGCATGCTTTGTATTAGGGGTTTGGGAGCAGTTAGCATGCTGTGTAAAAGGGATATGAGACCAGTTAGCATGCTGTGTAAAAGTGAAATGAGAGCAGTTAGCATGCTGTGCTTCAGGGATATAAGAGCAGTTAATATGCTTTGTATCAGGGATATGAGAGTAGATATTATGCTTTGGATCATGGACATGAGAGCAGTTAGCATGCTGTGTATCGGGGATAGGAGAGCAGTTAGTATTCTGCATAAAAGGGATATGAGAGCAGTTACCATGCCATGTATCAGGTATATAAGAACAGTTAGCATGCTGTGTATCAGGGATATGAGAGCAGTTAGTATTCTGTGTATCAGTGGTATGAAAACTGTTGGTATGCGATGTATTGGGTATATGAGAGCAGTTAGCATGCTGCATATCGGGTATATGAGAGCAGTTAGCATGCCGTGTATCAGGGATATAAGAGCAGTGAGCACTCTGTGTGTCAGGGATATGAGAGCAGTTAGTATGCTGTGTAAAAGGGATATGACGGCAGTTCGCATGCTTTGTAAAAGGAATATGAGCGCAGTAAACATGAAGTGTATTAGGGATACGAGAGCAGTTAGCATACTGTGTATCAGGGATATGACAGCTGTTAGCATGCTGTGTATCAGGCATATAACAGCAGTTAGCATGTTGTGTATTAGGGAAATGAGAGCAGTTAGCATGCTATGTATCGGGGATATGAGAGCAGTTAGCATGCAGTGTAAGAGAGATATGAGCGCCGTTAGCATGCTGTGTATCAGGGATATGAGAGCAGTTAGCCTGCTATGTAGCGGAAATGTGAGAGCAGTTAGCATGCTGTATATCAGGGATAGAAGAGCAGTTATCATGCTCTGTATCAGGGATATAAGAGCAGTTAGCATACTTTGTATCAGGGATATGAGAGCAGTTATTATGCTTTGGATCAGGGATATGAGAGCTGTTAGCATGCTGTGTATCGGGTATATGAGAACAGTTAGCATGCGGTGTTACTGGGATATAAGAGCAGTTAGCAAGCTGTGCATCATCGATATGAGAGCAGTTAGTATGCTTTGTAAAAGGGATATGAGAGCAGTTAGCATGCTTTGTAAAAGGAATATGAGCGCAGTAAACATGCTGTGTATTAGGGATATGAGAGCACTTAGCATGCTGTGTATCAGGGATATGACAGCAGGTAGCATGCTGTGTATCAGTCATATAACAGCAGATAGCATGTTGTGTATTTGGGAAATGAGAGCAGTTAGCGTGCTATGTATCGGGGATATGAGAGCAGTTAGCATGCTGTGTATCAGGGATATGAGAGCAGTTAGTATGCTTTGTATCAATGATATGAGAGCAGTTAGTATGCTGTGAATCAGGGATATGAGAACAGTTAATATGCTTTGTATCAGGGATATGTGAGCAGTTATTATGCTTTGGATCAGGGATATGAGAGCAGTTAGCATGCTGTGTATCTGGGATAGGAGAACAGTTAGTATTCTGCATAAAAGTGATATGAGAGCAGTTACCATGCAGTGTATCAGGTATATAATAGCAGTTAGCATGCTGTGTATCAGGGATATGAGAGCAGTTAGTATTCTGTGTATCAGTGGTATGAGAATTGTTGGTATGCAGTGTACAGGGAATATGAGAGCAGTTAGCATGCTGCATATCGGGTATATGAGAGCAGTTAGCATGCCGTGTATCAGAGATATAAGAGCAGTGAGCACTCTGTGTATCCGTGATATGAGAGCAGTTAGTATGCTGTGTAAAAGGGATATGAGGGCAGTTCACATGCTGAGTATTAGGGATATGAGAGCAGTTAGCATGCTGTGTATCAGGGATATGACAGCAGTTAGCATGCTGTGTATCAGGCATATAACAGCAGCTATCATGTCGTGTATTAGGGAAATGAGAGCCGTTAGCATGCTATGTATCGGGGACATGACAGTAGTTAGCATGCTGTGTATCAGGGATATCAGAGCAGTTAGCATGCCGTGTATCAGGGATATAAGAGCAGTGAGCACTCTGTGTATCAGTGATATGAGAAAGGTTAGTATGCTGTGTAAAAGGGATATGACGGCAGTTCGCATGCTTTGTAAAAGGAATATGAGCGCAGTAAACATGAAGTGTATTAGGGATATGAGAGCAGTTAGCACGCAGTGTATCAGGGATATCAGAGCAGTTAGCATGCTATGTATCAGGGATATGAGAGCAGTTAGCATGCAGCGTAAGAGAGATATGAGAGCCGTTAGCATGCTGTGTATTAGGGATATGAGAGCAGTTAGCATGCTGTATATCAAGAATATGAGAGTAGTTAGCATGCTGTGTATCAGGGATATGAGAGCAGTTAGCCTGCTTTGTAAAAGGAATATGAGCGCAGTAAACATGCTGTGTATTAGGGATATGAGAGCACTTAGCATGCTGTGTATCAGGGATATGACAGCAGGTAGCATGCTGTGTATCAGTCATATAACAGCAGATAGCATGTTGTGTATTTGGGAAATGAGAGCAGTTAGCGTGCTATGTATCGGGGATATGAGAGCAGTTAGCATGCTGTGTATCAGGGATATGAGAGCAGTTAGTATGCTTTGTATCAATGATATGAGAGCAGTTAGTATGCTGTGAATCAGGGATATGAGAACAGTTAATATGCTTTGTATCAGGGATATGTGAGCAGTTATTATGCTTTGGATCAGGGATATGAGAGCAGTTAGCATGCTGTGTATCTGGGATAGGAGAACAGTTAGTATTCTGCATAAAAGTGATATGAGAGCAGTTACCATGCAGTGTATCAGGTATATAATAGCAGTTAGCATGCTGTGTATCAGGGATATGAGAGCAGTTAGTATTCTGTGTATCAGTGGTATGAGAATTGTTGGTATGCAGTGTACAGGGAATATGAGAGCAGTTAGCATGCTGCATATCGGGTATATGAGAGCAGTTAGCATGCCGTGTATCAGAGATATAAGAGCAGTGAGCACTCTGTGTATCCGTGATATGAGAGCAGTTAGTATGCTGTGTAAAAGGGATATGAGGGCAGTTCACATGCTGAGTATTAGGGATATGAGAGCAGTTAGCATGCTGTGTATCAGGGATATGACAGCAGTTAGCATGCTGTGTATCAGGCATATAACAGCAGCTATCATGTCGTGTATTAGGGAAATGAGAGCAGTTAGCATGCTATGTATCGGGGACATGACAGTAGTTAGCATGCTGTGTATCAGGGATATCAGAGCAGTTAGCATGCCGTGTATCAGGGATATAAGAGCAGTGAGCACTCTGTGTATCAGTGATATGAGAAAGGTTAGTATGCTGTGTAAAAGGGATATGACGGCAGTTCGCATGCTTTGTAAAAGGAATATGAGCGCAGTAAACATGAAGTGTATTAGGGATATGAGAGCAGTTAGCACGCAGTGTATCAGGGATATCAGAGCAGTTAGCATGCTATGTATCAGGGATATGAGAGCAGTTAGCATGCAGCGTAAGAGAGATATGAGAGCCGTTAGCATGCTGTGTATTAGGGATATGAGAGCAGTTAGCATGCTGTATATCAAGAATATGAGAGTAGTTAGCATGCTGTGTATCAGGGATATGAGAGCAGTTAGCCTGCTATGTATCGGAAATGTGAGAGCTGTTAACATGCTGTGTATCAGGGATAGAAGAGCAGTTAACATGCTGTGTATCAGGGATATTTGAGCAGTTAGCATGCTTTGTATAAGGGATATGAGAGCAGGTATTATGCTTCGGATCTGGGATTTGAGAGCAATTAGCATGCTGTGTATCGGGTATATGAGAACAGTTAGCATGCGGTGTCACTGGCATATAAGGGCAGGTAGCATGCTGTTTAAAAGGATATGAGAGCAGTTAGCATGCTGTGTAAAAGGAATATGAGCGCAGTAAACATGCTGTGTATTAGGGATATGAGAGCAGTTAGCATGCTGTTTATCAGGGATATGACAGCAGTTAGCATGCTGTGTATCAGGCATATAACAGCAGTTAGCATGTTGTGTATTAGGGAAATGAGTGCAATTAGCCTGCTGTGTATCAGGGATATGAGAGCAGTTAGCATGCTGAGTAAAAGGGATATGAGAGCAGTTAGCATGCTATGTATCGGGAATATGAGAGCAGTTAGCATGCTGTACATCAGGGATAGAAAAGCATTTAGCATGCTGTGTATCAGGGACATAAGAGCAGTTATAATGCTGTGTATAGGGGATATGAGAGCAGTTAGCATGCTGTGTGTCAGGGATTTGAGAGCAATTAGCATGCTGTACATCAGGGATAGAAGAGCAGTTAGCATGCTGTGTATCAGGTATATAAGAGCAGTTAGCCTGCTGTGTATCGGGGATATAAGAGAAGTTAGCATGATTTGTATCAGGGATGTGGGAGCAGTTAGCATGCTGTTTAAAAGTGATATGAGAGCAGTTAGCATGCTGTGCGTCAGGGATATAAGAGCAGTTAATATGCTTTGTATTAGGGATGTGAGAGCAGTTACCATGCATTGTATCAGGTATATAAGAGCAGTTAGCATGCTGTGTATCAGGGATATGAGAGCGGTGAATATTCTTTGTATCAGTGGTATGAGAACTGTTGGTATGTAGTGTATCGTGAATATGAGGGCAGTTAGCAAACTGCATATCGGGTATATGAGAGCAGTTAACATGCCGTGTATCAGGGATATTAAAGCAGTGAGCACTCTGTGTATCAGGGATATGAGAGCAGTTAGTATGCTGTGTAAAAGGGATATGAGGGCAGTTCGCATGCTTTGTAAAAGGAATATGAGCTCAGTAAACATGAAGTGTATTAGGGATATGAGAGCAGTTAGCATGCTGTGTATCAGGGATATGACAGCTGTTAGCATGCTGTTTATCAGGCATATAACAGCAGTTAGCATGTTGTGTATTAGGGAAATGAGAGCAGTTAGCATGCTATGTATCGGGGATATGACAGCAGTTAGCATGCAGTGTATCAGGGATATGAGAGCAGTTAGACTGCTAAGTATCGGAAATGTGAGAGCAGTTACCATGCTGTACATCAGGGATAGAAGAGCAGTTAGCATGCTTTGTATCAGGTATATTAGCGCAGTTAGCATGCTGTGTATGGGGGATATGAGCGCAGTTAGTATGCTTTGTAAAAGGGATATGAGAGCAGTTAGCATGCTTTGTAAAAGGAATATGAGCGCAGTAAACATGCTGTGTATTAGGGATATGAGAGCAGTTAGCATGCTGTGTATCAGGGATATGACAGCAGGTAGCATGCTGTGTATCAGGCATATAACAGCAGTTAGCATGTTGTGTATTTGGGAAATGAGAGCAGTTAGCATGCTATGTATCGGGGATATGAGAGCTCTTATCATGCTGTGTATCAGGGATATCAGAGCAGTTAGCATGATGTGTATCAGGGATATAACAGCAGTTAGTATGCAGTGTAAGAGGGTTATGAGACCAGTTAGCATGCTGTGTAAAAGTGATATGAGAGCAGTTAGCATTCTGTGCTTCAGGGATATAAGAGCAGTTAATATGCTTTGTATCAGGGATATGAGAGCAGTTAGCATGCTGTGTATCTGGGATAGGAGAGCAGTTAGTATTCTGCATAAAAGGGATATGAGAGCAGTTACCATGCAGTGTATCAGGTATATAAGAGCAGTTAGCATGCTGTGTATCTGGGATATGAGAGCAGTTAGTATTCTGTGTATCAGTGGTATGAGAACTGTTGGTATGCAGTGTATAGGGTATATGAGAGCAGTGAGCATGCTGCATATCGGGTATATGAGAGCAGTTAGCATGCCGTGTATCAGAGATATAAGAGCAGTGAGCACTCTGTGTATCAGGGATATGAGAGCAGTTAGCATGCTATGTATCGGGGATATGAGAGCAGTTAGCATGCTGTGTATCAGGGATATCATAGCAGTTAGCATGATGTTTATCAGGGATATAATAACAGTTAGTATGCTGTGTAAGAGGGTTATGAGACCAGTTAGCATGCTGTGTAAATGTGATGTGAGAGCAGTTAGTATGCTGTGTAAAAGGGATATAAGCGCAGTAAACATGCTGTGTATTAGGGATATGAGAGCAGTTAGCATGCTGTGTATCGGGTATATGAGAACAGTTATCATGCTGTGTTACTGGGATATAAGAGCAGTTAGCATGCTGTGTATAAGGGATATGAGAGCAGTTAGTATGCTGTGTAAAAGGTATATGAGAGCAGTTAGCATGCTTTGTAAAAGGAATATGAGCGCAGTAAACATGCTGTGTATTAGGGATATGAGAGCAGTTAGCATGCTGTGTATCAGGGATATGACAGCAATAGCATGTCTTGTATCAGGCATACAGCAGCAGTTAGCATGTTGTGTATTAGGGAAATGAGAGCTATTAGCATGCTGTGTATCAGGGATATGAGATCAGTTAGCATGCGGTGTATTATGGATATGAGAGCAGTTAGTATGCTTTGTATCAATGATATAAGAGCAGTTAGTATGCTGTGAATCAGGGATATGAGAGCAGTTAGCATGCTATGTATCGGGAATATGAGAGCAGTTAGCATGCTGTACATCAGGGATAGAAAAGCAGTTAGCATGCTGTGTATCAGGTTCATAAGAGCAGTTAGAAGGCTGTGTATCGGGGATATGAGAGCAGTTAGCATGCTGTGTATCAGGGAAATGAGAGCAGTTATCATGCTGTACCTAAGGGATAGAAGAGCAGTTAGCATGCTGTGTATGAGGTATATAAAAGCAGTTAGCATGCTGTGTCTCGGGGATATAAGAGAAGTTAGCATGCTTTGTATTAGGGGTTTGGGAGCAGTTAGCATGCTGTGTAAAAGGGATATGAGACCAGTTAGCATGCTGTGTAAAAGTGAAATGAGATCAGTTAGCATGCTGTGCTTCAGGGATATAAGAGCAGTTAATATGCTTTGTATCAGGGATATGTGAGCAGTTATTATGCTTTGGATCAGGGATATGAGAGCAGATAGCATGCTGTGTATCTGGGATAGGAGAGCAGTTAGTATTCTGCATAAAAGGGATATGAGAGCAGTTACCATGCAGTGTATCAGGTATATAAGAGCAGTTAGCATCTGTGTATCAGGGATAGAAGAGCAGTTATCATGCTCTGTATCAGGGATATAAGAGCAGTTAGCATACTTTGTATCAGGGATATGAGAGCAGTTATTATGCTTTGGATCAGGGATATGAGAGCTGTTAGCATGCTGTGTATCGGGTATATGAGAACAGTTAGCATGCGGTGTTACTGGGATATAAGAGCAGTTAGCAAGCTGTGCATCATCGATATGAGAGCAGTTAGTATGCTTTGTAAAAGGGATATGAGAGCAGTTAGCATGCTTTGTAAAAGGAATATGAGCGCAGTAAACATGCTGTGTATTAGGGATATGAGAGCACTTAGCATGCTGTGTATCAGGGATATGACAGCAGGTAGCATGCTGTGTATCAGTCATATAACAGCAGTTAGCATGTTGTGTATTTGGGAAATGAGAGCAGTTAGCATGCTATGTATCGGGGATATGAGAGCAGTTAGCATGCTGTGTATCAGGGATATCAGAGCAGTTAGCATGATGTGTATCAGGGATATGATAGCAGTTAGTATGCAGTGTAAGAGGGATATGAGACCAGTTAGCATGCTGTGTAAAAGTGATATGAGAGCAGTTAGCACGCTGTGCTTCAGGGATATAAGAGCAGTTAATATGCTTTGTATCAGGGATATGTGAGCAGTTATTATGCTTTGGATCAGGGATATGAGAGCAGATAGCATGCTGTGTATCTGGGATAGGAGAGCAGTTAGTATTCTGCATAAAAGGGATATGAGAGCAGTTACCATGCAGTGTATCAGGTATATAAGAGCAGTTCGCATCTGTGTATCAGGGATATGAGAGCAGTTAGTATTCTGTGTATCAGTGGTATGAGAACTGTTGGTATGCAGTGTATAGGGGATATGAGAGCAGTTAGCATGCTGCATATCGGGTATATGAGAGCAGTTAGCATGCCGTGTATCAGAGATATAAGAGCAGTGAGCACTCTGTGTATCAGGGATATGAGAGCAGTTAGTATGCTGTGTAAAAGGGATATGAGGGCAGTTCGCATGCTGAGTATTAGGGATATGAGAGCAGTTAGCATCCTGTGTATCAGGGATATGACAGCAGTTAGCATGCTGTGTATCAAGCATATAACAGCAGCTATCATGTCATGTATTAGGGAAATGAGAGCAGTTAGCATGCTATGTATCGGGGACATGACAGTAGTTAGCATGCTGTGTATCAGGGATATCAGAACAGTTAGCATGCCGTGTATCAGGGATATAAGAGCAGTGAGCACTCTGTGTATCAGTGATATGAGAAAAGTTAGTATGCTGTGTAAAAGGGATATGACGGCAGTTCGCATGCTTTGGAAAAGGAATATGAGCGCAGTAAACATGAAGTGTATTAGGGATATGAGAGCAGTTAGCACGCAGTGTATCAGGGATATCAGAGCAGTTAGCATGCTATGTATCAGGGATATGAGAGCAGTTAGCATGCAGCGTAAGAGAGATATGAGAGCCGTTAGCATGCTGTGTATCAGGGATATGAGAGCAGTTAGCATGCTGTATATCAAGAATATGAGAGTAGTTAGCATGCTGTGTATCAGGGATATGAGATCAGTTAGCCTGCTATGTATCGGAAATGTGAGAGCTGTTAGCATGCTGTGTATCAGGGATAGAAGAGCAGTTAGCATGCTGTGTATCAGGGATATTTGAGCAGTTAGCATGCTTTGTATAAGGGATATGAGAGCAGTTATTATGCTTCGGATCTGGGATTTGAGAGCAATTAGCATGCTGTGTATCGGGTATATGAGAACAGTTAGCATGCTGTGTCACTGGGATATAAGGGCAGGTAGCATGCTGTGTAAAAGCTATATGAGAGCAGTTAGCATGCTGTGTAAAAGGAATATGAGCGCAGTAAACATGCTGTGTATTAGGGATATGAGAGCAGTTAGCATGCTGTGTATCAGGGATATGACAGCAGCTTGCATGCTGTGTATCAGGCATATAACAGCAGTTAGCATGTTGTGTATTAGAGAAATGAGAGCAATTAGTCTGCTGTGTATCAGGGATATGAGAGCAGTTAGCATGCTGTGTAAAAGGGATATGAGAGCAGTTAGCATGCTGCATATCGGGTATATGAGAGCAATTAGCATGCCGTGTATCAGATATATAAGAGCAGTGAGCACTCTGTCTATCAGGGATATGAGAGCAGTTAGTATGCTGTTTACAGGGGATATGAGGGCAGTTCGCATGCTGTGTATTAGGGATATGAGAGCAGTTAGCATGCTGTGTATCAGGGATATGACAGCAGTTAGCATGCTCTGTATCAGGCATATAACAGCAGTTAGCATGTTGTGTATTTGGGAAATGAGAGCATTTAGCATGCTATGTATCGGGGATTTGAGAGCAGTTAGCATGCTGTGTATCAGGGATATCATAGCAGTTAGCATGATGTGTATCAGAAATATAATAGCAGTTAGTATGCAGTGTAAGAGGGTTATGAGACCAGTTAGCATGCTGTGTAACATGTGATATGAGAGCAGTTAGCATGCTGTGCTTCAGGGATATAAGAGCAGTTAATATGCTTTGTATTAGGGATATGTGAGCAGTTATTATGCTTTGGATCAGGGATATGAGAGCAGTTAGCATGCTGTGTATCTGGGATAGGAGAGCAGTTAGTATTCTGCATAAAAGGGACATGAGAGCAGTTACCATGCAGTGTATCAGGTATATAAGAGCAGTTAGCATGCTGTGTATCTGGGATATGAGAGCAGTTAGTATTCTGTTTATCAGTGGTATGAGAACTGTTGGTATGCAGTGTATAGGGTATATGAGAGCAGTTAGCATGCTGCATATCGGGTATATGAGAGCAGTTAGCATGCCGTGTATCAGGGATATAAGAGCAGTGAGCACTCTGTGTATCAGGGATATGAGAGCAGTTAGTATGCTGTGTAAAAGGGATATGAGGGCAGTTCGCATGCTGTGTATTAGGGATATGAGAGCAGTTAGCATGCTGTGTATCAGGGATATGACAGCAGTTAGCCTTTGGATCTGGGATATGAGAGCAATTAGCATGCTATGTATCGGGTATATGAGAACATTTAGCATGCTGTGTCACTGGGATATAAGAGCAGGTAGCATGCTGTGTATCAGGGATATGAGAGCAGTTAGCATGCAGTGTAAGAGAGATATGAGAGCCGTTAGCATGCTGTGTATCAGGGATATGAGAGCAGTTAGCATGCTGTGTATCAAGAATAGGAGAGCTTTTAGCATGCTGTGTATGAGGGATATTAGAGCAGTTAGCATGCTTTTTATCAGGGATATGAGAGTAGTTATTGTGCTTTGGATCTGGGATATGAGAGCAATTAGCATGCTGTGTATCGGGTATATGAGAACAGTTAGCATGCTGTGTCACTGGGATATAAGAGCAGGTAGCATGCTGTGTATCAGGGATATGAGAGCAGTTAGCATGCAGTGTAAGAGAGATATGAGAGCCGTTAGCATGCTGTGTATCAGTGATATGAGAGCAGTTAGCATGCATTGTATCAAGAATATGAGAGCAGTTAGCATGCTGTGTATCAGGGATATGAGAGCAGTTACACTGCTATGTATCGGAAATGTGAGAGCAGTTAGCATGCTGTGTATCAGGGATATTAGAGCAGTTAGCATGCTTTGTATCAGGGATATGAGAGCAGTTAGCATGCTGTGTATCGGGCATATGTGAACAGTTAGCATGCTGTGTCACTGGGATATAAGAGCAGGTAGCATGCTGTGTAAAAGGGATATGAGAGCAGTTAGCATGCTGTGTAAAAGGAATATGAGCGCAGTAAACATGCTGTGTATTAGGGATATGAGAGCAGTTAGCATGCTGTGTATCAGGGATATGACAGCAGTTAGCATGCTGTGTATCAGGCATATAACAGCAGTTAGCATGTTGTGTATTAGGGAAATGAGCGCAATTAGCATGCTGTGTATCAGGGTTATGAGATCAGTTAGCATGCGGTGTATTACGGATATGAGAGAATGTTAGTATGCTTTGTATCAAGGATATGAGAGCAGTTAGTATGCTGTGTATCAGGGATATGAGAACAGTTAGCATGCTGTGTAAAAGGGATATGAGAGCAGTTAGCATTCTATGTATCGGGAATATGAGAGCAGTTAGCATGCTGTACATCAGGGATAGAAAAGCAGTTAGCATGCTGTGTATCAGGTATATAAGAGCAGTTAGCATGCTGTGTATCGGGGATATAAGAGAAGTTAGCGTGCTTTGTATCAGGGATATGGGAGCAGTTAGCATGCTGTGTAAAAGTGATATGAGAGCAGTTAATATGCTTTGTATCAGGGATATGAGAGCTGTTAGCATGCTGTGTATCGGGGATAGGAGAGCAGTTAGTATTCTGCATAAAAGGGATATGAGAGCAGTTACCATGCAGTGTATCAGGTGTATAAGAGCAGTTAGCATGCTGTGTATCAGGGATATGAGAGCAGTTAGTATTCTTTGTATCAGTGGTATGAGCACTGTTGGTATGTAGTGTATCGGGAATATGAGAGCAGTTAGCATGCTGCATATCGGGTATATGAGAGCAGTTAGCATGCCTTGTATCAGGGATATAAGAGCATTGAGCACTCTGTGTATCAGGGATATGAGAGCAGTTAGTATGCTGTGTAAAAGGGATATGAGGGCAGTTCGCATGCTTTGTAAAAGGAATATGAGCACAGTAAACATGAAGTGTATTAGGGATATGAGAGCAGTTAGCATGCTGTGCATCAGGGATAGAAGAGCAGTTAGCATGGTGTGTATCCGGGATATGAGAGCAGTTAGCATGCTTTGTATCAGGGATATGAGAGCAGTTATTATGCTTTGGATCAGGGATATGAGAGCAGTTAGCATGCTGTGTATCGGGTATATGAGAACTGTTATCATGCTGTGTTACTGGGATACAAGACCAGTTAGCATGCTGTGTATCAGGGATATGAGAGCAGTTAGTATGCTGTGTAAAAGGGATCTGAGAGCAGTTAGCATGCTTTGTAAAAAGAATATGAGCGCAGTAAGCATGCTGTGTGTTAGGGATATGAGAGCAGTTAGCATGCTGTGTATCAGGGATATGACAGCAGTTAGAATGCAGTGTATCAGGCATACCGCAGCAGTTAGCATGTTGTGTAATAGGGAAATGAGAGCAATTGGCATGCTGTGTATCAGGGATATGAGATCAGTTAGCATGCGGTGTATTACGGATATGAGAGCAGTTAGTATGCTTTGTATCAATGATATGAGAGCAGTTAGTATGCTGTGAATCAGGGATATGAGAACAGTTAGCATGCTGTGTAAAAGGCATATGACAGCAGTTAGCATGTTATGTATCGGGAATATGAGAGCAGTTAGCATGCTGTACATCAGGGTTAGAAAAGCAGTTAGCATGCTGTGTATCAGGTACATAAGAGCAGTTAGAATGCTGTGTATCGGGGATATGAGAGCAGTTAGCATGCTGTGTATCAGGGAAATGAGAGCAGTTATCTTGCTGTACATAAGGGATAGAAGAGCAGTTAGCATGCTGTGTATCAGGTATATAAAAGCAGTTAGCATGCTGTGTATCGGGGATAAAAGAGAAGTTAGCATGCTTTGTATTAGGGGTTTGGGAGCAGTTAGCATGCTGTGTAAAAGGGATATGAGACCAGTTAGCATGCTGTGTAAAAGTGATATGAGAGCAGTTAGCATGCTGTGCTTCAGGGATACAAGAGCAGTTAATATGCTTTGTATCAGGGACATGAGAGTAGTTATTATGCTTTGGATCAGGGATATGAAAGCAGTTAGCATGCTGTGTATCTGGGATAGGAGAGCAGTTAGTATTCTGCAAAGAAGGGATATGAGAGCATTTACCATGCAGTGTATCAGGTATATAAGAGCAGTTAGCATGCTTTGTATCAGTGATTTGAGAGCAGTTAGTATTCTGTGCATCAGTGGTATGAAAACTGTTGGTATGCGATGTATCAGGTATATGAGAGCAGTTAGCATGCTGCATATCGGGTATATGAGAGCTGTTAGCAAACCGTGTATCAGGGATATAAGAGCAGGGAACACTCTGTGTATCAGGGATATGAGAGCAGTTAGTATACTGTGTAAAAGGGATATGAGGGCAGTTCGCATGCTTTGTAAATGGAATATGAGCGCAGTAAACATGAAGTGTATTAGGGATATGAAAGCAGTTAGCATGCTGTGTATCAGGGATATGACAGCTGTTAGCATGCTGTGTATCAGGCATACAACAGCAGTTAGCATGTTGTGTATTAGGGAAATGAGAGCAGTTAGCATGCAGTTTAAGAGAGATATGAGAGCCGTTAGCTTGCTGTGTATCAGGGATATGAGAGCAGTTAGCATGCTGTGTATCAAGAATATGAGAGCAGTTAGCATGCTGTGTATCAGGGATATGAGAGCAGTTAGCCTGTTATGTATCGGAAATGTGAGAGCAGTTAGCATGCTGTGTATCAGGGATAGAAGAGCAGTTATCATGCTGTGTATCAGGGATTTTAGAGCAGTTAGCATACTTTGTATCAGGGATGTGAGAGCAGTTATTATGCTTTGGATCAGGGATATGAGAGCCGTTAGCATGCTGTGTATCGGGTATATGAGAACAGTTAGCATGCTGTTTTACTGGGATATAAGAGCAGTTAGCAAGCTGTGCATCATCGATATGAGAGCAGTTAGTATGCTTTGTAAAAGGGATATGAGAGCAGTTAGCATGCTTTGTAAAAGGAATATGAGCGCAGTAAACATGCTGTGTATTAGGGATATGAGAGCAGTTAGCATGCTGTGTATCAGGGATATGACAGCAGTTAGCATGTTGTGTATTTGGGAAATGAGAGCAGTTAGCATGCTATGTATCGGTGATATGAGAGCAGTTAGCATGCTGTGTATCAGGGATATCAGAGCAGTTAGCATGATGTGTATCAGGGATATGATAGCAGTTATGATGCAGTGTAAGAGGGATATGAGACCAGTTAGCATGCTGTGTAAAAGTGATATGGGAGCAGTTAGCATGCTGTGCTTCAGGGATATAAGAGCAGTTATGCTTTGTATCAGGGATATGAGAGCAGTTAATATGCTTTGGATCAGCGATATGAGAGGAGTTAGCATGCTGTGTACCTGGGAAAGGAGAGCAGTTAGTATTCTGTATAAAAGGGATATGAGAGCAGTTACAATGCAGTGTATCAGGTATATAAGAGCAGTTAGCATGCTGTGTATCAGGGATATGAGAGCAGTTAGTATTCTGTGTATCAGTGGTATGAGAACTGTTGGTATGCAGTGTATAGGGTATATGAGAGCAGTTAGCATGCTGCATATCGTGTATATGAGAGCAGTTAGCATGCCGTTTATCAGAGATGTTAGAAGAGTGAGCACTCTGTGTATCAGCGATATGAGAGCAGTTAGCACGCTGTGTAAAAGGGATATGAGGGCAGTTCGCATGCTGAGTATTAGGGATATGAGAGCAGTTAGCATGCTGTGTATCAGGGATATCACAGCAGTTAGCATGCTGTGTATCAGGCATATAACAGCAGTTATCATGTTGTGTATTAGGGAAATGAGAGCAGTTAGCATGCTATGTATCGGGGACATGACAGTAGTTAGCATGCTGTGTATCAGGGATATCAGAGCAGTTAGCATGCCGTGTATCAGGGATATAAGAGCAGTGAGCACTCTGTGTATCAGTGATATGAGAAATGTTAGTATGCTGTGTAAAAGGCATATGACGGCAGTTCGCATGCTCTGTAAAAGGAATATGAGCGCAGTAAACATGAAGTGTATTAGGGATATGAGAGAAGTTAGCATGCAGTGTATCAGGGATATCAGAGCAGTTAGCATGCTATGTATCAGGGATATGAGAGCAGTTAGCATGCAGCGTAAGAGAGATATGAGAGCCGTTAGCATGCTGTGTATCAGGGATATGAGAGCAGTTAGCATGCTGTGTATCAAGAATATGAGAGCAGTTAGCATGGTGTGTATCAGAAATGTGAGAGCTGTTAACATGCTGTGTATCAGGGATAGAAGAGCAGTTAGCATGCTGTGTATCAGGGATATTTGAGCAGTTAATATGCTTTGTATCAGGGATATGAGAGCAGTTATTATGCTTCGGATCTGGGATATGAGAGCAATTAGCGTGCTGTGTATCGGGTATATGAGAACAGTTAGCATGCTGTGTCACTTGGATATAAGAGCAGGTAGCATGCTGTTTAAAAGGGATATGAGAGCAGTTAGCATGCTGTGTAAAAGGAATATGAGCGCAGTAAACATGCTGTGTATTTGGGATATGAGAGCAGTTAGGATGCTGTGTATCAGGGATATGACAGCAGCTAGCATGCTGTGTATCAGGCATATAACAGCAGTTAGCATGTTGTGTATTAGGGAAATGAGAGCAATTAGCCTGCTGTGTATCAGGGATATGAGAGCAGTTAGAATGCTGTGTAAAAGGGATATGAGAGCAGTTAGCATGCTATGTATCGGGAATATGAGAGCAGTTAGCATGCTGTACATCAGGGATAGAAAAGCATTTAGCATGTTGTGCATCAGGTACATAAGAGCCGTTTTAATGCTGTGTATAGGGGATATGAGAGCAGTTAGCATGCTGTGTATCAGGGATTTGAGAGCAGTTAGCATGCTGTACATCAGGGATAGAAGAGCAGTTAGCATGCTGCATATCAGGTATATAAGAGCAGTTAGCATGCTGTGTATCGGGAATATAAGAGAGGTTAGCATGATTTGTATCAGGGATATGGGAGCAGTTAGCATGCTGTGTAAAAGTGATATGAGAGCAGTTAGCATGCTGTGCGTCAAGGATATAAGAGCAGTTAATATGCTTTGTATCAGGGATATGAGAGCAGTTAGCATGCTGTGTATCGGGGATAGGAGAGCAGTTAGTATTCTGCATAAAAGGGATATGAGAGCAGTTACCATGCAGTGTATCAGGTATATAAGAGCAGTTAGCATGCTGTGTATCAGGGATGTGAGAGCAGTTAATATTCTTTGTATCAGTGGAATGACAACTGTTGGTATGTAGTGTATCCGGAATATGAGGGCAGTTAGCATGCTGCATATCGGGTATATGAGAGAAGTTAGCATGCCGTGTATCAGGGATATAAGAGCAGTGAGCACTCTGCGTATCAGGGATATGAGAGCAGTTAGTATGCTGTGTAAAAGGGATATGAGGGCAGTTCGCATGCTTTGTAAAAGGAATATGAGCGCAGTAAACATGAAGTGTCTTAGGGATACGAGAGCAGTTAGCATGCTGTGTATCAGGGATATGACAGCTGTTAGCATGCTGAAAATCAGGCATATCACAGCAGTTAGCATGTTGTGTATTAGGGAAATGAGAGCAGTTAGCATGCAATGTATCGGGGATATGAGAGCAGTTAGCATGCAGTGTAAGAGAGATATGAGTGCCGTTAGCTTGCTGTTTATCAGGGATATGAGAGCAGTCAGCATGCTGTGTATCAAGAATATGAGAGCAGTTAGCATGCTGTGTATCAGGGATATGAGAGCAGTTAGCCTGCTATGTATCGGAAATGTGAGAGCAGTTAGCATGCTGTGTATCAGGGATAGAAGAGCAGTTATCATGCTGTGTATCAGGGATATAAGAGCAGTTAGCATACTTTGTATCAGGGATATGAGAGCAGTTATTATGCTTTGGGTCAGGGATATGAGAGCCGTTAGCATGCTGTGTATCGGGTATATGAGAACAGTTAGCATGCTGTGTTACTGGGATATAAGAGCAGTTAGCAAGCTGTGCATCATCGATATGAGAGCAGTTAGTATGCTTTGTAAAAGGGATATGAGAGCAGTTAGCATGCTTTGTAAAAGGAATATGAGCGCAATAAACATGCTGTTTATTAGGGATATGAGAGCAGTTAGCATGCTGTGTATCAGGGATATGACAGCAGTTAGCATGCTGTGTATCAGGCATATAACAGCAGTTAGCATGTTGTGTATTTGGGAAATGAGAGCAGTTAGCATGCTATGTATCGGGGATATGAGAGCAGTTAGCATGCTGTGTATCAGGGATATCAGAGCAGTTAGCATGATGTGTATCCGGGATATGATAGCAGTTATGATGCAGTGTAAGAGGGCTATGAGACCAGTTAGCATGCTGTGTAAAAGTGATATGAGAGCAGTTAGCATGCTGTGCTTCAGGGATATAAGAGCAGTTAATATGCTTTGTATCAGGAATATGAGAGCAGTTATTATGTTTTGGATTAGGGATATGAGAGCAGTTAGCATGCTGTGTATCTGGGATAGGAGAGCAGTTATTATTCTGCATAAAAGGGATATGAGAGCAGTTACCATGCAGTGTATCAGGTATATAAGAGCAGTTAGCATGCTGTGTATCAGGGATATGAGAGCAGTTAGTATTCTGTGTATCAGTGGTATGAGAACTGTTGGTATGCAGTGTATAGGGCATATGAGAGCAGTTAGCATGCTGCATATCGGGTATATGAGAGCAGTTAGCATGCCGTGTATCAGAGATGTAAGAGCAGTGAGCACTCTGTGTATCAGCGATATGAGAGCAGTTAGTATGCTGTATAAAAGGGATATGAGGGCAGTTCGCATGCTGAGTATTAGGGATATGAGAGCAGTTAGCATGCGGTGTATCAGGGATATGACAACAGTTAGCATGCTGTGTATCAGGCATATAACAGCAGTTATCATGTTGTGTATTAGGGAAATGAGAGCAGTTAGCATGCTATGTATCGGGGTCATGACATTAGTTAGCATGCTATGTATCAGGGATATCAGAGCAGTTAGCATGTCGTGTATCAGAGATATAAGAGCAGTGAGCACTCTGTGTATCAGTGATATGAGAAAAGTTAGTATGCTGTGTGAAAGGCATATGACGGCAGTTCACATGCTTTGTAAAAGGAATATGAGCGCAGTCAACATGAAGTTTATTAGGGATATGAGAGCAGTTAGCATGCAGTGTATCAGGGATATCAGAGCAGTTAGCATGCTATGTATCAGGGATATGAGAGCAGTTAGCATGCAGCGTAAGAGAGATATGAGAGCCGTTAGCATGCTGTGTATCAGGGATATGAGAGCAGTTAGCATGCTGTGTAACAAGAATATGAGAGCAGTTAGCATGGTGTGTATCAGGGTTATGAGAGCAGTTAGCATGCTATGTATCGGAAATGTGAGACCTGTTAGCATGCTGTGTATCAGGGATATTTGAGCAGTTAATATGCTTTGTATCAGGGATATGAGAGCAGTTATTATGCTTCGGATCTGGGATATGAGAGCAATTAGCGTGCTGTGTATCGGGTATATGAGAACAGTTAGCATGCTGTGTCACTGGGATATAAGAGCAGGTAGCATGCTGTGTAAAAGGGATATGAGAGCAGTTAGCATGCTGTGTAAAAGGAATATGAGCGCAGTAAACATGCTGTGTATTAGGGATATGAGAGCAGTTAGCATGCTGTGTATCAGGGATATGACAGCAGCTAGCATGCTGTGTATCAGGCATATAGCAGCAGTTAGCATGTTGTGTATTAGGGAAATGAGTGCAATTAGCCTGCTGTGTATCAGGGATATGAGAGCAGTTAGCATGCTGTGTAAGAGGGATATGAGAGCAGTTAGCATGCTATGTATCGGGAATATGAGAGCAGTTAGCATGCTGCACATCAGGGATAGAAAAGCATTTAACATGCTGTGCATCAGGTACATAAGAGCAGTTATAATGCTGTGTATCGGGGATATGAGAGCAGTTAGCATGCTGTGTATCAGGGATTTGAGAGCAGTTAGCATGCTGTACATCAGGGATAGAAGAGCAGTTAGCATGCTGCGTATCAGGTATATAAGAGCAGTTAGCATGCTGTGTATCGGGGATATAAGAGAAGTTAGCATGATTTGTATCAGGGATATGGGAGCAGTTAGCATGTTGTGTAAAAGTGATATGAGAGCAGTTAGCATGCTGTGCGTCAGGGATATAAGAGCAGTTAATATGCTTTGTATCAGGGATATGAGAGCAGTTAGCATGCTGTGTATCGGGGATAGGAGAGCAGTTAGTATTCTGCATAAAAGGGATATGAGAGCAGTTACCATGCAGTGTATCAGGTATATAAGTGCAGTTAGCATGCTGTGTATCAGGGATATGAGAGCGGTGAATATTCTTTGTATGAGTGGTATGAGATCTGTTGGTATGTAGTGTTTCGGGAATATGAGGGCAGTTAGCATGCTGCATATCGGGTATATGAGAGCAGTTAGCATGCCGTGTATCAGGGAAAAAAGACCATTGAGCACTCTGTTTATCAGGGATATGAGAGCAGTTAGTATGCTGTGTAAAAGGGATATGAGGGCAGTTCGCATGCTTTGTAAAAGGAATATGAGCGCAGTAAACATGAAGTGTATTAGGGATATGAGAGTAGTTAGCATGCTGTGTATCAGGGATATGACAGCTGTTAGCATGCTGTTTATCAGGCATATAACAGCAGTTAGCATGATGTGTATTAGGGAAATGAGAGCAGTTAGCATGCTATGCTTCGGGGATATGACAGCAGTTAGCATGCATTGTATCAGGGATATGAGAGCAGGTAGTATGCTCTGTATCAGGGATATGAGAGCTGTTAGACTGCTATGTATCGGTAATTTGAGAGCAGTTACCATGCTGTACATCAGGGATAGAAGAGCAGTTAGCATGCTGTGTATCAGGGATATAAAAGCACTTAGCATGCTTTGTATCAGGGATATGAGAGCAGTTATTATGCTTTGGGTCAGGGCAATGAGAGCAGTTAGCATGCTGTGTATCGGGGATATGAGAGCAGTTAGCATGCTGTGTATCAGTGATATCAGCGCAGCTAGCATGCTGTGTATCAGGGATATGATAGCAGTTAGTATGCAGTGTAAGAGGGATAATAGACCAGTTAGCATGCTGTGTAAACGTTACATGAGAGCAGTTAGCATGCTGTGCTTCAAGGATATAAGAGCAGTTAATATGCTTTGTATCAGGGATATGAGAGCAGTTATTATGCTTTGGATCAGGGATATGAGAGCAGTTAGCATGCTGTGTATCAGGGATATGACAGCAGTTAGCATGTTGTGTATTAGGGAAATGAGAGCAATTATCATGCTGTGTATCAGGGATATGAGAGCAGTTAGCATGCAGTGTATTACGGATATGAGAGCAGTTAGTATGCTTTGTATCAAGGATATGAGAGCAGTTAGCATGCTGTGTATCAGGGATAGAAGAGCAGTTATCATGCTGTGTATCAGGGATATAAGAGTAGTTAGCATACTTTGTATCAGGGATATGAGAGCAGTTATTATGCTTTGGATCAGGGATATGAGAGCCGTTAGCATGCTGTGTATCTGGTATATGAGAAGAGTTAGCATGCTGTGTTACTGGGATATAAGAGCAGTTAGCAAGCTGTGCATCATCGATATGAGAGCAGTTAGTATGCTTTGTAAAAGGGATATGAGCGCAGTAAACATGCTGTGTATTAGGGATATGAGAGCAGTTAGCATGCTGTGTATCAGGGATATGACAGCAGTTAGCCTTTGGATCTGGGATATGAGAGCAATTAGCATGCTATGTATCGGGTATATGAGAACATTTAGCATGCTGTGTCACTGGGATATAAGAGCAGGTAGCATGCTGTGTATCAGGGATATGAGAGCAGTTAGCATGCAGTGTAAGAGAGATATGAGAGCCGTTAGCATGCTGTGTATCAGGGATATGAGAGCAGTTAGCATGCTGTGTATCAAGAATAGGAGAGCTTTTAGCATGCTGTGTATGAGGGATATTAGAGCAGTTAGCATGCTTTTTATCAGGGATATGAGAGTAGTTATTGTGCTTTGGATCTGGGATATGAGAGCAATTAGCATGCTGTGTATCGGGTATATGAGAACAGTTAGCATGCTGTGTCACTGGGATATAAGAGCAGGTAGCATGCTGTGTATCAGGGATATGAGAGCAGTTAGCATGCAGTGTAAGAGAGATATGAGAGCCGTTAGCATGCTGTGTATCAGTGATATGAGAGCAGTTAGCATGCATTGTATCAAGAATATGAGAGCAGTTAGCATGCTGTGTATCAGGGATATGAGAGCAGTTACACTGCTATGTATCGGAAATGTGAGAGCAGTTAGCATGCTGTGTATCAGGGATATTAGAGCAGTTAGCATGCTTTGTATCAGGGATATGAGAGCAGTTAGCATGCTGTGTATCGGGCATATGTGAACAGTTAGCATGCTGTGTCACTGGGATATAAGAGCAGGTAGCATGCTGTGTAAAAGGGATATGAGAGCAGTTAGCATGCTGTGTAAAAGGAATATGAGCGCAGTAAACATGCTGTGTATTAGGGATATGAGAGCAGTTAGCATGCTGTGTATCAGGGATATGACAGCAGTTAGCATGCTGTGTATCAGGCATATAACAGCAGTTAGCATGTTGTGTATTAGGGAAATGAGCGCAATTAGCATGCTGTGTATCAGGGTTATGAGATCAGTTAGCATGCGGTGTATTACGGATATGAGAGAATGTTAGTATGCTTTGTATCAAGGATATGAGAGCAGTTAGTATGCTGTGTATCAGGGATATGAGAACAGTTAGCATGCTGTGTAAAAGGGATATGAGAGCAGTTAGCATTCTATGTATCGGGAATATGAGAGCAGTTAGCATGCTGTACATCAGGGATAGAAAAGCAGTTAGCATGCTGTGTATCAGGTATATAAGAGCAGTTAGCATGCTGTGTATCGGGGATATAAGAGAAGTTAGCGTGCTTTGTATCAGGGATATGGGAGCAGTTAGCATGCTGTGTAAAAGTGATATGAGAGCAGTTAATATGCTTTGTATCAGGGATATGAGAGCTGTTAGCATGCTGTGTATCGGGGATAGGAGAGCAGTTAGTATTCTGCATAAAAGGGATATGAGAGCAGTTACCATGCAGTGTATCAGGTGTATAAGAGCAGTTAGCATGCTGTGTATCAGGGATATGAGAGCAGTTAGTATTCTTTGTATCAGTGGTATGAGCACTGTTG
Source organism: Carcharodon carcharias (assembly GCF_017639515.1). Classification (NCBI taxonomy): domain Eukaryota; kingdom Metazoa; phylum Chordata; class Chondrichthyes; order Lamniformes; family Lamnidae; genus Carcharodon; species Carcharodon carcharias. Next base: position 89,064,095 of record NC_054471.1, read on the forward strand.
GTATGTAGTGTATCGGGAATATGAGAGCAGTTAGCATGCTGCATATCGGGTATATGAGAGCAGTTAGCATGCCTTGTATCAGGGATATAAGAGCATTGAGCACTCTGTGTATCAGGGATATGAGAGCAGTTAGTATGCTGTGTAAAAGGGATATGAGGGCAGTTCGCATGCTTTGTAAAAGGAATATGAGCACAGTAAACATGAAGTGTATTAGGGATATGAGAGCAGTTAGCATGCTGTGCATCAGGGATAGAAGAGCAGTTAGCATGGTGTGTATCCGGGATATGAGAGCAGTTAGCATGCTTTGTATCAGGGATATGAGAGCAGTTATTATGCTTTGGATCAGGGATATGAGAGCAGTTAGCATGCTGTGTATCGGGTATATGAGAACTGTTATCATGCTGTGTTACTGGGATACAAGACCAGTTAGCATGCTGTGTATCAGGGATATGAGAGCAGTTAGTATGCTGTGTAAAAGGGATCTGAGAGCAGTTAGCATGCTTTGTAAAAAGAATATGAGCGCAGTAAGCATGCTGTGTGTTAGGGATATGAGAGCAGTTAGCATGCTGTGTATCAGGGATATGACAGCAGTTAGAATGCAGTGTATCAGGCATACCGCAGCAGTTAGCATGTTGTGTAATAGGGAAATGAGAGCAATTGGCATGCTGTGTATCAGGGATATGAGATCAGTTAGCATGCGGTGTATTACGGATATGAGAGCAGTTAGTATGCTTTGTATCAATGATATGAGAGCAGTTAGTATGCTGTGAATCAGGGATATGAGAACAGTTAGCATGCTGTGTAAAAGGCATATGACAGCAGTTAGCATGTTATGTTTCGGGAATATGAGAGCAGTTAGCATGCTGTACATCAGGGTTAGAAAAGCAGTTAGCATGCTGTGTATCAGGTACATAAGAGCAGTTAGAATGCTGTGTATCGGGGATATGAGAGCAGTTAGCATGCTGTGTATCAGGGAAATGAGAGCAGTTATCTTGCTGTACATAAGGGATAGAAGAGCAGTTAGCATGCTGTGTATCAGGTATATAAAAGCAGTTAGCATGCTGTGTATCGGGGATAAAAGAGAAGTTAGCATGCTTTGTATTAGGGGTTTGGGAGCAGTTAGCATGCTGTGTAAAAGGGATATGAGACCAGTTAGCATGCTGTGTAAAAGTGATATGAGAGCAGTTAGCATGCTGTGCTTCAGGGATACAAGAGCAGTTAATATGCTTTGTATCAGGGACATGAGAGTAGTTATTATGCTTTGGATCAGGGATATGAAAGCAGTTAGCATGCTGTGTATCTGGGATAGGAGAGCAGTTAGTATTCTGCAAAGAAGGGATATGAGAGCATTTACCATGCAGTGTATCAGGTATATAAGAGCAGTTAGCATGCTTTGTATCAGTGATTTGAGAGCAGTTAGTATTCTGTGCATCAGTGGTATGAAAACTGTTGGTATGCGATGTATCGGGTATATGAGAGCAGTTAGCATGCTGCATATGGGGTATATGAGAGCAGTTAGCATGCCGTGTATCAGGGATATAAGAGCAGTGAGCACTCTGTGTATCAGGGATATGAGAGCAGTTAGTATGCTGTGTAAAAGGGATATGAGGGCAGTTCGCATGCTTTGTAAAAGGAATATGAGCGCAGTAAACATGAAGTGTCTTAGGGATACGAGAGCAGTTAGCATGCTGTGTATCAGGGATATGACAGCTGTTAGCATGCTGTGTATCAGGCATATAACAGCAGTTAGCATGTTGTGTATCAGGGAAATGAGAGCAGTTAGCATGCAGTTTAAGAGAGATATGAGAGCCGTTAGCTTGCTGTGTATCAGGGATATGAGAGCAGTTAGCATGCTGTGTATCAAGAATATGAGAGCAGTTAGCATGCTGTGTATCAGGGATATGAGAGCAGTTAGCCTGTTATGTATCGGAAATGTGAGAGCAGTTAGCATGCTGTGTATCAGGGATAGAAGAGCAGTTATCATGCTGTGTATCAGGGATTTTAGAGCAGTTAGCATACTTTGTATCAGGGATGTGAGAGCAGTTATTATGCTTTGGATCAGGGATATGAGAGCCGTTAGCATGCTGTGTATCGGGTATATGAGAACAGTTAGCATGCTGTTTTACTGGGATATAAGAGCAGTTAGCAAGCTGTGCATCATCGATATGAGAGCAGTTAGTATGCTTTGTAAAAGGGATATGAGAGCAGTTAGCATGCTTTGTAAAAGGAATATGAGCGCAGTAAACATGCTGTGTATTAGGGATATGAGAGCAGTTAGCATGCTGTGTATCAGGGATATGACAGCAGTTAGCATGTTGTGTATTTGGGAAATGAGAGCAGTTAGCATGCTATGTATCGGTGATATGAGAGCAGTTAGCATGCTGTGTATCAGGGATATCAGAGCAGTTAGCATGATGTGTATCAGGGATATGATAGCAGTTATGATGCAGTGTAAGAGGGATATGAGACCAGTTAGCATGCTGTGTAAAAGTGATATGGGAGCAGTTAGCATGCTGTGCTTCAGGGATATAAGAGCAGTTATGCTTTGTATCAGGGATATGAGAGCAGTTAATATGCTTTGGATCAGCGATATGAGAGGAGTTAGCATGCTGTGTACCTGGGAAAGGAGAGCAGTTAGTATTCTGTATAAAAGGGATATGAGAGCAGTTACAATGCAGTGTATCAGGTATATAAGAGCAGTTAGCATGCTGTGTATCAGGGATATGAGAGCAGTTAGTATTCTGTGTATCAGTGGTATGAGAACTGTTGGTATGCAGTGTATAGGGTATATGAGAGCAGTTAGCATGCTGCATATCGTGTATATGAGAGCAGTTAGCATGCCGTTTATCAGAGATGTTAGAAGAGTGAGCACTCTGTGTATCAGCGATATGAGAGCAGTTAGCACGCTGTGTAAAAGGGATATGAGGGCAGTTCGCATGCTGAGTATTAGGGATATGAGAGCAGTTAGCATGCTGTGTATCAGGGATATCACAGCAGTTAGCATGCTGTGTATCAGGCATATAACAGCAGTTATCATGTTGTGTATTAGGGAAATGAGAGCAGTTAGCATGCTATGTATCGGGGACATGACAGTAGTTAGCATGCTGTGTATCAGGGATATCAGAGCAGTTAGCATGCCGTGTATCAGGGATATAAGAGCAGTGAGCACTCTGTGTATCAGTGATATGAGAAATGTTAGTATGCTGTGTAAAAGGCATATGACGGCAGTTCGCATGCTCTGTAAAAGGAATATGAGCGCAGTAAACATGAAGTGTATTAGGGATATGAGAGAAGTTAGCATGCAGTGTATCAGGGATATCAGAGCAGTTAGCATGCTATGTATCAGGGATATGAGAGCAGTTAGCATGCAGCGTAAGAGAGATATGAGAGCCGTTAGCATGCTGTGTATCAGGGATATGAGAGCAGTTAGCATGCTGTGTATCAAGAATATGAGAGCAGTTAGCATGGTGTGTATCAGAAATGTGAGAGCTGTTAACATGCTGTGTATCAGGGATAGAAGAGCAGTTAGCATGCTGTGTATCAGGGATATTTGAGCAGTTAATATGCTTTGTATCAGGGATATGAGAGCAGTTATTATGCTTCGGATCTGGGATATGAGAGCAATTAGCGTGCTGTGTATCGGGTATATGAGAACAGTTAGCATGCTGTGTCACTTGGATATAAGAGCAGGTAGCATGCTGTTTAAAAGGGATATGAGAGCAGTTAGCATGCTGTGTAAAAGGAATATGAGCGCAGTAAACATGCTGTGTATTTGGGATATGAGAGCAGTTAGGATGCTGTGTATCAGGGATATGACAGCAGCTAGCATGCTGTGTATCAGGCATATAACAGCAGTTAGCATGTTGTGTATTAGGGAAATGAGAGCAATTAGCCTGCTGTGTATCAGGGATATGAGAGCAGTTAGAATGCTGTGTAAAAGGGATATGAGAGCAGTTAGCATGCTATGTATCGGGAATATGAGAGCAGTTAGCATGCTGTACATCAGGGATAGAAAAGCATTTAGCATGTTGTGCATCAGGTACATAAGAGCCGTTTTAATGCTGTGTATAGGGGATATGAGAGCAGTTAGCATGCTGTGTATCAGGGATTTGAGAGCAGTTAGCATGCTGTACATCAGGGATAGAAGAGCAGTTAGCATGCTGCATATCAGGTATATAAGAGCAGTTAGCATGCTGTGTATCGGGAATATAAGAGAGGTTAGCATGATTTGTATCAGGGATATGGGAGCAGTTAGCATGCTGTGTAAAAGTGATATGAGAGCAGTTAGCATGCTGTGCGTCAAGGATATAAGAGCAGTTAATATGCTTTGTATCAGGGATATGAGAGCAGTTAGCATGCTGTGTATCGGGGATAGGAGAGCAGTTAGTATTCTGCATAAAAGGGATATGAGAGCAGTTACCATGCAGTGTATCAGGTATATAAGAGCAGTTAGCATGCTGTGTATCAGGGATGTGAGAGCAGTTAATATTCTTTGTATCAGTGGAATGACAACTGTTGGTATGTAGTGTATCGGGAATATGAGGGCAGTTAGCATGCTGCATATCGGGTATATGAGAGAAGTTAGCATGCCGTGTATCAGGGATATAAGAGCAGTGAGCACTCTGCGTATCAGGGATATGAGAGCAGTTAGTATGCTGTGTAAAAGGGATATGAGGGCAGTTCGCATGCTTTGTAAAAGGAATATGAGCGCAGTAAACATGAAGTGTCTTAGGGATACGAGAGCAGTTAGCATGCTGTGTATCAGGGATATGACAGCTGTTAGCATGCTGAAAATCAGGCATATCACAGCAGTTAGCATGTTGTGTATTAGGGAAATGAGAGCAGTTAGCATGCAATGTATCGGGGATATGAGAGCAGTTAGCATGCAGTGTAAGAGAGATATGAGTGCCGTTAGCTTGCTGTTTATCAGGGATATGAGAGCAGTCAGCATGCTGTGTATCAAGAATATGAGAGCAGTTAGCATGCTGTGTATCAGGGATATGAGAGCAGTTAGCCTGCTATGTATCGGAAATGTGAGAGCAGTTAGCATGCTGTGTATCAGGGATAGAAGAGCAGTTATCATGCTGTGTATCAGGGATATAAGAGCAGTTAGCATACTTTGTATCAGGGATATGAGAGCAGTTATTATGCTTTGGGTCAGGGATATGAGAGCCGTTAGCATGCTGTGTATCGGGTATATGAGAACAGTTAGCATGCTGTGTTACTGGGATATAAGAGCAGTTAGCAAGCTGTGCATCATCGATATGAGAGCAGTTAGTATGCTTTGTAAAAGGGATATGAGAGCAGTTAGCATGCTTTGTAAAAGGAATATGAGCGCAATAAACATGCTGTTTATTAGGGATATGAGAGCAGTTAGCATGCTGTGTATCAGGGATATGACAGCAGTTAGCATGCTGTGTATCAGGCATATAACAGCAGTTAGCATGTTGTGTATTTGGGAAATGAGAGCAGTTAGCATGCTATGTATCGGGGATATGAGAGCAGTTAGCATGCTGTGTATCAGGGATATCAGAGCAGTTAGCATGATGTGTATCCGGGATATGATAGCAGTTATGATGCAGTGTAAGAGGGCTATGAGACCAGTTAGCATGCTGTGTAAAAGTGATATGAGAGCAGTTAGCATGCTGTGCTTCAGGGATATAAGAGCAGTTAATATGCTTTGTATCAGGAATATGAGAGCAGTTATTATGTTTTGGATTAGGGATATGAGAGCAGTTAGCATGCTGTGTATCTGGGATAGGAGAGCAGTTATTATTCTGCATAAAAGGGATATGAGAGCAGTTACCATGCAGTGTATCAGGTATATAAGAGCAGTTAGCATGCTGTGTATCAGGGATATGAGAGCAGTTAGTATTCTGTGTATCAGTGGTATGAGAACTGTTGGTATGCAGTGTATAGGGCATATGAGAGCAGTTAGCATGCTGCATATCGGGTATATGAGAGCAGTTAGCATGCCGTGTATCAGAGATGTAAGAGCAGTGAGCACTCTGTGTATCAGCGATATGAGAGCAGTTAGTATGCTGTATAAAAGGGATATGAGGGCAGTTCGCATGCTGAGTATTAGGGATATGAGAGCAGTTAGCATGCGGTGTATCAGGGATATGACAACAGTTAGCATGCTGTGTATCAGGCATATAACAGCAGTTATCATGTTGTGTATTAGGGAAATGAGAGCAGTTAGCATGCTATGTATCGGGGTCATGACATTAGTTAGCATGCTATGTATCAGGGATATCAGAGCAGTTAGCATGTCGTGTATCAGAGATATAAGAGCAGTGAGCACTCTGTGTATCAGTGATATGAGAAAAGTTAGTATGCTGTGTGAAAGGCATATGACGGCAGTTCACATGCTTTGTAAAAGGAATATGAGCGCAGTCAACATGAAGTTTATTAGGGATATGAGAGCAGTTAGCATGCAGTGTATCAGGGATATCAGAGCAGTTAGCATGCTATGTATCAGGGATATGAGAGCAGTTAGCATGCAGCGTAAGAGAGATATGAGAGCCGTTAGCATGCTGTGTATCAGGGATATGAGAGCAGTTAGCATGCTGTGTAACAAGAATATGAGAGCAGTTAGCATGGTGTGTATCAGGGTTATGAGAGCAGTTAGCATGCTATGTATCGGAAATGTGAGACCTGTTAGCATGCTGTGTATCAGGGATATTTGAGCAGTTAATATGCTTTGTATCAGGGATATGAGAGCAGTTATTATGCTTCGGATCTGGGATATGAGAGCAATTAGCGTGCTGTGTATCGGGTATATGAGAACAGTTAGCATGCTGTGTCACTGGGATATAAGAGCAGGTAGCATGCTGTGTAAAAGGGATATGAGAGCAGTTAGCATGCTGTGTAAAAGGAATATGAGCGCAGTAAACATGCTGTGTATTAGGGATATGAGAGCAGTTAGCATGCTGTGTATCAGGGATATGACAGCAGCTAGCATGCTGTGTATCAGGCATATAGCAGCAGTTAGCATGTTGTGTATTAGGGAAATGAGTGCAATTAGCCTGCTGTGTATCAGGGATATGAGAGCAGTTAGCATGCTGTGTAAGAGGGATATGAGAGCAGTTAGCATGCTATGTATCGGGAATATGAGAGCAGTTAGCATGCTGCACATCAGGGATAGAAAAGCATTTAACATGCTGTGCATCAGGTACATAAGAGCAGTTATAATGCTGTGTATCGGGGATATGAGAGCAGTTAGCATGCTGTGTATCAGGGATTTGAGAGCAGTTAGCATGCTGTACATCAGGGATAGAAGAGCAGTTAGCATGCTGCGTATCAGGTATATAAGAGCAGTTAGCATGCTGTGTATCGGGGATATAAGAGAAGTTAGCATGATTTGTATCAGGGATATGGGAGCAGTTAGCATGTTGTGTAAAAGTGATATGAGAGCAGTTAGCATGCTGTGCGTCAGGGATATAAGAGCAGTTAATATGCTTTGTATCAGGGATATGAGAGCAGTTAGCATGCTGTGTATCGGGGATAGGAGAGCAGTTAGTATTCTGCATAAAAGGGATATGAGAGCAGTTACCATGCAGTGTATCAGGTATATAAGTGCAGTTAGCATGCTGTGTATCAGGGATATGAGAGCGGTGAATATTCTTTGTATGAGTGGTATGAGATCTGTTGGTATGTAGTGTTTCGGGAATATGAGGGCAGTTAGCATGCTGCATATCGGGTATATGAGAGCAGTTAGCATGCCGTGTATCAGGGAAAAAAGACCATTGAGCACTCTGTTTATCAGGGATATGAGAGCAGTTAGTATGCTGTGTAAAAGGGATATGAGGGCAGTTCGCATGCTTTGTAAAAGGAATATGAGCGCAGTAAACATGAAGTGTATTAGGGATATGAGAGTAGTTAGCATGCTGTGTATCAGGGATATGACAGCTGTTAGCATGCTGTTTATCAGGCATATAACAGCAGTTAGCATGATGTGTATTAGGGAAATGAGAGCAGTTAGCATGCTATGCTTCGGGGATATGACAGCAGTTAGCATGCATTGTATCAGGGATATGAGAGCAGGTAGTATGCTCTGTATCAGGGATATGAGAGCTGTTAGACTGCTATGTATCGGTAATTTGAGAGCAGTTACCATGCTGTACATCAGGGATAGAAGAGCAGTTAGCATGCTGTGTATCAGGGATATAAAAGCACTTAGCATGCTTTGTATCAGGGATATGAGAGCAGTTATTATGCTTTGGGTCAGGGCAATGAGAGCAGTTAGCATGCTGTGTATCGGGGATATGAGAGCAGTTAGCATGCTGTGTATCAGTGATATCAGCGCAGCTAGCATGCTGTGTATCAGGGATATGATAGCAGTTAGTATGCAGTGTAAGAGGGATAATAGACCAGTTAGCATGCTGTGTAAACGTTACATGAGAGCAGTTAGCATGCTGTGCTTCAAGGATATAAGAGCAGTTAATATGCTTTGTATCAGGGATATGAGAGCAGTTATTATGCTTTGGATCAGGGATATGAGAGCAGTTAGCATGCTGTGTATCAGGGATATGACAGCAGTTAGCATGTTGTGTATTAGGGAAATGAGAGCAATTATCATGCTGTGTATCAGGGATATGAGAGCAGTTAGCATGCAGTGTATTACGGATATGAGAGCAGTTAGTATGCTTTGTATCAAGGATATGAGAGCAGTTAGCATGCTGTGTATCAGGGATAGAAGAGCAGTTATCATGCTGTGTATCAGGGATATAAGAGTAGTTAGCATACTTTGTATCAGGGATATGAGAGCAGTTATTATGCTTTGGATCAGGGATATGAGAGCCGTTAGCATGCTGTGTATCTGGTATATGAGAAGAGTTAGCATGCTGTGTTACTGGGATATAAGAGCAGTTAGCAAGCTGTGCATCATCGATATGAGAGCAGTTAGTATGCTTTGTAAAAGGGATATGAGCGCAGTAAACATGCTGTGTATTAGGGATATGAGAGCAGTTAGCATGCTGTGTATCAGGGATATGACAGCAGTTAGCATGCTGTGTATCAGGCATATAACAGCAGTTAGCATGTTGTGTATTTGGGAAATGAGATCAGTTAGCATGCTATGTATCGGGGATATGAGAGCAGTTGGCATGCTGTGTATCAGGGATATCAGAGCAGTTAGCATGATGTGTATCAGGGATATGATAGCAGTTATGATGCAGTGTAAGAGGGCTATGAGACCAGTTAGCATGCTGTGTAAAAGTGATATGAGAGCAGTTAGCATGCTGTGCTTCAGGGATATAAGAGCAGTTAATATGCTTTGTATCAGGAATATGAGAGCAGTTATTATGTTTTGGATCAGGGATATGAGAGCAGTTAGCATGCTGTGTATCTGGGATAGGAGAGCAATTAGTATTCTGCATAAAAGGGATATGAGAGCTGTTACCATGCAGTGTATCAGGTATATAAGAGCAGTTAGCATGCTGTGTATCAGGGATATGAGAGCAGTGAGCACTCTGTGTATCAGCGATATGAGAGCAGTTAGTATGCTGTGTAAAAGGGATATGAGGGCAGTTCGCATGCTGAGTATTAGGGATATGAGAGCAGTTAGCATGCGGTGTATCAGGGATATGACAGCAGTTAGCATGCTGTGTATCAGGCATATAACAGCAGTTATCATGTTGTGTATTAGGGAAATGAGAGCAGTTAGCATGCTATGTATCGGGGACATGACAGTAGTTAGCATGCTGTGTATCAGGGATATCAGAGCAGTTAGCATGTCGTGTATCAGAGATATAAGAGCAGTGAGCACTCTGTGTATCAGTGATATGAGAAAATTTAGTATGCTGTGTAAAAGGCATATGACGGCAGTTCGCATGCTTTGTAAAAGGAATATGAGCGCAGTCAACATGAAGTGTATTAGGGATATGAGAGCAGTTAGCATGCAGTGTATCAGGGATATCAGAGCAGTTAGCATGCTATGTATCAGGGATATGAGAGCAGTTAGCATGCAGCGTAAGAGAGATATGAGAGCCGTTAGCATGCTGTGTATCAGGGATATGAGAGCAGTTAGCATGCTGTGTAACAAGAATATGAGAGCAGTTAGCATGGTGTGTATCAGGGATATGAGAGCAGTTAGCCTGCTATGTATCGGAAATGTGAGAGCTGTTAGCATGCTGTGTATCAGGGATATTTGAGCAGTTAATATGCTTTGTATCAGGGTTATGAGAGCAGTTATTATGCTTCGGATCTGGGATATGAGAGCAATTAGCGTGCTGTGTATCGGGTATATGAGAACAGTTAGCATGCTGTGTCACTGGGATATAAGAGCAGGTAGCATGCTGTGTAAAAGGGATATGAGAGCAGTTAGCATGCTGTGTAAAAGGAATATGAGCGCAGTAAACATGCTGTGTATTAGGGATATGAGAGCAGTTAGCATGCTGTGTATCAGGGATATGACAGCAGCTAGCATGCTGTGTATCAGGCATATAGCAGCAGTTAGCATGTTGTGTATTAGGGAAATGAGTGCAATTAGCCTGCTGTGTATCAGGGATATGAGAGCAGTTAGCATGCTGTGTAAAAGGGATATGAGAGCAGTTAGCATGCTATGTATCGGGAATATGAGAGCAGTTAGCATGCTGCACATCAGGGATAGAAAAGCATTTAACATGCTGTGCATCAGGTACATAAGAGCAGTTATAATGCTGTGTATCGGGGATATGAGAGCAGTTAGCATGCTGTGTATCAGGGATTTGAGAGCAGTTAGCATGCTGTACATCAGGGATAGAAGAGCAGTTACCATGCAGTGTATCAGGTATATAAGAGCAGTTAGCATGCTGTGTATCAGGGATATGAGAGCGGTGAATATTCTTTGTATCAGTGGTATGAGATCTGTTGGTATGTAGTGTTTCGGGAATATGAGGGCAGTTAGCATGCTGCATATCGGGTATATGAGAGCAGTTAGCATGCCGTGTATCAGGGATATAAGACCATTGAGCACTCTGTTTATCAGGGATATGAGAGCAGTTAGTATGCTGTGTAAAAGGGATATGAGGGCAGTTCGCATGCTTTGTAAAAGGAATATGAGCGCAGTAAACATGAAGTGTATTAGGGATATGAGAGTAGTTAGCATGCTGTGTATCAGGGATATGACAGCTGTTAGCATGCTGTTTATCAGGCATATAACAGCAGTTAGCATGATGTGTATTAGGGAAATGAGAGCAGTTAGCATGCTATGTTTCGGGGATATGACAGCAGTTAGCATGCAGTGTATCAGGGATATGAGAGCAGGTAGTATGCTCTGTATCAGGGATATGAGAGCTGTTAGACTGCTATGTATCGGAAATTTGAGAGCAGTTACCATGCTGTACATCAGGGATAGAAGAGCAGTTAGCATGCTGTGTATCAGGGATATAAAAGCACTTAGCATGCTCTGTATCAGGGATATGAGAGCAGTTATTATGCTTTGGGTCAGGGCAATGAGAGCAGTTAGCATGCTGTGTATCGGGGATATGAGAGCAGTTAGCATGCTGTGTATCAGTGATATCAGCACAGCTAGCATGCTGTGTATCAGGGATATGATAGCAGTTAGTATGCAGTGTAAGAGGGATAATAGACCAGTTAGCATGCTGTGTAAACGTTATATGAGAGCAGTTAGCATGCTGTGCTTCAAGGATATAAGAGCAGTTAATATGCTTTGTATCAGGGATATGAGAGCAGTTATTATGCTTTGGATCAGGGATATGCGAGCAGTTAGCATGCTGTGTATCAGGGATATGACAGCAGTTAGCATGTTGTGTATTAGGGAAATGAGAGCAATTATCATGCTGTGTATCAGGGATATGAGAGCAGTTAGCATGCAGTGTATTACGGATATGAGAGCAGTTAGTATGCTTTGTATCAAGGATATGAGAGCAGTTAGCATGCTGTGTATCAGGGATAGAAGAGCAGTTATCATGCTGTGTATCAGGGATATAAGAGTAGTTAGCATACTTTGTATCAGGGATTTGAGAGCAGTTATTATGCTTTGGATCAGGGATATGAGAGCCGTTAGCATGCTGTGTATCGGGTATATGAGAACAGTTAGCATGCTGTGTTACTGGGATATAAGAGCAGTTAGCAAGCTGTGCATCATCGATATGAGAGCAGTTAGTATGCTTTGTAAAAGGGATATGAGCGCAGTAAACATGCTGTGTATTAGGGATATGAGAGCAGTTAGCATGCTGCGTATCAGGGATATGACAGCAGTTAGCATGCTGTGTATCAGGCATATAACAGCAGTTAGCATGTTGTGTATTTGGGAAATGAGATCAGTTAGCATGCTATGTATCGGGGATATGAGAGCAGTTGGCATGCTGTGTATCAGGGATATCAGAGCAGTTAGCATGATGTGTATCAGGGATATGATAGCAGTTATGATGCAGTGTAAGAGGGCTATGAGACCAGTTAGCATGCTGTGTAAAAGTGATATGAGAGCAGTTAGCATACTGTGCTTCAGGGATATAAGAGCAGTTAATATGCTTTGTATCAGGGATATGAGAGCAGTTATTATGCTTTGGATCAGGGATGTGAGAGCAGTTAGCATGCTGTGTATCAGGGATATGACAGCAGTTAGCATGTTGTGTATTAGGGAAATGAGAGCAATTATCATGCTGTGTATCAGGGATATGAGAGCAGTTAGCATGCAGTGTTTTACGGATATGAGAGCAGTTAGTATGCTTTGTATCAAGGATATGAGAGCAGTTAGCATGCTGTGTATCAGGGATAGAAGAGCAGTTATCATGCTGTTTATCAGGGATATAAGAGTAGTTAGCATACTTTGTATCAGGGATATGAGAGCAGTTATTATGCTTTGGATCAGGGATATGAGAGCCGTTAGCATGCTGTGTATCGGGTATATGAGAACAGTTAGCATGCTGTGTTACTGGGATATAAGAGCAGTTAGCAAGCTGTGCATCATCGATATGAGAGCAGTTAGTATGCTTTGTAAAAGGGATACGAGGGCAGTAAACATGCTGTGTATTAGGGATATGAGAGCAGTTAGCATGCTGCGTATCAGGGATATGACAGCAGTTAGCATGCTGTGTATCAGGCATATAACAGCAGTTAGCATGTTGTGTATTTGGGAAATGAGATCAGTTAGCATGCTATGTATCGGGGATATGAGAGCAGTTGGCATGCTGTGTATCAGGGATATCAGAGCAGTTAGCATGATGTGTATCAGGGATATGATAGCAGTTATGATGCAGTGTAAGAGGGCTATGAGACCAGTTAGCATGCTGTGTAAAAGTGATATGAGAGCAGTTAGCATACTGTGCTTCAGGGATATAAGAGCAGTTAATATGCTTTGTATCAGGGATATGAGAGCAGTTATTATGCTTTGGATCAGGGATATGAGAGCAGTTAGCATGCTGTGTATCAGGGATATGACAGCAGTTAGCATGTTGTGTATTAGGGAAATGAGAGCAATTATCATGCTGTGTATCAGGGATATGAGAGCAGTTAGCATGCAGTGTATTACGGATATGAGAGCAGTTAGTATGCTTTGTATCAAGGATATGAGAGCAGTTAGCATGCTGTGTATCAGGGATAGAAGAGCAGTTATCATGCTGTGTATCAGGGATATAAGAGTAGTTAGCATACTTTGTATCAGGGATATGAGAGCAGTTATTATGCTTTGGATCAGGGATATGAGAGCCGTTAGCATGCTGTGTATCTGGTATATGAGAAGAGTTAGCATGCTGTGTTACTGGGATATAAGAGCAGTTAGCAAGCTGTGCATCATCGATATGAGAGCAGTTAGTATGCTTTGTAAAAGGGATATGAGCGCAGTAAACATGCTGTGTATTAGGGATATGAGAGCAGTTAGCATGCTGTGTATCAGGGATATGACAGCAGTTAGCATGCTGTGTATCAGGCATATAACAGCAGTTAGCATGTTGTGTATTTGGGAAATGAGATCAGTTAGCATGCTATGTATCGGGGATATGAGAGCAGTTGGCATGCTGTGTATCAGGGATATCAGAGCAGTTAGCATGATGTGTATCAGGGATATGATAGCAGTTATGATGCAGTGTAAGAGGGCTATGAGACCAGTTAGCATGCTGTGTAAAAGTGATATGAGAGCAGTTAGCATGCTGTGCTTCAGGGATATAAGAGCAGTTAATATGCTTTGTATCAGGAATATGAGAGCAGTTATTATGTTTTGGATCAGGGATATGAGAGCAGTTAGCATGCTGTGTATCTGGGATAGGAGAGCAATTAGTATTCTGCATAAAAGGGATATGAGAGCTGTTACCATGCAGTGTATCAGGTATATAAGAGCAGTTAGCATGCTGTGTATCAGGGATATGAGAGCAGTTAGTATTCTGTGTATCAGTGGTATGAGAACTGTTGGTATGCAGTGTATAGGGTATATGAGAGCAGTTAGCATGCTGCATATCGGGTATATGAGAGCAGTTAGCATGCCGTGTATCAGAGATGTAAGAGCAGTGAGCACTCTGTGTATCAGCGATATGAGAGCAGTTAGTATGCTGTGTAAAAGGGATATGAGGGCAGTTCTCATGCTGAGTATTAGGGATAAGAGAGCAGTTAGCATGCGGTGTATCAGGGATATGACAGCAGTTAGCATGCTGTGTATCAGGCATATAACAGCAGTTATCATGTTGTGTATTAGGGAAATGAGAGCAGTTAGCATGCTATGTATCGGGGACATGACAGTAGTTAGCATGCTGTGTATCAGGGATATCAGAGCAGTTAGCATGTCGTGTATCAGAGATATAAGAGCAGTGAGCACTCTGTGTATCAGTGATATGAGAAAATTTAGTATGCTGTGTAAAAGGCATATGACGGCAGTTCGCATGCTTTGTAAAAGGAATATGAGCGCAGTCAACATGAAGTGTATTAGGGATATGAGAGCAGTTAGCATGCAGTGTATCAGGGATATCAGAGCAGTTAGCATGCTATGTATCAGGGATATGAGAGCAGTTAGCATGCAGCGTAAGAGAGATATGAGAGCCGTTAGCATGCTGTGTATCAGGGATATGAGAGCAGTTAGCATGCTGTGTAACAAGAATATGAGAGCAGTTAGCATGGTGTGTATCAGGGATATGAGAGCAGTTAGCCTGCTATGTATCGGAAATGTGAGAGCTGTTAGCATGCTGTGTATCAGGGATATTTGAGCAGTTAATATGCTTTGTATCAGGGTTATGAGAGCAGTTATTATGCTTCGGATCTGGGATATGAGAGCAATTAGCGTGCTGTGTATCGGGTATATGAGAACAGTTAGCATGCTGTGTCACTGGGATATAAGAGCAGGTAGCATGCTGTGTAAAAGGGATATGAGAGCAGTTAGCATGCTGTGTAAAAGGAATATGAGCGCAGTAAACATGCTGTGTATTAGGGATATGAGAGCAGTTAGCATGCTGTGTATCAGGGATATGACAGCAGCTAGCATGCTGTGTATCAGGCATATAGCAGCAGTTAGCATGTTGTGTATTAGGGAAATGAGTGCAATTAGCCTGCTGTGTATCAGGGATATGAGAGCAGTTAGCATGCTGTGTAAAAGGGATATGAGAGCAGTTAGCATGCTATGTATCGGGAATATGAGAGCAGTTAGCATGCTGCACATCAGGGATAGAAAAGCATTTAACATGCTGTGCATCAGGTACATAAGAGCAGTTATAATGCTGTGTATCGGGGATATGAGAGCAGTTAGCATGCTGTGTATCAGGGATTTGAGAGCAGTTAGCATGCTGTACATCAGGGATAGAAGAGCAGTTACCATGCAGTGTATCAGGTATATAAGAGCAGTTAGCATGCTGTGTATCAGGGATATGAGAGCGGTGAATATTCTTTGTATCAGTGGTATGAGATCTGTTGGTATGTAGTGTTTCGGGAATATGAGGGCAGTTAGCATGCTGCATATCGGGTATATGAGAGCAGTTAGCATGCCGTGTATCAGGGATATAAGACCATTGAGCACTCTGTTTATCAGGGATATGAGAGCAGTTAGTATGCTGTGTAAAAGGGATATGAGGGCAGTTCGCATGCTTTGTAAAAGGAATATGAGCGCAGTAAACATGAAGTGTATTAGGGATATGAGAGTAGTTAGCATGCTGTGTATCAGGGATATGACAGCTGTTAGCATGCTGTTTATCAGGCATATAACAGCAGTTAGCATGATGTGTATTAGGGAAATGAGAGCAGTTAGCATGCTATGTTTCGGGGATATGACAGCAGTTAGCATGCAGTGTATCAGGGATATGAGAGCAGGTAGTATGCTCTGTATCAGGGATATGAGAGCTGTTAGACTGCTATGTATCGGAAATTTGAGAGCAGTTACCATGCTGTACATCAGGGATAGAAGAGCAGTTAGCATGCTGTGTATCAGGGATATAAAAGCACTTAGCATGCTCTGTATCAGGGATATGAGAGCAGTTATTATGCTTTGGGTCAGGGCAATGAGAGCAGTTAGCATGCTGTGTATCGGGGATATGAGAGCAGTTAGCATGCTGTGTATCAGTGATATCAGCACAGCTAGCATGCTGTGTATCAGGGATATGATAGCAGTTAGTATGCAGTGTAAGAGGGATAATAGACCAGTTAGCATGCTGTGTAAACGTTATATGAGAGCAGTTAGCATGCTGTGCTTCAAGGATATAAGAGCAGTTAATATGCTTTGTATCAGGGATATGAGAGCAGTTATTATGCTTTGGATCAGGGATATGCGAGCAGTTAGCATGCTGTGTATCAGGGATATGACAGCAGTTAGCATGTTGTGTATTAGGGAAATGAGAGCAATTATCATGCTGTGTATCAGGGATATGAGAGCAGTTAGCATGCAGTGTATTACGGATATGAGAGCAGTTAGTATGCTTTGTATCAAGGATATGAGAGCAGTTAGCATGCTGTGTATCAGGGATAGAAGAGCAGTTATCATGCTGTGTATCAGGGATATAAGAGTAGTTAGCATACTTTGTATCAGGGATTTGAGAGCAGTTATTATGCTTTGGATCAGGGATATGAGAGCCGTTAGCATGCTGTGTATCGGGTATATGAGAACAGTTAGCATGCTGTGTTACTGGGATATAAGAGCAGTTAGCAAGCTGTGCATCATCGATATGAGAGCAGTTAGTATGCTTTGTAAAAGGGATATGAGCGCAGTAAACATGCTGTGTATTAGGGATATGAGAGCAGTTAGCATGCTGCGTATCAGGGATATGACAGCAGTTAGCATGCTGTGTATCAGGCATATAACAGCAGTTAGCATGTTGTGTATTTGGGAAATGAGATCAGTTAGCATGCTATGTATCGGGGATATGAGAGCAGTTGGCATGCTGTGTATCAGGGATATCAGAGCAGTTAGCATGATGTGTATCAGGGATATGATAGCAGTTATGATGCAGTGTAAGAGGGCTATGAGACCAGTTAGCATGCTGTGTAAAAGTGATATGAGAGCAGTTAGCATACTGTGCTTCAGGGATATAAGAGCAGTTAATATGCTTTGTATCAGGGATATGAGAGCAGTTATTATGCTTTGGATCAGGGATGTGAGAGCAGTTAGCATGCTGTGTATCAGGGATATGACAGCAGTTAGCATGTTGTGTATTAGGGAAATGAGAGCAATTATCATGCTGTGTATCAGGGATATGAGAGCAGTTAGCATGCAGTGTTTTACGGATATGAGAGCAGTTAGTATGCTTTGTATCAAGGATATGAGAGCAGTTAGCATGCTGTGTATCAGGGATAGAAGAGCAGTTATCATGCTGTTTATCAGGAATATAAGAGTAGTTAGCATACTTTGTATCAGGGATATGAGAGCAGTTATTATGCTTTGGATCAGGGATATGAGAGCCGTTAGCATGCTGTGTATCGGGTATATGAGAACAGTTAGCATGCTGTGTTACTGGGATATAAGAGCAGTTAGCAAGCTGTGCATCATCGATATGAGAGCAGTTAGTATGCTTTGTAAAAGGGATACGAGGGCAGTAAACATGCTGTGTATTAGGGATATGAGAGCAGTTAGCATGCTGCGTATCAGGGATATGACAGCAGTTAGCATGCTGTGTATCAGGCATATAACAGCAGTTAGCATGTTGTGTATTTGGGAAATGAGATCAGTTAGCATGCTATGTATCGGGGATATGAGAGCAGTTGGCATGCTGTGTATCAGGGATATCAGAGCAGTTAGCATGATGTGTATCAGGGATATGATAGCAGTTATGATGCAGTGTAAGAGGGCTATGAGACCAGTTAGCATGCTGTGTAAAAGTGATATGAGAGCAGTGAGCATACTGTGCTTCAGGGATATAAGAGCAGTTAATATGCTTTGTATCAGGGATATGAGAGCAGTTATTATGCTTTGGATCAGGGATATGAGAGCAGTTAGCATGCTGTGTATCAGGGATATGACAGCAGTTAGCATGTTGTGTATTAGGGAAATGAGAGCAATTATCATGCTGTGTATCAGGGATATGAGAGCAGTTAGCATGCAGTGTATTACGGATATGAGAGCAGTTAGTATGCTTTGTATCAAGGATATGAGAGCAGTTAGCATGCTGTGTATCAGGGATAGAAGAGCAGTTATCATGCTGTGTATCAGGGATATAAGAGTAGTTAGCATACTTTGTATCAGGGATATGAGAGCAGTTATTATGCTTTGGATCAGGGATATGAGAGCCGTTAGCATGCTGTGTATCTGGTATATGAGAAGAGTTAGCATGCTGTGTTACTGGGATATAAGAGCAGTTAGCAAGCTGTGCATCATCGATATGAGAGCAGTTAGTATGCTTTGTAAAAGGGATATGAGCGCAGTAAACATGCTGTGTATTAGGGATATGAGAGCAGTTAGCATGCTGTGTATCAGGGATATGACAGCAGTTAGCATGCTGTGTATCAGGCATATAACAGCAGTTAGCATGTTGTGTATTTGGGAAATGAGATCAGTTAGCATGCTATGTATCGGGGATATGAGAGCAGTTGGCATGCTGTGTATCAGGGATATCAGAGCAGTTAGCATGATGTGTATCAGGGATATGATAGCAGTTATGATGCAGTGTAAGAGGGCTATGAGACCAGTTAGCATGCTGTGTAAAAGTGATATGAGAGCAGTTAGCATGCTGTGCTTCAGGGATATAAGAGCAGTTAATATGCTTTGTATCAGGAATATGAGAGCAGTTATTATGTTTTGGATCAGGGATATGAGAGCAGTTAGCATGCTGTGTATCTGGGATAGGAGAGCAATTAGTATTCTGCATAAAAGGGATATGAGAGCTGTTACCATGCAGTGTATCAGGTATATAAGAGCAGTTAGCATGCTGTGTATCAGGGATATGAGAGCAGTTAGTATTCTGTGTATCAGTGGTATGAGAACTGTTGGTATGCAGTGTATAGGGTATATGAGAGCAGTTAGCATGCTGCATATCGGGTATATGAGAGCAGTTAGCATGCCGTGTATCAGAGATGTAAGAGCAGTGAGCACTCTGTGTATCAGCGATATGAGAGCAGTTAGTATGCTGTGTAAAAGGGATATGAGGGCAGTTCGCATGCTGAGTATTAGGGATAAGAGAGCAGTTAGCATGCGGTGTATCAGGGATATGACAGCAGTTAGCATGCTGTGTATCAGGCATATAACAGCAGTTATCATGTTGTGTATTAGGGAAATGAGAGCAGTTAGCATGCTATGTATCGGGGACATGACAGTAGTTAGCATGCTGTGTATCAGGGATATCAGAGCAGTTAGCATGTCGTGTATCAGAGATATAAGAGCAGTGAGCACTCTGTGTATCAGTGATATGAGAAAATTTAGTATGCTGTGTAAAAGGCATATGACGGCAGTTCGCATGCTTTGTAAAAGGAATATGAGCGCAGTCAACATGAAGTGTATTAGGGATATGAGAGCAGTTAGCATGCAGTGTATCAGGGATATCAGAGCAGTTAGCATGCTATGTATCAGGGATATGAGAGCAGTTAGCATGCAGCGTAAGAGAGATATGAGAGCCGTTAGCATGCTGTGTATCAGGGATATGAGAGCAGTTAGCATGCTGTGTAACAAGAATATGAGAGCAGTTAGCATGGTGTGT